>NW_027331959.1:2738550-3338550 GCF_048418815.1 Hemitrygon akajei | reverse complement strand
CTATTAGGTCGGAAATTGGGAGCCGAATTTGGGAAATGGTGTGCTTCTTGAAATGCCCAACATTTAATTCTTGATTGGGGTTTAGTGTAGACTTGTCTCATTGAGGCAAGGAATAGAAGGTAGTGTAAAGTAATAAAATACATAATGCTGGCAGAACTCAGCAGGCCAGACAACATCTATGGGAGGACGTAGTGACGACGTTTCGGGTCGTCAGGAAGCAAATGAACAATGGACAGACGAGTTAGAAGGGGACATGAGAAAGCCTTGGAGAGTCGCATTAAGATACGTGAAGAGCAGGAGGATGACGAGAGAGTGGAAGGGACAGATTAAGGAAAAGATAGGTAGCAAGGGTCTGCAGTGAAACGAGGCAGTGAAGGTCCTTAATAATACTTTGCTTCGGTTTTCACCAGTGAGCGGGAATTTGATGAATGTGGATACAACTTAAAAAGGCAGATATGCTGGGGCATGCCTTGCTAAGAATTATGCGCTGGATAGTTGCGAAATATCAGAATAAAATATTTCCGTTGCTAGAAGGGATATACAGAAAGCGGGTGAAGATATTACTGTGCTTTTGGACAGAAGTAGTACCATATGACTGGAGGATGGTAAATGTTTTTCTTTGTTCAATGAATGCAACAGGGATAGTCATGAGATTTACAGGCCAGAGGATTTCCTCCAGTAGTGTGAAAGCTATTGGACAGGATTTTGAAGGACGGAAATTATGAGTACCTGAACAAACGTATTCTGGATGGGGATAGTCAGCATTGTTTTGTGAGGGACAGTTCGTCCCTTATGAGCCTGGCTGGATTCTTTGAAAAAACTGATAAAAGTATACAGATGAAGTCAGAACAGCCCACGGGGAATGTGTATTAACATTGTAATTGTGTGACCGGGTTATGCATGTTAGGCACCCTCAGACAAGCAGATGGTATTACATGTAGGGAAACCTTCTTGCGTGGATTCAGAATTGGATTCTTAACAGAAGGCGGATTAGATAGTAGATCGAGGGAATTCTCCCTGGAGGGACAGTGGTCAGTGATGTTCCACAAGAAGATGCAATCTTTAGTAGTGTTTACGACTGTGTCTCTCGCTTTCTTATTACAGTGTTCTGACATTAATGCAGTTGGGTGCTTGCAGCTCATCTGGTTACATTTTGTCAGCACATCTAGCGGTATCCTCTGTCAACACCCAGAGGTAACTTGCCGGATTCTTTAATTCTTCACATGCAAAATCGAACGCAAAGAAAGTAATTCTGAGCAGTCGAAATGCAGCAAGGTGTTATGGCCTTAAAATATCTTCGGATGCAAACACATTCTAACGTCTTTCATTTCCTCTGTGGTACTTAGACTGTCTGCTGCCGTCCGGTAATCATTTGCCTGCAACGGTTCACGATGATCATCCGCGGTCACTAATCTCCCAATATGTTGAGCAACGTTTCCAGATGCTGAAACAGAAAGGAGGCAGCGCGTGTTATAGTCTTGTTTCCGTTTCCTGCCCTTGTTTTCTTCCATTGCGATTTCTCTCTGGTCGCAAATCGGGAACTGTAGCAATAGTAATGTTTTTTTGGTGTATTTATATGCTGGAAGGAGATGTTTGGAACAAAGCCTACCTTCGTATTAAACGTACGGAGTTGTATCACTACATCAATCACGAACGTCCCCTCCTACTGCAAAAACTCTTATCATTTATGTTTGAATGGACAAGTTGGTCCTACACCTCTTCTACCAGCTTTAGACACTTCATGTGATCTTTAGTGTCATAGTTCTTTTCTGATAATGATTTCGGAATTACATTCATAAAGTGTTTAAATCAATACAAATTTGCCGCAATCCCACTTCGCCACAAGCTAAAATGCTTCCTATCACTCACACTTTTCTTTAACAAGCGTCTTAAAGCTGAGCCAAATGCATCATCTCCACGCTTCTGTCACCCACACTCATTGTAAATCGGTCGGCTTCTCCTTAAGGTGGATTTTTTCTCTTCAAGCCGGGACGTCAATTGAATTGAATTGACTTTATTTCTTACATACTTCACATACATGAGGAGTAAAAATCTTTATGTTACGTCTCGTCATGGTAATTTATAACTACAGAACAGTCAGTAACAAATAGAAATACACTCACTTAAGGTTGGTTAATCAGTCTGGTGGGAGAAGCTGTCCTGGACCCTGCTGATCCTGGCGTTTATGAGTTAAAAGTCAAACAGATGGACAATTGGCAAGATGAATGTGGTGTGGGTGATATGTAAAACATTTTCTGATAAGCACATTGGATTGCGGGTAATGCACTTTTGTGGAGTCAAAACTAATCAGCTGGTTAAAGGCAGACAGACGGAATTACGCCTTTTCGATGTCAGAAGGCGTGACCAGTGGGAATACAGAAGGATTGGACCGAGTCCCCTGCAGTTTTCCCTACTGGGAAAAACATTCTACGCTGGCCAGACATTCCTTGAGCTCCCAATCTCCAAGTGTCCGTGGGCTTCTCCGTATCGGCGATGTTTGGTCTCTCGTTGCTGCAGGGTTATCGTCCAGGTGTATTTGGAGTTCCTGGCTCTTATAGTGTTTCTCATCATGTGGATCTCCATCCCATTGACTCCCGATCACCTGGGCTATTTAGGTCATCTTCTCACTGGTCACTGTACAGGGCTAAAGCGAACTCTGTGTCATGACTCTGCCCGCCCCTGCCTTTCCAGTTTATGACTGCTTGAAATCTGACTGGTCTAAACCAGCTAAGTGGGGGCAACAGAGAGAGTCTAACGAAATTACAGGTTGCCTCTTGTATGTCTGGCAGTTTACATAGTAAGCAGATACTCCTGTGAGATCGGTCTCTTAGATTTAGCAGGTCATTAACTTAAATTCCTTGTGAACACACGCAGTTGCTTTGATTAATTAACTACTTGTCTGAAAACGGCCTTGGGATTAGCAGGTCATTATACGAAGCTTCTTGCGTCCACGTTAAATTGCTCAATTTGCATAATGGACAGGAGGAGGAGTATAGGAAACTGATACAGGACTTTGTGATATGGTGCAACTCAAACTACCTGCGTCTCAATATCACCAAGACCAAGGAGATGGTGGTGGACTTTAGGAGATCTAGGCCTCATATGGAGCCAGTGATCATTAATGGAGAATGTGTGGACCAGGTTAAGACCTACAAGTATCTGGGAGTACAGTTAGACGAGAAGCTAGACTGGACTGCCAACACAGATGCCTTGTGCAGGAAGGCACAGAGTCGACTGCACTTCCTAAGAAGGTTGGCGTCATTCAATGTCTGTAGTGAGATGCTGAAGATGTTCTATAGGTCAGTTGTGGAGAGCGCCCTCTTCTTTGTGGTGGCGTGTTGGGGAGGAAGCATTAAGAAGAGGGACGCCTCACGTCTTAATAAGCTGGTAAGGAAGGCGGGCTCTGTCGTGGGCAAAGTACTGGAGAGTTTAACATCGGTAGCTGAGCGAAGGGCGCTGAGTAGGCTACGGTCAATTATGGATAACTCTGAACATCCTCTACATAGCACCATCCAGAGACAGAGAAGCAGTTTCAGCGACAGGTTACTATCGATGCAATGCTTCTCAGACAGAATGAAGAGGTCAATACTCCCCAATGCCATTAGGCTTTACAATTCTACCGCCAGGACTTAACAACTTTTTAAAAACTATTATTAATGCTTTTTGAGATAGTGATTTAGATGCATATCATATTTTTTACTGAGTTAAGTATTGTATGTAATTAGTTTTGCTACAACAAGTGTATGGGACATTGGAAAAAAAGTTGAATTTCCCCATGGGGATGAATAAAGTATCTATCTATCTATCTATCTATCTATCTATCTATCTATCTATCTATTTATCTATCTAATCCCAGAGCAAGAATCAATTCAGAGACAACCAAATCTTTGGAAAGCAAAGACAACCTGTTTGTTTGCTTCCTCAGTCCTTGATTACACTGTAGTTTCTTCTAGTCAACATCTGCCTCCTCTTCATTCAAAGATATTTATCTTGGAATCACTATCCCCCATTTATTTGGCTGGGTGCCCAGAGGACACCTACGGAACCTCAGTAGGTGTGGAACGTTTACATTCTGTATGAAATATTAACGTTTACGAAATAAATTCACCGAATTTATACTGACTGCATTCTCTGTATTTCCTGAAATAATTATCCGCTTTTATTTTCCATTAGTTCTGCCTTCCATCTTCTCGTTTGATATGCATTGAGCGATCATTTATGAGGGTACATAAAATAGTATTACAACAGCATGTGTTACTATTCTTATCCACGGATATTGTTGAGCATCTGTCCCACAATTCTTAAACATACTCCAAAACCCTGGGCAGCTGAGCACTTCATTTGCTTTACCAGAAAGCAAATGTGTATTAATTAGTTTAGTGTGTTCCGTCCAGTGAAGGATTATTTCTGTGGCCGCCTCCACAACACGTGTCCAGTCTACGTGTCAAGTGAGGGATTGGTGGCCACATATTCCCACAGGTATTCATCTGTATCAGTGCATTGGATGTGGAAGTTCTCCTTCATTACATTGTATAAAACAAATTTCAATCCTCTGTTTCTCTTTTGTTAATTCGTATCACCCGGGTCCGTTGTGAGGATTTCTTTTGGGTTTACTGAGTGTTTTCCAAACAATGTTATCACTATTGACATAAATGTCCGCCATACTACTCCTGGAACAAACTGACTCTAACCCAATCATGGTTAATAACATCACAACAAAATACAACATTCTCATCATATTGAATGAAACCAGTAAAATACAAGGGCTGAGTGCGGGTAGGTGGGACTAGGTGAGATTAAGAGTTCGGCACGGACTAGGAGGGCCGGAATGGCCTGTTTCCGTGCTGTGATTGTTATATGTTATATATGTTAAGGGTGATATCTGCTCATATTTTCAGTGAAAATCTTAAATTATTTCTATTTTTCTTTCTAGACCATCGAATACGGACTCTCTTTGGACTCAAGGCATCCATTTTTACTCACCCAATTCTGCTTCGGAAAAGGGGGAACAGGCTCTTGGATATTTTCCATTCCCTTTAATTTTTTTTGCGAACGGCCCCGCTCTCTGGGTGAGGGAACTGACTATTACCCCATTGATAGGACTCTCCCCAAACTTCTTGGAACACTTTTTCCATCCTCAACTCACCCAAATCAGTGCTATCATGTACATCTGGCACTGATGGTAATAACATACCTGTTACTCCACCAGAAATATCAGCTCGTTGATATGGTACCACCCACGGTTTGTACTTTGTCCACTGATGAACTTGTTTGCCTATAATTTCCTAGACCCCGCAAAAGCTTTGGTTTAAAAATAGAGAAGGTTGCTGTATTCTAATGATCACGCTTTGTCCTGAAGAATTTAGAATCCAGACTGACCTGTGACTCAAAGTAGGCTCTGTTGTTTCATCTTCCCCTTTTGGTGGATTGCCACATAATTGGCCTCTTTCACAATTTCTCTCATTGTTGACCAACTTTCCTGACAAAATCCCATCGATTTCCTGTCTGACAAATTTAATCCTAAAACATTTTATGTCTCTTTCAGTTATAAGTTTATAAGGTGAGTAACCTGTTGAATAGGCTAATGTATTCCATATTATCATCAAGGCAAAAGGCAAAGCTACAAACCACGCTGTTCTATGATGTTCCACCACTTTTGCAATCATAGTTTTTCAGTGTTTGATTCATTCTTCCACACTTTCTCTTGACTGCGGTTAACAGTGTTTATGAAATCTCTGTTAGATCCCAAAAAGAGCCATGACATCCTCCATTATGTGAGCTTTGAAATATGTGCCTTAATCCGTTTCTTTGCTTCGGTCTAGTCCCCAGCAAGTGGAATTGATACTCCGGGATAGTCCCCAGCAAGTGGAATTGATACTCCGGGATAGTCCCCAGCAAGTGGAATTGATGCTCCGGGATAGTCCCCAGCAAGTGGAATTGATACTCCGAGATAATCCCCAGCAAGAGCAATTCCTTTACAAAATGTATTTTTGCAGAGGCATTGCTGTGTTTGCAGTAACTGGGAAACCAGGGAAACCAGGGAAACTTCGTAAGATTATCTATTAGTACCAGAGTATATCTGTAGCCTCCTTGAGTGGGCGGTAAGGGACTAACACAATATATCAGCAAAGTAGTCCGAAGCCCTTCAAACAGTCTGATGTGTCGAAGGGCTCCTTTATTTGTAGTTCTGTAGGACCACATTAAGCAGAAATCAATTATTTATTGCACAAAATTTCCACAGCATCCTTCATCTTAGGCCACCAGCCCATTTATTTGATCATTGCTCACCTCCTCCGGTTTTATCCACATTTCACCCATTGTGCGTATTCTATCCTCATATTCTCCGACTGGAATCCATGTACTGTGTATGGATTCATGCTATTTGCACCTTCCAAATCATACAATTAACGGTGTCAAAACAAAGGAGGCTTTCGCCATATAATCTCACAACACCATATGTTCCCGCTCTCTGAGTTATTTCACCAACACTACTGAATGCTTCAATGCCATTTCTCTTATTCTAACTTTCAATGGTACACCCATATGTCCCACTTGCGAATGTCCTGTGAATCCACGTTAGGTAACTTTATATAACATCTTGCACTTTGCGTTTTTTTCATGAATGGTGTTGACCGTATTGCAGTTTTATTAAAAAGGTGACAGGGCGCTCTGAAAACTTTCCACTAACTAGAGGTCTTCCGGTTTCATCACACATTTTTTCACACACCCCTGTTGGTGAGGCTTGATACCGTTATTGAGACTCAGCGTACAATTCCCAGGATGATGGTGCGTCCAGCATGTTATTGTGTGCTGTAGGTCTTTCTGGCCCCTTCAAGGTGAATGCGCCTTGTTCTGATCTTTCATGTCTCAAGATTTGGGATTCTCTCTTAATGTTCCCCCTTTGACCATAGTTGCACCATTTAATTGCTCCACCTTTAGTTCACCCTGTTCCTAGCCCTTTTTCCATTTTCGGTGCCCTTATTTGCCTTTTGATAGTGTTGCAGGAAGGTCCCCTACACTCATTGTTACAGATAGACTGATATTTGACACCCATCACCTTCCCATTAGGGAGTTTTACTGGTCTGTGTGTCTCCTTTCCCCACGCTCTAGTCATCTTCTTCAGCACCCATGGCTCAGTATGTGTGAGTTCCAGTACCGTTTTAGATTCATCGGTTCTGTGAGACACAGCTCTCCTCAACTAGCTATTTCAGATTTTTGTGTTCTTAAATTGTCCAGCTCTAATGCTGCTCCATACTCACCCTGGAACACAGTCCATTAACTGGACGCAAATGCAGCGTGATGTTCATCTCTCCTGTGATAACTTTTGTCTAGTGCATCTACCGCGCCGCTTTGTCATGACTCTTAACAATCGTCATTGCGTTCATCAACCGTTACGTGTTCTTCCATCATGTCGTTGTATATCTCGTAAATCTGAGTGTATATTTGGGTGAAAACACATTATAGTTAACTTCCTTTCCTCGGAGTCATCTAGGCCATGTATTGCTCTCTGATGGATGGTAGATCGGAAAAGCTCTCAAGGATCGTCTGGGGCACACATGCCCTGATCTATTTCGCAAAATCATTAAGCTGCCGTACTCCTAACGATGTGATTTGATTTGCTCCCCATGCTGTCATCTCTCTGACGTTAGATCGATAATAGCACCCCCAGCAGTTTTCCCTTCAAAGCCAGACTCCTCATATTGCGGCCATTTTCACAACAGTTATTTCTGAAGGTATCCACTCCAATTACACAAATCCAAGCCCTTTGGACTTGCAGAGTTTCCAGAATCCATCACGCTGAATTGGAAACCGCTAGCGACCCAGCTCTGGATCGCTCTGTACCTCACCCACGTGGTCCGACTCGAGTCCCTCACTGAACAAAGATGTTATATCCTCGAGTCCACATAGGAACGCAAATTCTAAATCACACATTGTAATAATGACCGGTAAGGTACAGAGAATCTGTATTTACCGACAAATAACGTTGATGGCCTCCACCTTGGTTCAAAAACTGTCTACCTGTGTGCAGCCTACTAGAATCCTGGACTCTATGGACAGACACTGATGAGAAAAGTATTATCCTATCTGACCATGAACTCATCTCCACCTGCATGTCTTGAGGTATTACCTCAAGTATCGAGTATTACCTGATCTGACCATGAACTCATCTCCACCTGCAAATCGTGAGGCTATGTCCCCAGGATCTAGTCTCATCTACAAGTGGAAACAACTTCATTGTCTCTATCTTATCTATTGGTTTCATTGTTCTATATGTTTGTAGGGCTTTTAACTCCAGACCACAGCCTTCAAAAGAAACCTTAAAAGGAAGAAAAAGAAATGCTAAAGATAGAAATAGAGCTGTTTCTGAAAATGTAAGCAAAGCAGTCTCTGTTGGGCACCATCACCCTCAGCTCTGACTTCCGATATCACACTAAAGGAATATACTTTCAATCCACCGCTGAGGCATAAAGACTATAGTTACCGATTGGAAGTGAGTGTGACAGAGTTCCCATTACAATCCAAATCTGTTACTGTAACGGTGGTAATGATGATTATTGAGCCTGATAGTATGCAGCAGATCTTTCACTTAGTCTCAGTCCTATCTTTGGTCAGTGATTAGAGGTGAGAATAAGTTTAAGACGTTAGAGATTTGGTCACGTGCTGACGTCATGATTTCAATATACTGAATTCTAACTTGCGGACGGTACATAAATACAAGTGTCCCTTTGCTATAGAATCGAAAGGATTTCTTAAATATTTTATTATTCTAATCATGGATTATTTGTTATCTGTTAGTATGTCATGCTCTGCGATAGTTTAAAGTGTGAACGCGTTGAGAATCTGAAATATTGCACAAGATCTGGCCATTTGTGAGTTCAGTTCAAAGAGAAACAGAGGTAATGCATGCGCGAATCAACGGAAGGCTAGTCTTGTGATTGCCAGGATTGTATTTAAATGATATTTGAATTAGTCCTTTCTTTCACAATAGAATCTAACTGCAAGCTAATGTCTGCGTCATTGGTTGAAACAAATTTCCAGGAACATGTGAATATCATAGACTGTTTCTTTCTTCGACATGTATAAACTCTTAGTGCATGGGGTCCACAATCACCTACATCTGGTTTCCTTTTGTTCTTTAGAATATTTGACAATGATTTTCAGTCTAGGATATAGACCAGTTACCGACAACAGTTTTGAAGGAAGAAACTTCAAGCTTAGATTTTTGTTTTGCCTTACCTGCGTGTTTAGATTATGTTCTGTGGTTTGTTTGCTTTGCTGTTGATTTCAGATTCCACACCGGCTAGTGAAATCAAGGATAACGTGATGGATATACTAGTAATAATAATCTATTCTAGTTAGGATAAAACCGCTTTTCAAAGGTACATTTACATTAAGACAAATTCGTATGTACTTGAATTGGGAATTTGAAATTAGCATTCTGGGAGGCTGGTTTGTTTCGAGAGCGCAAACGGATGCTGCTGAATAATTTGAAATGCTGGTTCTGAGTTGCACGGTTCTATTGGGAAATGTTGTTTGAATGTAATGTTAGCATTTGTCCTGTAATGAATAAAAAGGATTTCAGTTTGAAGAGCGTGGAATTTCAGTCTGGATTCAATATTTTTGCTTTCATCATCAGTCCTACCTCAGTAAGTTACCAAAGTGCTGCAGGACGGTCACGTTAATGTCGGTCTCTCAGAACACTGTAAAAACAGAGTCTAGATAAAGTAGTAGAGTGGACTAAAGATTATACATTCCTTGCGGAACATCTCCATCCACTGGCAAATCGGCCTTTCCTTGGTTAGCCAGTTCAGAACCTATGCAGCCAGGTTTCACTAGATCCCAGGCCAAATGACGGACTGAATGCGTGCAGCATAGAGAACCCAGTCAAACACCATAATAATTAATATACCTCAGATAGACTGCTCTGACTACTTTTCACTTTTTCATGGAATTCATTCTGGCTCATAAGGGACGACCTGCCCTCAGAAAACTATGCTGACTCTCCCCAACCAGGAGACGCTTCTCCAGATACTCATAAATTATGTCTCTAAGAACCTTTCCAATAGCTTGCCCACTACTGACCGAAGACTCACTGGCCTGTAATTCTCAGGACTACATTGTATTTCTTGAATAAACTAACAAGATTTGTCATTCTCTGTGGCCAGTGTTGGCGCAAATGTCATGTCCAAAAGCCCAGCAAAACATTAGCTCGCTTTCTCTAATTACCTGGAATACACCCTTTCTTGTACCGGGGAAAGATTTATTTTAAAGTGTTCCCAATTTGCAGCTCATAATTCTAAGCGTCTGCATTCCCAGTACAATTGCCCTTTTTCGCTGTATCCGCATTCATCAATGTTGCTCTCACCGGGAAATATCGAAGTAAAGTATCATTAAGGACCTTCAATGTCTCCTTGCACTCCAAACACACGCTTGCACTTTTGTCGCTGATCTCTCCCACTCTCATCCCTCTGTTTTCCACCTACCTTAATGCGGCTCTACGAGGCCTTCTCGTGTCCCTTTCTAACACTTCTAAGTCCATTGATAATACCCTCCTGGCTACAATGTGACTTTCTATAGCCCTGCCTGATCCTTTCTTCCAAAACCTTTAGTATATTTATTTCTTCTTCTGGATGAGGTGTTTCATATCTTTTATCAACCAGGGTTGCGTTACACGGTCATCCGTTCGCCTCCTCAATGGAAGTAGCCTACACTGAATACAGTCTAGTGCTCCATTAACAATCTCCACATTTCTGTTGTGCATTTGAGGGGCACATCACTTCCCAAATTGGCCTACCAAGATCCTACATAATAGTATCCATTAAGTGCAATCCATGCTATCTGATCCTGTCCCAGTGTGAGGTATTAGTAAATGTGGAATAGCTGTGCTCTGTCGTTGTGAAATGCTGACCCGCGGAGAGATCTGGTAACTGACCCATTTCACTTTCCAGTACTAGTTCTAGGATGGATTGTTCGCTCGACCGCCTGCCCGTTTATTCTGCCAGGACTCCTTCCTGGACACAACTGAGAGACTCTGTCACGTCTAAACTTTTTTAACACGAGGAAGTTCCCATGAAGTTGCATGTGACATTGCCGTGTTAATACGGCAGCTGTGCAAAATCTATCTCCCGATCTGTCTCTGTCTCTGTGCGCTATTTTCGTTTTGTGATGGGAGATCTCTACAGAATACTCTCAGACGACTGTTTGTTCCCTTCCTATTGCGTAGTTCTACTCACAGTCGATTAACGTACAATCCCATCGCAGTGTCCTCCCTTTCTGCAGCTGTGATACTGTCGCACTCTCCCTGTACTTAAAATGTTTTCCCTTTATTCTCTTTTACACGACTACGGGTATTTCGAAACATCGCACCCCGAAGAGTACGGAAGTCATTCCTCCCCTTGTGATTGAATTGACTTAATATAAAACATTTAGGAATAAAAACCTTTGGTTATGTCTTGCTCTAAATGTGTAATCTGCAATCACAGTAATTTATAATGAATAGAACAGTAAATGTAACACAGAAAAAAAAACATTCAAATCAGCGTGAGTTAATCAGTTTGGTAGCCTGGCGGATGAAGTTGTCCTGCAGCCTGCTGGTCCTGCCTTTTATTCTGCGGTACCGTTTCACGGATGATTATGAAGTCTCTGCGATACTTTGGAAATCATTCATTTCAAGATGACCAGGCACATGATTGTTTGATTTTATGACATGTTGCCAAACCTACTGATGTAATCTAAAACTCTGCTGAATACCAATTATTACATAATTATTTACACAGATGGCCATTTAACGTAAACACATACTTCATTCCATACTTCAGCTCTTGTCTGAATTTCCTCTGAGTCAGTGTATAGATACAAGTATTGGTGCACATACTGAGAGTTTGCAACATGACTCCAATTTGTTGTAGTATGTATACAGGGGAACTCAAATATCTGTCCTGATAAAAGTAATTTTCCAATTGCCATTTTAGAGAATGAGCTACATAGGGTATCCAAAATAATATGAAATTAGTAGAAATTGCAAACAACAACATCATCGATTTTCTGCGGTTTTCTACCTCGGTATCTTTCAGATTATCGCTGCTCTTCCGAAGCCCTTTGCGGACTCTATTTGCCGCAATTATATGCCTGACTGTTAACCCATTGAAGACAATAATTAATCCGATTGGTAGCAAAGGTGTAACAATGCTATCCAACATTTCGTATCCTTTCCACACAGGTAAAGTAGCGTATTCTTGTGAGAAGGCGCAACGCCACGGCACGTTGTCAATAATGACGTAAGGTTCAACAGCAAAGTAATACGGGAGACATTTCCCGCAGCTCAGTATAACTACGGTCACCATAACCACCGTTGCTGTTCTCTCAGTGCAGTATCGGTCCCCGATCTTTCGACAACATATTGCGATGAAACGATCGAAGGTAAAACTGACCGTAAACCAAACAGAACAGTCTCTCGTGATAACAAATAATTCAAGTATCAGAGCGCATACAGGAGTGATGAGCAGAGATCTGGAATAAATGTAGATATTGTTGGTCTGTTCCAGTAAAGCATGAACGATAATCACCATCAGATCCGCTGTTGCCATTCCAACCAGGTAACGGGTGATGCATTTGGAGAGTCCGCATTTTCCCCGTGGTAGGATCACAATCGCTGTTAAATTAACTACAAGAAATTTGGAGATTGATAAAATAAACAACACAGAATTGTCCTTTGCTGCATTTGTCTGAAGTCCCATCATTTTTCCAATGATATGTTTTTATTTCTGTAAGTGAAAACAGGAAATCTAATTTGTGCGGATTCTGCCCGTGCACTCTGGCTGGACAATAATAGACAGAATTAGCAGTGGGTTGGCGACTTTCCGATAGATTAGAGCCGGGCATCTGATTTTCACGTCTCACGTACCAGTGAAGGTCGATCACTCCACATGTAACACCATCTCCATTATTTGAGGTGAAGTAACTGAAGGGATTAATTGTAGTGAAATAATGAGATTTAATGCGTAAGTTATAATTTAGTGGCTATGTTTATTCGACTGCCCGTCAGTTGAAACAACTTTGGATCAGGAAAAGCGACCACTGTCGGTTGAGAAAGCCGAGCAAGTGAAACTATAGAACTATGGTAATATCAGCAACAACGCAATTGATAAAACGAAATAAAAAGCATCAAGCGGAAAAAAATATGGAATCTGAATAAGAAACTATCATGTGCTTCAGTCTTCAATTACGGAAACAAATTTCAGACGAAAATAGCATCTGTGCTCTGTAAAAGTCCAAACAGTGTGGCGGAACAAAAGCAAAATGACGATGAGACCATACACCGAGTTACCAGCTCCAGTACCTTACCAGGGATACCGATAGCTACAATTGTAGGATAGAAAACGCACGCGATGTAGTAAATCGCTGGAGATCCCATATTCCGTCAGAGGCAGCGTTCAGTTGCACGGAACGATCCAACTGCTCACTGGTGTTATAGAGTTATATACAAGTGAGAGCAATTCCACTGAGGCAATTAGTGTGGTTATGATGTCTGTCGCATTAGTGACAAGTAGCTACAAAAACAGTTAATAAAAGTGTTTTTCTGACTCTGTTACCGTGACAATAATTCGTATCCCCAAGGGATGTTACAAATTGCTAACTTTTAAACAAAAGGTAATATGAATGTTGCCAATGCACTTTCCAAGACAGCTGACGTCAGCTGCTGAATGGGCCACTTTATTATAAGTGTTGTTTCTAATATAGGCAATCATCGTGAATAATCAATATGGACAATCAACTTCAAAGAAAATGATGTTGTCCCATTCAGTGGACCACATTTGCTCTGACATTCAGGGCGGGACATTAGCTTGGCAGGGGAAAAGTGGCACACTTTATTGTGAGGGAAGTTAGGATCATTTTTTTCTGTCGCTTATTCTCGTCATTTCGAGTCATTTGAATGACGAAAGTCAGAGTATCACCTGATGACATGCATCAAAATAAAACACATTGTACGTATGTTCTTCTGAGCATATAAAAGAGATCGAAGGAGAAGTTACGCACCCACGCGAATTTAGTTACGGCTTCAGGACGGTTTGAAGAACGTTCTTTTCTGGAATAGCAGAGAGTCGATAGTTGATTCTTTGACTCTGAGAAGTCTACAGCAGGGATTGGTGTTAGGCCGGTTGTTAATTATCATGTATGCTAATGACTTTGATGTCAATGTAGATATCTGAGTCAGAATGATTTTATGACAACTCCTAGGTTCGGAGCACTGTTCCAGCCAGGAACTCTATCCAAGCTTGTAGCTTGATATGACTGGCTAGGAAATGGGCTGAAAATAGCAGGTGGCATTTAATACCCTCAAGTGTGAGATGATCTGCGTTGTGCGGAAAGGTACAACAGATTTCAAAGCACGTATTCAATGTGTAGACTATAGTGCGCTGCATTTAAAAAAGAGACCTGGCGATAGAGATCGATAATTACAGCAAATCGGCGTCACGAGCAGATCGGCTCGTATTGAGCTCTGATCCCATTGTCCTTCACAATCAGATCACTGAGTACAAGAGTTGGGACGTTATGTTGAATCTGTACAACACGTTTGTGAGGCCACAGACAGAATATCTTGGACGCCTCTGTCCACCTACTTAGAGTTTTGAAATATCAGTAAGCTTCAATAATTTGCAAGGAAGAGTTCGGGAATAAAACAGGGTGAATGCAGGCAGATTTTCCCCATCCAGGGTCAATACTACAGACGCTATAGAGAGGGTGTGTGCATACTGGACAGACAGTGCAGAGGAGATTTACAAGGTTGTTTCCTGGATTGGAGGACGTATCTTAGGTGAACAGGCTGTGTGTACTTTGCCTTTTCTTCATGTAGTAACGGAAAATGAGAGGTGACCTGAAAGATGACGAGTGGCATTGATCGTGTGCAGAGTCAGAGGTTATTTTTATTTCCTCAGGGCTGAAACGGCTAACACGAGGGGGTAGAGTTTTAAGGTGCTTGGACATAGGTACAGAGAATATACCAGGAGTATGTTTTTCACAAAGAGAGTGGTGTGTGCAAGGAATGCCCTGCGCTGCCGCTCTGGTGAAAGCCGATACAATTGGGTCTTTAAAGAGCCTTTTAGACATGTACATGGAACTTACAAAACTAGAGGGCGAGGCGCTCTGGAAAGTCTAGGGAGTTCCTAGAGTGGGTTACATATTCGGCACAGAACTGCGGACCGAATGGCCGTTAATATGCTGTAAATTTCTATGTTCTATGTTTATCCTTTGAGTGAATCAACAACTAGAGCTCATGGGCCTGGGGAGAACGTTAAAATATGCCGGAAGTCTATGTAGTTACTCACTCCGAGGGTCGAGCGCGTGTGGAAGGAACTGCAAGCCTAACTGGTAGATTCGGATTCAATTGTATCATTTCAGTTAAGCTTGTGTCGGTACGTGGATGAGAGAGAGCGGAGGATGCAGATAAATAGGGCACAGCGGAAGATCATAGAGGGATGAACTCGATGAACGCAACAGCCTACTTATCTGTAGTAGTAATCTATGACTTCATAACTATCTCTGTTCCATTTCTCCATTCAGTGCCTTCTCGTTTTCCACCTCGACACCAAATTCGTATGTGCAGAACAGAGGGTGTGTTCAAACTCACATTTCAATCTCAGTTTCTTCTGCTTTTATGGAACAAACTTCTTCGAGTCATTTGTGGAACTCGGACCGATGGGCGGTCCGCGGCTTATTGGAAGAACAAAATCTCACCATTCTGCATCCAGTGTGGAACTTGTACCAATGTGTAGCCCTCGGTTGTCTGGAGAAAGCCTCACGTGTGTATCTATCCTGTAACTGGTGTCGATGTGCGGCCCTCGGCTCACTGGAGGATGGCTCGCCACTTTGTATCCATCGTGGAACTGGTATCGATGTGCGATGTGCGGGACTTTTATTACCACCGTGGGCTGACTCACCTCTCTGTATCCATTGTGGAACTGGTATCGATGTGCGATGTGCGGGACTGTTATTATCACTGTGTGGGGTGACTCACCACTCTGTTCCCATTGTTAGACTCTAACTAAAGCGTGGCTCTCGGCTTCTTTTAGACGATCTCAGTGCTGATCAAACGCTTTTCCACTTTCACACTTTGAATACGATTGCGCTGACTGCGCTGTCATCACCGTGTGATTCACCTTTTCTTTTAAATTGTTTTTTATCAGTAGTTCGGAAACAGCTGCCTTTGCTGCGACAGCAATTCACTTCAATTCCAACTCCGCCATTTTATTGTCAACTGTGCCAGTTAACAATTCATCTGTTTCATTCATCAATACATCAACGCTCGTATCAAGGTTTGATTTGTTGTTTTCTGTGATATTTGTGTTCTTACCAAGGTGTCATTTGTTATCTGTCTCCAGTTGCGCCTCCCATGGCAATGATTTTTAGGATTGCAGCCTTTCAAGTAGCGAAAGGGAAGACGGAGAGAAGAACAGTGACGGACGAAGATGTATTTCTCGGCAAATCAGGTTTCTGACTCTCACGGGGACTCTGAGGTGGTTAGGTTTCCCGGCAAATGTGGTCAATGCTCAGACGCTGGAGGTTCTGACTGGACGAGCACTGAACACGTACACATTGCAGAATGAAATGTGATGAAGCGGGGTCCTTCACTGAATGGCATCAACATTCCTACTGACTTGCTGAACACTTACGTGTGGAATATTCCATCATACTCTTGTTCCGTGTCATCCGCGGACACAATGTTGGACATGGTAGATGGTGAGTCACAGAGCAAGTCTCCAATGTTAATCTCCATCTCGCAATTCCATCCTATTCCATTCCCCACTCTGGCTTCCCTCTTCTCCTCCCCTCCCCCTCCCTCTGGTGCCCTTTCTTAAACCTCCATTATTAAGGACCTCCAGCACCCAGGGCATGCTCTTTTCTTATAGACCGGCCGCAGATCCGTCTGGATAGGAACCCTGTGAAATGTTAACACATTCATTCGCCAATATCACTAAGCATGGATTTTAGAGGGTGAATGTGAAGCGATAGTGTTCCACAATGCGGTAACGGAATCTACTGTATATTGGGTCAAAACAACCTAGACTGAGGGAGCACGTGTAGATGCAGGTAGGGCACATGTAACGCACTGCTAAGTGACAGGGAAGAGATTAGTCGGGAAGGATAGAGGACAAGGGAGTGACGTGATACCCGCAGAACCTGCAGAACGAGCTGGGGGCCTTGTAGGGAATTATATCCCCGTTGAAGACGGAGGACGTTACGAAGCAGGAGTGTTGAAGGTGTGTTAGGTAACAACATGAAGATCTTTTTTTTCTCTCCAGCTATAAGCAGGATGTGGAAACCATAGAAAGTTTGCAGAGGAGATTTACAAAGATGTTACCTGGATTAGGGAGCATGCCTGAACAGAATAGGTTGACTTAACTCGGCCTTTTTTCTTTGGAGCATATGAGGGAGGGCGGTGATCTGATCGAGGTGTATGAAATAATGATCGTGTGGATAGCCAGAAGCTTTTTTTGCCAGGACTGAATTGGCTAGCACGAGAGGACACAGTGTTAAGGTGCTTGGAAGTAGGTACAGAGGAGATGTCAGCGGTAAGTTTTTCTTTTCCACATTGATGGCGATTGCATGGAATGGGCTGCCGGCAACGGTGGTGGACGCTGATACGGTAGGGTGTTTTCAGAGACTCCTAGACAGGTACTTGGAGCTTAGAGAAATATAGAGTTATATGTAACTCCAGGTAATTTCCCAGGTAAGGACATGTTCGGCACAGTATTGCGAGGCGAAGGGCCTGTATTGTGCTGTAGGTTTTCTATGTTTCTATGACGCTGGAGGAAGGTAAATTCTCCAGAAAGTGAGACATTGATGTCAGGAAATATTCACTCGTTTCAGGGTGATCATATCGTTCAGTCAATCAAAGGTCAGGCAAATGGTTGCAAAATCAAACATGAAAACGGCAAAATAATGATAATTACTCTCTTAATTCAATGAAAAAGCAGGAAACTGCACGAAATTTCAAGTGCGTGAGGATGGGAGATTAGGATGTTCAATTCGAGTTGTCTAAGGACAGAGGTGTATTTACTTGCCAGAAAGCGTTGTTCTGCCAACCAAGCTACAAAATTCCAGATGGCGACTCTCCTGTCATTCTCATCCTGAAAATGCTGTTTTTGTAATGGTCAATTAAATAACGCAAACATTTATTGAATATAAACAACTACAACTAACGGCTCAGTGTATATCATGGGTTTCCCATCTTCAGGAACACAAATACAGTAACTTCATATTACGAAAGATATGACACATCTGGAATTCTCCAGTTAGCAAACGATTTCCTTCCACGCCGCTCTGCCGTATTGGGAAACCGTGTACGAGGCAAGTTTCAACAGTGGATTGCCACAGCCTTTGGCAGGGTGAGCTTTTTGTAAGAGATCAACAGCTCTCTTAACCTAGCAAAGATGGAGAGCGTACAAGCGTGTCGGCTGGATTCAAATCGGGCCGTCTCGCCCCGAAGTCCAGCACAGATGCCACTACGCCACCAGCGGACTAACTGTTTATTATATTTTAGAATGAATGTCTTGGAGATTTTATTTTGTCACGAAACTTAAGTCACATCGACTATTTCAACGAAAGAGATTGTCATTTATTCGCCAATGGACGTATATAGATAGATGGACGGGTGCATAAATAGATAGATGGATCGATTGAGAAGGATTACTTTTACGAGACAGTTAATTTGATTTTTCTGGGCTGTGAAGAGAAACAGAGGTTATTTCCCTCCTTTCAAGGGGTCCATTACTACAGCGAACAGGACTACAGGAACATCACTGCCCACGCGGTGTAACCAGTGCTGATTATAACATGCTACCGAACACCTGTCACCTGATCTCCAGATCCCTCAATTCTACAATGTTATTATCACAACACATTCATTCCCACGATATCTCACACAGAGAATATCACTGCTTATTCAGAAACATCTTCATGAATTCTGGTGAATTCATTGCTTGTCCAATCTCATAATGGGCAGCAAAAACAATACGTATGACCACAAAATAATATAAATATCCCTGTTTATAAAAAATGCTCTTCAGCACAATTACACCACTAGTGAGGATACCCTACAATCAGTGATCACACTGTCGCTGGATATCAGAACATATTGGTTATGTATTTCATTGTCAATGCCCACTCCCTTGCAGCAAATAAAATGCTGATAACACACAAACTACGAACTGCAGAATCAATGCCTCAAATATATAATCATTAATCGTATTTATTGTGCCCTGCACAACAGGAGATGGCTGTGCGTTGTGGACAGAATTTCCCTGCATCTTATCGTTCAGATGAGAGAGTTGCAAGGTCAATGTACCAACGAGTCGGAAACATCAGTGGACATAAAAACATTTAACCTCGTCTTTTGTTGTTATTTTTGTACTTATATTAGATGTGACCCAGCGGATAAGGAGAAATATTCACTCTTATTTTCCTATCATCACAGTAGGCCATGTTTATATTTCCGGGCACCCGCACATTTTTATTTTCGTGCATCTAAATGAAATTCAGTGTTGTTTATTTGCGAATCCTGTTGCACTCTTATATTTAGTTAGTCTGCACGGTTGTGTTCAGTGGGTTCAGATAATGGAAATCACCGGGGAACATGGGATTGTCGTGCTTTGATCATCTTTACACAGCCGATATGATTTCCTCTGATGTCTCATAGTGAATTTAACTGTCAAAATACTCTGTATACGTGTAAACATACATTAGGAATGCTTAACCTTTGGGGAAAAAAGCTGTACTGTGCGCTGCGAATAAACGTGTAAGTTTTCTGTTGATTTAAGCAGATGGATTAGAACAGCAAGAGAGAATTGCTGTGCATCACTGGTCAAATTGATTACAGTCAGGTGAGATGTAGTTAATTCGTTATAGATTGGCACTTGCAGAATTACGAGATACGGTCAGTTGTATGTTTGTGTGCAACAAAATTGAGAAAGTGTTTAAGGATTTTGAAATAATTTGCAACCTAAAACACAACCTGATGAATATGCACAAGCTCCAGAAGGTGAGAGATGAAAACAGGAAGAGGAGATATCCTTCTATTTCAGCTCTTTGCCTTTTCCTCCTGTCATTTCCCAGATTTGGAAACGTATGTTTATTTGTAATACGAAACGGAATTTGTTACATTTACAATGAATTCCGCTCACAAGGATTTTTTTTGACTAATCCGTTCAAATTGAAATCTGGATTCGCATGGGGATCTGTGGAAACAGAATTCGAAATTGCATAAACATATGCCGCTTGTATTCACTGGCTAGAAGTAATGGTCTGGGAATCTAAAAGCGTTTTCATTGAATCATTCACTCTGCAAAGATGGGTAGAGTTTTATATTGCAGAACCGAACTTTAATGCGGTTTCCTGTCATGAAGAATATTTTAATTGCTGTTTTTTCAGAACAGTTACTGCACACACACTGACAATGTCATTGCTGACCATGATGATGTCGGCTTTGGTAATCCAGGTCCATCACTGACCCGACTAATACAGTAGTTCTGTTGCCTCTGCAGACTTACCAGTAACAAACAGTTCAGAGTATCATTTACCAATGGAGATGAAAGTGGCGAGAGAGAATTAATAGGAAGGGGAGGGACCACTTCGACCAATTAAATGAGTAAGTTTATGGAAAGAGGTACCCGAGGATGTGTTTGAGGTATACACTTTCGCAACATTTAAAATGTTATTGGACAGTTCATGGATAGGAAGGCTTTAACGGGATAAGGTCCAAATGTGAGCAAATGAGGATAGGTTAGTTGGTAGGAACAGCTTGGGCCGTCGTTTCTACATGCGTTATTAAGACTGTTTACTTTAGGAACTTGAACATTAATACCTTCTGCGGTTCCGAACCTGAGTTGTGAATTCGGAATTCGGGCACTTGCGGCAATTGGATTTCTGTCATCATTCATGGAGGGCAAATTAAGCAAAATCAGAACATTTACAACTATGTTGCTCGTCAATATTTGCAAAGTCAGTTTGAAGAACGGGACAGATGAGTCTGGATAAAACCTGTCCTCTCACTCTACTTCTTTGCATCCAAGGAAGCAGCATCAGGTTCCATACTCTGGAGCTTTTTGTACAGCTGTGGTTTAGGATCATGAGCGGTTACTGCTGTAAAGAAAATATTTTAAAATCCATTTATTTTTCCTTTCTGATTCAACAGCTGCAATAAATAACTACCGTGGAAGTGCTGAACTCCGTAAAGTACAAATTTCCCAGAGTGACATGCATGCTACTCATCAGCCACTTGCAGTAAATCATGGAAACAGAGATTGTGCACAATACCTATCGGCCATTCAGTGATCTGCCCCATTGAAGACTGGAGGGAAACCACTTGCCGACAGCTAATCCCGCCAAAGCACATTATGCTAACGCCATTATGTGTTCCTGCCTCTAGTTGTAATATGTTGTTGAAAGCTGCGGGAACAATACTGCACTGAGAGAACAGCAACAGTGGTTATGCTGACCGTGGTTTTAGTGAGTTGCGGAAGACTTGCCCCGTTTTACTTAGTTGTTGAACCTTATGTCATCAACAAATCGTGGCGTTGCGCCTTCACACATGAATACGCCACTTTACCCGTGTGGAAAGGAATCGAATTACTGGATAGAATTTTAACTCCGTTGCTACCAATCGGCTTAATTCTTATATTCAATGGGTTAACAGTAAGACATATAATTGCGCCAAATAGAATCCGCAGAGGGCTTCGGAACAGCAGCGATAAAGAGAAAGACACCGAGGTGGAAAACCGTAGAAAAACGATGATTTTATTGCTTGTAATTTCAGCTAATTTCATAGTGTTTTGGATGCCCTATGTAGCTCATTCCCTGAAATCGCAGGTGGAAAATTACTATTACCAGGACAGATATTTGAGTTCAGACGGACAGACAGCTTTGGTAATCCAGGTCAATCACTGACCAAACCAATGCAGTAATATTGTTGCTTCTGCAGACTTACCAGTGACAAACAGATTTGAGAATCATTTACCAATGGACATGAAAGTGGCGAGAGAGAATGAACAGGAAGTTGAGGGACCACCTCGACCAATTATGTGAGTACGTTTATGGAAAGAGGTGCTGAGGATGTGTTTGAGGTATACAGTTTCACAATATTCAAAATGTAATTGGACAGTCCATAGATAGGAAGACTTTAACGGGAAAAGGTCCAACGGGAAGCAAATGAGGATAGCTTAGTTGGTACGAAGCGCTTGGGCCGCCGTTTCTACATCCGTTCACTAAGACTGTTTACTTTAGGAAGGGGGACATTAATCCCTTCTGTGATTCTGTACCTAAGTTGTGCTTCATTTCAGATTTCGGGCACTTGAGGCAATTGGATTTCTGGCATCTTTCATGGAGGGAAATTATGCAAAATCACAACGTTTATAACTATTTTGCTCGTCAATATATACAAGCTCAGGTCGAAGAACGGGACAGATGCGTCTGGATAAAGCCTGTCCACTCAACCTACTACTTTGCATCCAAGTCAGCAGTATCTGGTGCCATACTCCGGAGCTTTTTGTACAACTGTAGTGTGGGATCATGTACTGGTTTTGTTGTAAAGAATCCTTTCTGATTCAACAGCAGCATGAAATAACTCACCGTGGAAGTGTTGAAATCCGTAAAGTGCATATTTCTCAGGGTGACATGCAATCGACACATCAGCGACTTGAAGTAAATCAGGGAAAGATAGATTGTAAAGAATACCTATCGGTCATTCAGTGATCTGACCCATTGAAATCTGGAGGGAAATCACTTGCCGACAGCTAACCACGCCAAAGCACATTTAAGGTAACGCCACTACGTGTTTCTGCCACAGGCTTTCGGGCACCTTCATTTTATTTAGGCTGACAGGATCTGGGAGTTATTTTATCCCATTGTTTCGCCACGAATTCATTTCCCCCCGCAGATATCATTGAAGAAATCGGAAATCTGCTCACGCACACCATTCCCTTCGTAAAGATCGTTATTTAAGCATTTACCCACATTAAGTTCAGAGAAGAGCCGAAGACTTTGACAATGTCTCCATGCAGGATTATTGTGCTATCGACCATGAAAAATGTAATTCAAACCAGGTCGTCGTGTTCGGTTCCATTTCATGCCCTCTTTGACAACTTGAACCATTCTATCAGGAATGCCGAATGTTACTGAGAAACGAAGAGTGATATCGAAACAAGGTGAATTAATATCCTCCCGGCTAATTGCATAATCTATGTATTTTATCGAGTGATTATTCTTAGTCTAATGTAACGGAAAAAAATCAAGCAGCAGAATCAAAGGGAAATGAGTGCTAAGCCCATCATAGTTTCATAGTCAGAAACTGAATTCAGAGACAAAAAGAGTCTAAGTAGAAGTGTGCTTTACTTTAGTTTCTTGAGATACAACAAAATTTAACATTTAGTAGTTCAGTTGTTCCATTCAATATTAGAGAATCTCTACAATATAACCATATAAACCATATGAAAATTACAGCACGGAAACAGGTCATCTCGGCCCTTCTAGACCGTGCCGAACGCTTACTCTCACCTAATCCCACTAACCCGCTCTCAGCCTATAACCCTCCATTCCCTTCCTGCCTACATACCTATCTAATTGTGCTTTAAATGACAATACCGAACCTGCCTCTATCACTTCTACTGGAAGCTCATTCTACACAGCTACCACTCTCTGAGTAAAGAAATTCCTCCTCATGTTACCCTTAAACATTTACCCCCTAAGTCTCAACTCATGTCCTCTTGTTTGAATCTCCACTGCTCTCAGTGGAAAAAAGCCTATCCACGTCAACTCTATCTATCCCCCTCATAATTTTAAATACCTCTATCAAGTCCCCCGTCAACCTTCTACGTTCCAAAGAATAAAGACCTAACTTGTTCAATCTTTCCCTGTAACCTAGGTGCAGAAACCCAGGTAACATTCTCGTAAATCCTCTCTGTACTCTCTCGATTTTGTTGACATCATTCCTATAATTCGGTGACCAGAACTGTACACAATACTCCAAATTCGGCCTTACGAATGCCTCGTACAATTTTAACATTACATCCCAACTCCTATATTCAATGCTCTGATTTATAAAGGCCAACATACCAAAAGCTTTCTTAACCACCCTATATACATGAGATTACACCTTCAGGGAACTATGCAACATTATTCCCAGATCACTCTGTTCTACTGCATTCCTCAATGCTCTACCATTTACCATGTATATCCTATTTAGATTATTCCTACCAAAATGTAGCACCTCACACTTATCAGTATTAAACTCCATCTGCCATCGCTCAGGCCACCCTTCTAACTGGCCTAAATCTCTCTGCAAAATTTTGAAAACCTACTTCATTATCCACAACGCCACGTGCCGTAGTATCATCTGCATACTTACTAATCCAATTTACCACCCCATCATCCAGATCATTAATGTATATGACAAACAACTTTGGACCCAGTACAGATCCCTGAGGCACAACACTAGTCACCGGCCTCCAACCTGACAAACAGATATCCACCACTACTCCCTGACATCTCCCATCTAGCCACAGTTGAATCCACTTTACTCCTTCAACATTAATACCTAACAGAATACCTGTACAGAATCAAATTATTATTCTTCGCAGACCACCAGGGAAACGGAAGCGTACGCCAAAGTCTGAGAGATGGAACTAAATTTAGAACCCAAAGGCATCCCCTTACTCGCCCCAGACACGGATAAGCGGCAGCAAAGCATCGGCCGTCCCCTCCACCATTATTGCAGCGGGCAACCTCTACCTACCAATCAACCAATAGCAAATCCCCAGGGGAAAAATAACCATGATTTTACACTACAACAAAATCAAATCGTTAAAAAGGACAAATCAACATACCACGGTGCTCTCTCTCACGTTAAAGTTTGTGCGTCGCATTTTATTTCCAATTTCACCGACTTGAGAATCCAAAACACACCCCCATTCCAACCACACGGGAAGGAGAGCGCGAACGCACAATCCGAGTACGGATGCCTCCAACGGGTGATCCGGCATTGGCGATTTCCATTTTCTCCCGAGATGATCCACCTGCATCGAGTCGGTTTCTACCCGTGTGCCGCATATTCTGTGTGTTTAGTAGTAACTCAAGTTTTTGAAAATAATCTAAAAATTGTCCCTTCAATGTTAGAAAGTCTTGTCCAGGTTCAGAAATTGAACAACGAATCCTCTCTAAATTTAAGCATGACATCTCTATTATCGACAAATAACTTTGATAGTCTCAACTTAGTTTTAAAGACTATCTACCTGTGTGCAGCCTGCTAGAATCCTTGACTCTCTATGAACAGACACTGATGAGAAAAGTATTTCCCGATCTGACCATGGAGTCATGTCCACCTACATGTTTGTTTCTCAATAACCGTTAATGACTGGTGTAGCCTGCTCTGCTTCATTGGACAGAGAATAGCCCAGATTCGCTATTCACTGGGAAAAGCAGTTCCTCCTCATCTCCGTCCATGGCCTGAATCGTGAGGCTATATCCCCAAGTCCAGTCTCATCTCCCAGTGGAAACAGCTTCATTGTCTCTATCTTATCTATCGGTTTCATGGTTTTATATGTTTCTATGGCGTGTAACTCCAAGCCACAGTCTTCAAAAGAACCCTGAAAAGGAAGTAAAAGTGATATTATATATAGAAATGTTCCTATTTCCGAAGATGCAGGAAATGCAGTCTCTATTAGACCATCGTCCACATCTCTGCTCTCCGATTATGAAGGAGGTATCACCCAAGTTCCCAGTACAGTCCAAATCTGTTACTTTAACGGTGGTAATGTCGATTATTGAGCCTGATAGTATGCAACAAATCGTTTACTTAGTCTCAGTCCTATCTTTGTTCATGATTGGAGGTGACAGTACGTTTAAGACCTCAGAGGTTTAATCACGTGGTGACGTTATGATTTTAATATATTGGATGCTAACTTGCGTATGGTACATAAACACCAGCGTCCCTCTGCTTTAGATTCGAAAGGCATTCTTAAAAGTTGTATGATACTAATCCTAGGTCATTTGTTAGCTGCTAGTATGTCATGTTCTGCGATAGTTTTAAGTGTGAACACAATGAGAATGTGAAATATTGCACAAGGACTGGACATTTATTAATTCAGTTCAAAGAGAAACGAAGGTCATGCGTGCACGAGTCAACGGAAGGCTAGTCTTGTGATTGTTAGGATTGTATTGAAAAAATATTTGAATTAATCCTTTCTTTCACAATAAGAACTAACTGCCTGCTAATGACTGCTTCATTGGTTGAAATAACTTTCCAGGAACATGTGAATACCAGGGACAGCTTTTTCGACTTGCATAAAGTCTTCGTTTAGGGGCGGCCGCAATCACCCGCATCTGGTTTTTCTTTTTTCTTTATAATATTTGGTAAGGATTTTCACTCTCGGAATTAAATGATTAGTGTATATGCGCCAGTAAACGACGACAGTTTTGAAGGAAGAAACATCGAGCTTCGAATTTGCTTTGCCTTACCGTGTTTGTTGCTTCGGTACTGATTTCAGAGAGAGACACTGATTCTACACCAGCCATGTGAAATCAAGGTTATAGTGATCGAGATATGAGCGTATCGATTCTAGTTAGGATAAACCCGCTGTTCAAATTGACATTAAGACAAATTCATATGTACTTGAATTGGGAATCTGAAATTCGCATTCTGGGAGGCTGGTTTATTTCGGGAGCACAAAAGGATGTTGCTGAAGAATTTGAAATGCCAGTTCAGAGTTGCACGCTTGTATTGGAAAATATTGTTTTGATGTAATCGTAGCATCTGCTCTGTAAAGAATTAACAGGATTTCAGTTTAGAGAGAGTGCGGTTTCATTCCGAATTCAGTTCGGGCTCATGATGCTTTCATCATCGGCCCGAACTCAGTAAGTTACCCAAGTGCTGCCGGACGGTCTCATTAATTTCGTTTTCTCACAACACTATAATAGCAGAGTCTTGATGTAGTAGTAGAATGGAGTAAAGATTATAACTTCCTTGCGGAACATCTCCATCCACTGCCAAATCGGCCTTCCTTTGGTTAGCCTGTTCTGAATCTATGCAGCCAGGTATCACTAGATCCCAGGCCAACTGACGTTCTGAATGCGTGCACCATAGGGAGCCCAGTCAAACACTATAATAATTAATATACCTCAGATAGACCGTTCTGACTTCATCCGCCTACTTTTCACTTTTTTCATGGAATTCATTCTGGCTCACAAGGGAAGACCTGCCCTCAGAAACATACGCTGACTCTCCACAACCAGGATAAGATTTCTCCAGATACTCACTGGCCTGTAAATCTCAGGACGACATTACATTTCTCGAATAAAGGAAGAACAATTGCCATTCTCTGTGGCCAGTGATGACACAAAGGTCATGTCGAAAAGCCCAGCAATAACTTCGCTCGCTGTCTTTAATTACCAGGGGTACATCCCTTAAAGCACCGGGGAAAGATTTATTTTAATGTTTTCCCAGTTTCCAGCTCGTAATTCTAAGCGTCGGCATGTTCCAGTACAACTGGGCTTTCTGGCTGTATCCACATTCATCAATGTCGCAGTCACTGGGAAATATCGAAACAAAGTATCATTAAGGGCCTTCACTGTCTCCTTGCACTCCAGACACAAGCCTGCACTTTTATTGTTCATCTATCCCACTCTCTCCTTCGTCATGCTTCTGTTTTTCACCTATCTTAATGTGGTCTACGAGGCCGTCTCATGTCTCGTTCTTACTCTTCTAAGTCTATTGGTAATTCCATCCTGGCTACATTGTGACTTTCCATAACCCTGCCTGATCCTCTCTTCCAAAACCTCAAGTATATTTATGTCTATTTTTTCTAGAGGTGATCCATATCTCTTATCAACCAGGCTTACTGTACACAGCCATCCGTCACTCTCCTCAATGAAACAAGCCGATACTGAACTCAGTCTAGTCCTCCATTAACAATCTCCACATTTCTGTTGTGCATTTGTGGGAGCACATCGCTTCCCAAATTCGCCTACCAATATCCTACCTAATAGCATCAATTAAACACACTCTATACTATCTACTTCTATCCTTATGTAAGGTATTAGTGAATGTCGAATCGCTGTGCTCTATCGTTGTGAAATACTGACCCGCGGAGAGATCGGTTAACTGACCCATTTCACTTTCCAATACTAGTTCTAGGATGAATTGTTCGCTCGACAGCCTGCCCGTTTATTATGCCAGGACTTCTTCCTGGACACAACTGAGAAACTGTGTCACATCAAAACATTTTAACCAGAGGAAGTTCCCTGAGGTTTTCTGTGACAACATCCGTGTTAATATGGCACCTGTGCAAAATCTGTCTCCCGATCTGTCACTGTCTCTGTGCGCTAATTTCGTTTTGTGATGGGGGCTCTGTACAGAATACTCTCAAATGAGTGTTTGTTCCCTTCCTATTTCTGAGTTCTACTCACAGTCTAGTTACATACAATCCCATCACAGTGTCCTCCCTTTCCGCAGTTGTGACACTATCAAACTCTCCCTGTATTTAAAACGCTTTCTCTTTATTCTCTTTTTCCCGTCTATGAGCATTTTGAAACATCGCAGCCCGAAGAGTCCGGAAGTCATTCCTCCCCTTGTGATTGAATTGACTTAATTTCCTACATCATTCATATACATGAGGAATAAATCCCTTCAGGTTATGTCTCCATCTAAACGTGTAATTTGCACTTACAGTAATTTATAATAAATAGAACAGTCAATGTAACACAGAAAAAAACACTCAAATCAGCGTGAGTTAATCTGTTAGCCTGGTTGATGAAGTTGTCCTAGAGCCTGCTGGTCCAGCCTTTTATTCTGCGCTACCGTTTCGTAAATGATTGTCAAGTCTCTGAGATAGTTCGGAAATCATTCATTTCAAGAAAATCAGGCACATGATTGTTTGTTTTTATGACATTTTGCCAAACCTACTGAAGTAATCTAAAACTCCGCTGAATAACAATTATGACACAATTATCTACACAGATGGCCATTTAACGTAAACACATACTTCATTCCATTCCTCAGCTCTTGTCTAAATTTCCTCTGTGTCAGTGTATAGATACAAGTATTAGTGCACACACTGAGAGTTTGCAACATGAACCCACATTGCTGTAGTATATATAACGGGGAACTCAAATATCTGTCCTGATAAAAGTAATTTTCCAATTGCCATTTCACGGAATGAGCAACATAGGGAATCCAAAGTAATATGAAATTCGTAGAAATTGCAAACAATAATATCATCGATTTTCTGCGGTTTTCCACCTCGGTATCTTTAAGATTATCGCTGCTCTTCCGAAGCCCTCTGCGGACTCTATTGGCTGCAATTATATGTCTTACTGTTAACCCATTGAAGACAAGAATTAAGCAGATTGGTAGCAACGGTGTTAAAATGGTATCCAACAATTCGTAACCTTTCCACACAGGTAAGGTAGCGTATTCATGTGAGAAGGCGCAACGCCACGGCATGTTGTCAATAATGACGTAAGGTTCAAAGGCAAAGTAAAACGGGACACTTCTCCCGCAGCTCACTATAAGCACCGTCACCATAACCACCGTTGCTGTCCTCTCAGTGCAGTATCGTTCCCCGAGCTTTCGACAACATATTGCGATGAAACGATCGAAGGTAAAACTGACCGTAAACCAAACAGAACAGTCCCTCGTTACAACAAATAATGCAAGTGTCAGAGCGCATACAGGAGTGATGAGCATGGCTTTAGAATAAATGTAGATATTGTTGGTCTGTTCCACTAAAGCATGAACGATAACCACCATCAGATCCGCTGTTGCCATTCCAACCAGGTAACGGGTGATGCATTTGGAGAGTCCGCATTTTCCCCGTGGTAGGATCACAATCGCCGTTAAATTAACTACAAGAAATTTGGAGAATGCAAAAAAATCAACACAGAATTATCTTTAGCTGCAAATGTCTGAAGTCCCACCATTTTTCCAATGTTTTTTTATTTTGGAAGTGAAAAGCAGAAATTTAATTTGTGCGGACTCTGTCTGTGCACACCAGCTGGACAGTAGTGGACAAAATTAGCAGCGGGTTGGCGACTTTCCGACAGATTAGAGCCGGGCATTTGATTTTCACGGCATGCCCTGGTGTCGGTTGATTGATCTATAAACCAACACCATTACAATTTTTTGAGAGGAAATAGCTGAAGGGTTTATTTGTGGTGACATTATGAGATTTAATACATAAGTGAAATTTAACGTTTTACGGACCTGAGCATCGACATTCGGTTGTCTGGTCAGTTGAAACAGCTTCTGATCTGGAAAATCAATCACTGCCGGTTCAGAAAGCCGAGCATGGTGAAACCATGGAACTATGGTAATATCGGCACCAACGTAATTGACAAAAGAAATTTTTAAAAAGCTTCACATAGAAAAGATATGGATTCTGAATAAAGAAACTAGCATGTGCTTGAATCTTCAATTCTGGAAACAGATTTCAGACGAAGATAGCATCTGTGCTCAGTGAAAGTCTATGCAGTGCAGCGGAAAAAAAGATGAGTACGACACCATGCGCCGAGTGACCAGCTCCAGTACCTTACCAGGGATACCGATCGCTACAATTGTAGGATAGAAAACGCTCGCGAAGTAGTATATCGCTGCATATCCCATATTCCGTCAGAGGCTGCGTTCAGTTGCACAGAATGATCCAACTGCTCATATGGACTAGTGACTGGTTTTACAGAGTTATATACAATGGAGACCAATTCCACTGAGGCAATTAGTGTGATTATCACATCTTCGCATTAGGGACAACCAGCTACACAAACACTTACATTAATTTGTTTTTCTCACTCTGTCACCGTGCAATGGATTCATATCCCGAAGGGATGTTACATGATATTAACTTTTAAACAATCGATAATATGAACATTGCTATCGTACATTGCAAGACATCTAACTTCAGTTGCTGAAATGGGACATTTTGTGATCATTGCTGCTTCTAACATAGACAATCATCCTGAACAACTAATATATGAACAATCAGCTTCAAACAGATTGATTTTGTCCCATTCAGCGGAGCACATTCCCTTCTTATATTGACGGCGGGACTTTGGCTCGACAGGTGAAATAGAGTACACCTGTTTCCTCTATAGGATCATTTTTTCTGTCGCTTGTTCCAGTCATTTCCAGTCATTTGTATGACGAATTTCACTGTATCACCTGATGGCATGTATCACAATAAAACACGTTATACTTATGTTCTGAGCATATAAAAGAGATCGAGAACAATATTACAGGGACCTTTGATAATAAAAAAAAAATACGCACCCACACGAATTTAGAAGCGTCGTGTGGACGGACTGGTGAATGCTGTTTTCTGGATTAGCAGAGAGTTGATGGGTGATTCTTTGACTCTTGAGAAGGCTACTGCGGGGATTGGTGTTAGGCCCGCTGTTATTTATCATGAATGTTAATGACTCAGATGTCGATGTAGAAAACCGATTCAGAAGAATTGCGGACGAATCCTCATTTGGGGGCGTTGTTCCAGCCAGGAAGTCTATCTGAGCTTGTAGTTTGATGTTGACTGGCTGGGAAATGGCTTCAAATATGGAAGATTTAATTTAATACAGGCAGTTATGCGTTGCGAAGGAAGATACAACAGGTTAAGTCACAAATATTGAATATGTGGTGTTTAGTGTACGGTATTAAACATAAAGAAAAAATAACTGGCGATAGAGATCGATAACACCAGGAAAGCGGCTTCACAGGCAGATAGGCTGGGACTGAGCTCTGATCACAGTGGCCTTCACAATCAGATCACGGAGTACACGAGTCGGGATAATATGTTGAAGCTGTACAACACATTGGTGAGGTCATAGATAGAACATCGTGGGCTGTTCTGCCCAGCAACTTACAGTTTTGAAATATCAATAAGTTTCAAACAGTGCAGTGATAATTTGAAAGGAAGAGTTGGGGAAATGAACAGGGTGAATGCACGCAGATATTCCCCATCCAGCGTCTATACTATAGCGGGTAGATACTAGAGAGACAGTGCAGAGTAGATTTACGAGGACATTTCTTGGATTGGAGGGCGTACCTTAGGTGAACAGGCTGGCCTTTTCTCCCAGCAGTGACGGAGGATGAGAGGTGACCTGATACAAGTGTATAAGATGATGTGAGGCATTGATCGTGTGATAGTAAGTGGTTCTTTTATTCCCCCAGGGTTGAAATGGCGACCAAAAGGGGGTAAAGTTTTAAGGTGTTTGGAACTAGTTACAAAGAGCATACAAAGAGTTGTCTGTCTGTGCATGGAATGTACTGCCGGCGGCGGCAGTGAAAGCGGAACAATAGGTTGTTTTACAAACCTTTTGTACAGGGGCATGGAGCTCAGAAAAATAGAGGGCTATGCGCTCGGGAAAGTCTAGGGAGTGTCTATAGTATGTTACATATTTGGCACAGCATTGTGGACCGAAGAGCTTGTAATCTGCTGTAGATTTCTATGTTCTGTGTTCTATCCTTTAAATGAATCTACAACTAGAGCTCATGGGCTTGGGGAGAAAGTTGAAATATGCAAAGAATGTCTGTAACAGAAGGTTTGCACTCAGAGGATCGAGCGAGTGTGGAAGGAACTGCAAGCGTAACTGGTAGATGCGGATTCAATTGTATCATTTCAGTGGAGGTTGTGCAGGTACGTGGATGAGACAGGGACGGAGGGTGTAGATAATGGGGAGGCGGAACATCACAGAGCGATGACCTAGATAGACGGAAAAACCTATTTCTTTGTAGTAATAATCTATGACTTCATGATTATTTTCGTCCATTTACCCATTCAGTGTCTTCTCATTGTCCACCGTCACCAGTCAAAGTATGTGCAGAACACAGGGTGTGTTCAAGCTCACCTTTCAATCACATTTCCTTCTGTTATTGGAGTACAAACTACTCTGTGCCTATTGTGGAACTCGTACCAATGAGCGGCCCCCGGCTTGTAGGGACAACATAGTCTAACTATTCTGCATCCAGTGTGGGAATTGTACCAATGTGCAGCGCTCGGTTGACTGGAAAATGTCTCACGTCTTATCCATCGTGGAACTGGTATCAACGTGCGGATCTGGTGTCACTGGAGGATGATTCGCCTCTCTGTATCCATCGTGGAACTGGTATCAACGTGCGGATCTGGTGTCACTGGAGGATGATTCGCCTCTCTGTATCCATCGTGGAACTAGTATCAACGTGCGGATCTGGTGTCACTGGAGGATGATTCGCCTCTCTGTATCCATCGTGGAACTGGTATCAACGTGCGGATCTGGTGTCACTGGAGGATGATTCGCCTCTCTGTATCCATCGTGGAACTGGTATCAACGTGCGGATCTGGTGTCACTGGAGGATGATTCGCCTCTCTGTATCCATCGTTTAACTGGTATCGACAAGCGATGTGCCGGACTATTATCATCACCGTGTGCTGTTCACCACTCTGTATCCATTGTGGAACTCTTACTGATCAATGGCCCTCTGATTCTTTTAGAGTATCTCAGCACTGATAAACGCTTTTCCATTTCACACTTTGAATACGATTTATGAGGCTGACTGCGCTCGTCTCTCCGTTATTCACTTTTTCTTGTAAATGGTTTTCTATCATTAACTCGGAAACACATTGCCATTTGTTGCGACAGCAATTCTTTTGAATTCCTATTCCGCCATTTCATTGTCCACTGCGCCATTAATCATTGAACAATGCATCGACGCTCGTACTAGTGTTGTTGACTTCTGCGATAATTGTGTTGTTACCAAAACATCATTTATTATCTGGCTCCAATTGATCCTCCGATGGCAATGATTAACTTCTCTTTTAAAGGATTTCAGCCTTTCAAGTGGTGAATGAGAAGAGGTGGGGACGGACAGTGACGGACGGAGATATATATCCACGCTGGAGCTGCTGCCGAGATGAGTGCTGAACACGGTACACACTGCAGAGTGAAATGTGATGAAGCGGGGTCCTTTACTGGATGGCATCAGCATCCGTAATGACTTGCTGAAGATTTAAGTGTGGAATATTCCATTATACTTGATCCGGCCGCAGATCCTTCTGGATAGTATCACTGGGGAATGTTTACACGATCATTCGCTGTTGCGAACAACAAGGATTTTAGAGGGTGAATGCGAAGCGATCGTGTTCCACAATGCGATACCGGAATCTATATTGGGTGTCACCAACGTGGAATGAGGGAGGACCTGTAAGTGCAGGTAGAACACTTGTAACGCTTGCAGTGATTAGTGCCAGGAAGGAGATTAGTAGGTATGGATAGTGGACAAGGGAGTCGAAGGTCAGTCAAAAGTTGTGCAAAATCATACAATGAAACATGCAAAATACGCATGTTTTCTAACTGAAATAAATGAGAATAAAGAGAACTGCATCAAATTTCAAGCATGTGAAGATGTTTTTTTCAGGATCTTGAATGGGAGGTATCTGAGGACATGGGAAAACGGTATTTTAATCTGCTAGAAAGTGTTGTTCTGCCAACTCTGCAGCAAAACTCCAGGTGGTGTCTCTCCGGTGAATACAATTACTGTCATTGTCATCCGGAAAATGTTGATTTTGTACTGGTCAAGAAAGCATCGTAAAACGTTATTATGCTAAATATCATCAAATACAACCAGCATTGAATCGCTGATGGCTCAGCGAAACGTGGGTCTTCCACCTTCAGGAACACATGTACATCTACTACATTTTATCCGCTTAAAATACTCCCTGTCGTTAACAGCGAGCCATTGTGCTCTGCCAAAGATCAGATCTGAAACTTATTTGGTGCATGTTGTACGAGCTATGAAAGTTATTAACTATTAACGTTTCTCAATTTAGCAGCTCAAATTTCCTGCCAAAAGAAAATCTCCAAGACCCTTCATTTTAAAATGCTCTAAACAGTAACTTATTTGCACCTCTGGTGCCAGGCTTGCCGTACTCTACCCAGAGGCAGCTTGTCTACTTTTAGGTCCCTACTGACACCCAGCTCTTACCGGTGGCTCCCAGTAACTGTTTGCATCCGACAGTGGCAATCCTGGTGCAGCGCTTCGACACACGGGTTAAACCAGGTGAGGGGAGACGGGAAACTCGAACTCCCGTGAGTCAGGGCTTTGCCTACCCCAGCACGTGAAGCCAGTTCCCGGGACTCGGCAGATCTGGTCAACTATAAGATCCAGCACAAAATAAGCCGGTGCAGCAACGCTTCATGGAGAGCCAAGGGCAAAACCAGGCACGGTAGGCGTCATGATTATCCACTGCAGCCGAGGAGGTCTCCAATCTCGACGTCTTTCTTGCCATTGGACAAAGACGTTTGAGGCCGATAGAGTGGAACTACCCCAGTGCATCGGCTTTTTCACTATGAAATTCTTCCTTCAAATGTTATGCCATCGTCAGAAACGACGGACAATCAACACCGCTAAACATTAATTAAATAGGAATTGGAAATAAAACAACAAAATAATCAACTAGGACATAACGCATTGATATTTTACCAGGATTTTACCTTCACCCGTATTCACAATGATCTGAAGTGCACATCTGTTTTCTAGTTATAATTCTGCATATTCCACAGAAATTCTCACCACGGCTATTTCAAAGAAAGACTTTTTCAGATTATCGCCAAAGAGCGCATATAAATAGATAGATAGCTGCATAGATAGACTGATATATGCATAAACAGATTGAGAAGGATTACATTTACGAGACAGATAACTTGATTACGTTTCTGGGCTGTGAGGAGACAAGAGGTGTTACTCCCGTCCTTGCCATGAACAGGACTGTCACAGCTCTACAGGCACATCACGAACAACACTGGTGTTATCAGTGCTTACTCTGGCGTGCCACCGACAACACAAGCAATGTCTCTGCCTGTCCAGTTCCATCAATACCGTAATGTTATGATCACAGCTCATTCGGACAGACGATCTCTCACTGCTTATTCAAACCAACTTCAAGTATATTGGTAATTTCATTGCTTGTCCAACCGTATGACGGACAGCAAAAAGACGATGCATGGCCGTAGAACTATATCAATATCACATTTTTGTATTTAAAAAATGCTCTTCAGCACTTTATTTGTCAATGACTGCGCTCTTGCAGCAAATAAAATGCAGATAAATCCGCAAATTTCAAAATGCGCAGTCAAAACTTCAAATGTGCGATCACATAAGATGTATACGATGATGAGAGGCATTCATCATGTGGATAGTCAGAGGCTTTTTCCCAGAGCTGAAATTGCTAGCAGGAGAGGGGACAGATTTAAGGTGCTTGGGAGTAGGTACAGAGGAGATGTCAGGGGTAAGCTTTTATGCACACTGTGCTGAGTGCGTGGAATGGGCAGCCGGCGAAGGTGGTGGCGGTGGATACGACAGGATCTTTTAAGAGATTCCTGGACAGGTACATGGATCTGTGAAAAATAGAGTGCTATCGGTAACCCTAAGTAATTTCTAAGGTAAGGTCATGTTCTGCACATCTTTGTGGGCCGAACAGTCTGTATTGTGCTGTAGGTTTTCTACGTTTCTATGTTTCTAATCAATAGTGTCATGTACCATGCACAGCAGGAGATGGCTATGTAATGTGGACAAAAATTTCGTACAACTTATAGTTATGAACTCGATATTATTGGTTGTACAGTTCAAAGGAGAGAGTTGTACCAAAGTGACCGAAACATCAGTGGACATAAAGACATTTAACCTCGGCTTTTTTTTGTTATTTTAGTACTCCTAATAGGTGTGACCCAGCGGATTAGATTAAACATTCACTCTATTTTTTCTATCATCTGATTTGGCCGTGCTTGTATATTGAGGCATGGCACATTTTTATTTTCGTATTTCTAGATGAGATTCGGTGTTCTTTATGTGCAAGTCCCGTTACACTCTTATATTTAGTCAGTCGCACGAAAAAACATATCCGGACATTGTTCAGTGGGTTCATGGATAAAGAACCGCAATGACGAAAATAGGAGCAGCTTGTGTTCAGTGGGTTCAGATAATGGAAACCACCGGGGAACATGAGAATGCCAAGCCTTCATCACCCTTGCACAACCGATATGGTTTGCTCTGATGTCCCACACCAGGCATAAAGTAATTAATATTATTGTTGAAGTACCCTGTATAAGTGTAAATATATGTTATGTCTACTTAGCTTTTAAAAATATGTTGTTTGCTGCGAATAAATGTGTATGATTTTGTTGTTTGAAGCAGCTGGTATAGAACAACAGGAGAGATTTATTGCACATCACTAGTCAGATTAATTACAGTCAAGGCAAGACGTAATTACCTCGTTATGAATCGTACGAAATTTTACAAATGTTCACTTGGACTGGTGCCAGGTTTTACAGAGTTATATGCAATTCAGAATAATTCCTCTGGGGCAATTAGTGCGATTATTACATTAGTCACATTAGGAACATACAGATACACAAACACTTACATTAAAATGTTTTTCTCACTCTGTCACCATGCAATAAAGTCGTCTCGCCAAGGCATGTTACAAGTTATTAACTTTTAAACCAAGGATAAAATGAAAATTGCAAATTTAATTTCCAAGACATCTGATGTCACTCAGCTGCTAAAATGGGACATTTTCTGATCAGTGTTGTTTCTAACATAGACGATCAGCCTGAACAATCACATGGACAATCAACTTCAAACAAATTTATTTTTGTCACATGCGGCGGAGCACATTCGCTTCTGACATTGACGGCGGGACATTAGCTTGGCAGGTAAAATGGATGACACTTTCTCTTGTTCTAGTAACTTCGAGTCTTTTGAATGGCGAAAGGCACGGTAACAGATGATGGCAGGTTTCACAATAAGACACGCTCTATGTATGTTATTCTCAGCATTTAAACGATATCTACAGCAATATTCCAGGGACACTTCATAATAAAAAGTTACACGTCCTCACGACTTTAGCTGAGGTTTGTGGACAGACTGATGAAAGTTTTTTTTCTGGATGGGCAGAGCCTGGAAGGTTGATTCTTTGACTGTGTCAAGTGGAGTGCAGGGATTGGTGTTAGGTACGTTGTTATTTATCAAGTACGTTAATGACTTAGATGTTAATGCAGAAAACTGAAGCTTGGTGGCGTTGCTCCAGCCAGGAACTCTATCCAAACCTGTAGCTTGATGTTCACTGGCTGGAAAATGGGATGAAAAATGGCAGATGGAATTTAATGCAGATAAGTTTGAGGTGGTTTGCGTTGTGAGGAAAGATACAATAAGTTAAGAAACGCATATTGAATAGGTGGACTATCGTGTGCAGTATTTAAACAGGGACCTAGGAATACAGATCGATAATTCCAGGAAAGCAGCGTCACTAGGAGATCGGCTTCTACTGAGCTCTAATCTCGTTGGCCTTCACAATCAGTTAATTGAGTACAGGAGTTGGGACGTTATGTTGAATCTGTGTAACACTTTGGTGAGGTCGTAGCTAGAATATCGTGGGCTGTCCTGGTCTGCTAACTCCAGTTTTAAAATGTCAATAAGATTGAAAGAGACAAATTGAAAGGAAGAGTTTGGGGACTGAGGAAAAGACTTAGAGGGGCAAGTTGAACAGGTTAAGAATTTACTCACTTGAGTGCATGATAATGAATGGAGATTTTCCAGAAGTACACAAAACTGTGAGAGTTACAGACAGGGTGAATTCCCGGAGATTTCCCCCATCCTCTGAGTGAATCTACAGCCAGAGTTCATAGGTTTGGGGCGAAAGGTGAAATATGCAAGCGGGGTATGTGGTAACGCTAATTCACTCAGAGGGTCATGCGAGTGCAGAAGGAACTGCCAGTGTAAGTGGCAGATGCCGATTGAATTGTATCATTTCAGTGAAGATTGTGTAGGTACGTGGGTGAGAGACTGACGGAGGGTGAAGATAAATGGGGCGAGGCGGAAGATCACAGAGGAATGATCTGGGTGGGCGGAGGAGCCTATATCTCTGACGTAATAATCTAGTGACTCCATGACTATCTCCGTCCCGTTTCTCAATTCAGCGTTTTCTCACTTTTACTCTTCGACACCCATCTATGTTCGTGCAGAACAGAAGATGTGTTCAGTTTCACCTTTCCAACACAATTCCTCTGCTCTTGTAGTGCACCGCTCTGTACCTATAGTGGAACTCGTACCGATGAGCGGCTGTCGGCTTTCTCGGGGAAGTCTCACTCTATTTATTGTGGAACGGCCATCGATCTGCGTCGCACTGCTCACTGGAGGATCAACTCGTGGTATCCATTGTCGAACGGGTGTCGATGTGCAATGTGCGATATGTGGAACTGGTATCATCACTGGAGGATGACTCACCTCTCTATCCATTGTGGATCAGATATCGATGCGAAGCGCTCGGCTCATTTGAGAATATCTCAGCACTGATAACAAGCTTTACCTCCTCTCACTTTTTCTGTGGTTGACTGCACCAGTCTCACCATTTGACTCACCTTTTCCTTTTAAATTGCTTTTATCCCTAACTCAGGGTTGTCAAACTCAAATACACAGTGGGCCAAAATTAAAAAATCGGTACAAGTCGAGGGCCGGACTGGTTCAGCGTTTATTGCAAAACTTATTGAAATGAATTTATTACACATATTAACCAGGAACTAAAAAAGCTTAGGTTATTGCCTACAAAAATTACATTGAACATTAAATAAATAAAAAAAAATCAGTTGCATTTATTTCTTATGGCTTTATCTGCAGCTTTTCCGGAATAATTTCTAATGAAAACATTTTTCCACAGGCCAACACTTTGTGATTCACACTAGTCTAAGCCAGATACTTGGCATCTCATCTTGGATGCAAGTTCATCAATGTTTGGAGTCAGGTTCTGAGCTGAGGAAATCCTCAGAATTGAGTGAAGGTGTTCATCAGAAAGACGACTCCTGTGTGATGTTTTGTTTATCTTCATCAAAGAGAACAGTTGTTCACACAGATATGTGCTGCCAAACACAGAGAGCATTTGAGCAGCTTGGGTACGCAGCTGGGGCATTGTGTCGGGAATGAAACGTAGAAACTGTGAAGCGCCCACCGAGTCATACTTTGCCTTGAGTGTGTCACTACATTGGAGTTCAATCAGCTCCATTTGGATGTTGGTTGGTGCGCTTTCCACGTCAGTCTGCAAATGGATTACTGAGCAGTTCAAACCTGTTTTTTTGGGCTTCAAAGTCGGCAAATCGCCGTGTGAAGTCGGCACCAAGTATGCTAAGTTTTTCAGCAAACTTTGCACGTGGGATCACTGCGGTAGAAACCTGCTCTTTCATAGTTTGGCAACACGGAAAATGGCTCAAGTTTTCTTGCTGCATCTGCGTCTCCCACAGGCACAGCTTGGTTTTAAAAGCCCTCACTGCAGCGTACATGTCTGTGATCACACGACCCCGCCGCTGAAGCTGCAGGTTGAGCGCATTGAGATAGCTCGTGATGTCACACTCCTGTTGGGACAGAATTAACCAGCGGTTTCCATGTTGTAACTTTCAGTCAATAAAATTGATGCACCATCAATAACTCACGCCGAGACTTAGGTAGTGAGATATCGGCTTTAATTGACTGAAGAACAACACTACATCCTGGGGAAAATGAGGGAGAGCAGCAGGCCACAGTCGCCTTTATACAGGGGTCTGTGGGAGGAGCCACAGGGGTAGTCAGCAGGGTCTTGGGAGGAGCCACAGGAGCAGTCAGACAGGTATATCTAGTTCACCACACACACAGAAACGCCATTTCACAAAACAACTTTTTATCCCGGAGCTCTGTTGTGTCTTTCCCTTTGCTTTCCATGAAATGACAGATCTCCTCACGCAACTCGAAACATCTTTTCAGCACTTTTCCTTGGCTTAACCATCACACCTCTGTGTGATAGGGCAAATCATTATATTCTGAACCCAACTCCTCCAGAAACGACTTGAACTCACGGTGATTCAAACCTTTTGCTCTTATGAAGTTAACTGCTCGTGTATGGTGCTCATTATATGTTCCATTTTCAAGGCTTTGCCACACAACGATTCCTGGTGTATGATGCAGTGATAAGCTGTCAGCTCACCTGCGCCGTTTTCCTCCCGCATCTTCTCCCGGATCCTGCCCACCAATCCACTCTTTTGACCGCACATCGCGGGCGCTCCATCTGTCGTCAGTCCCACAAGTTTATCCCAAGGCAGCCTCATTATATTTACACATCTGGATACCTCTTCAAAGAGATCTTTTCCAGTAGTTGTGCCATGCTTTGATCTTAATCCCAAAAGTTCCTCTGTTACACACAGACTTGAGTCCACTCCACGAATGAAAATTGACAATTGGGCAGTATCAGAAGTGTCCCTGCTCTCATCCACAGCAAGGGAATATGCGATGAAATCTCTTCCCTTCCCCACCAGCTGTTGTTGTAGATTGGTGGCAAGCTCACGTACACGGTCAGCAACGGTGTTTCTGCTCAGGCTCACATTTGAAAATGCTTGCCTTTTATCGGGGCACACGACGTCGCAAACTTTCATCATGCAGTTTTTAACAAATTCTCCCTCGTTAAAGGGCCGGGCTGATTTAGCGATCTCTGCTGCCACAATAAAACTAGCCTTTACAGCAGCCTCACTTTGTGTTTTGGCTTTTGTGAACAGAGCCTGCTGTGACGCCAGACTTCTTTTCAACTCTTCTACCTTCTGGAGCTTCTGTTTCTTGTCCAAATGCTTGTATTTGTCGTGGTGTTTCGTTTCATAGTGTCGTCTTACGTTATATTCTTTAATTACAGCCACACCGTCTCCGCACACAAGACAAACAGGTTTGCCGTTTATATCTGCGAACATATACTCCGCCTCCCACCTGTCTTGAAAACCCCTGCTTTCAAAGTCCACCTTTCGTTCAGACATTTGTGGGGTGAGGGATAGCTGAAAGTTGACCACGCGTGACTAGCGCCATAAGGATGCCGATGAGAGAGTAAGGCAAGCCCGAGCGATGCACTGGCAGTGCATTGTGGGATTTGTAGTATCAGTGGTGCATGCAATATACCGGCGGGCCAGCTCTAATAGAAAAAAAATATTCATTAATGATATTCAGGAAATAAACCAGGGAAACCGAATAAACACTAAAAACCCTGAAAACCTGGTACCTGAATAAACTCAGCATTAGCCATATCATACGCCATAGGCGCTTCGATTACTGGGGCCAGCTTTAACAGTAATTAGATATTATCTCGCGGGCCAAAGATAATTCCACCGTGGGCCGGATTTGGCCCGCGGGCCTTGAGTTTGACATATATGCCCTAACTGGTGAACAGCTGTCCTTTGTTGTGACAGCAGTTCATTTCAACTCTTACTCCGCAATTTTATTGTCAACGGCGCCCTTGATCAATACATCGGATTAATTGATAAATACATACACGCCCGCAGTGGTTTCGTTTATTTCTCTGTGATACATGCGTTGTTAACTAGGCATCATTTATCATCTGTCTCCAATTGTTCCTCGGATGGAAATGATGTACGATTGCAGTCTTTCAAGTAGGGAATGGAAAGATGTAGATCGAAGAACAGTGATGGATGGACTATATTTCTCGGCAGAGCAGTTTCCTGACTGGCACGGGAACTGAGGTGTCGAGTTTCCCTGCAGCTGTAAGTGGTGAAGGCTCGACAGTTTATGTTCCCGGTGGTTTCCATTATCCGAACATACTGAAAACAAGCTGCATCTGAGTGAGCAGCGATAGTGTTCTGCAATGGGATACCCGAATCGACTTTAAGTCTCCTCACCAGATGTCTCCGTGATGTGGACAGGATTTCCGTTCACATTATCGGACAGATATATACGGACAAGGAAACACGGATATTGCTGTTTTCGTTCCGATATCAGGTGTGACCCGGCGGTGAAAGAGAGATACTTTTTTATCACCACATTGGGCCGTGTTTATACTTCGAAACAAATTTTTACTTTGGTGTTACTTATTTGCATACCTTATTACACCTTATTTCATTCAATTAGTCCGCACGAAAATAAATCCGAACATTGTTCAGTGAGTTCTTCGATAAAGACCCTCAATGACGTAAATAGATGCAGCTTGTTTTCAGTATGTTCGGATAATGGAAACCACCGGGAACATAAACTGTCGAGCCTTCACCACTTACAGCTTTACACAACAAATATGGTTTTCTCTGATGTCTCATACCAGGAATAAAATCTTAAATATAATTGTTAAAATACCCTGTGTACATGTAAACATACAATAGTGTATCCCTCCCGCTCGGCCAACACGTGGGCCTCCAGGAGAAAACCGCCTCTGGCTCCGCCAATCTGAGAAATTACGTCTGTGTGGAAGCTGCGTGATATATTGCCCCAGTTACAAACCCGCACCGCAAAATATCAAACAGTGCAGAACATGCGATTAAACGGTTGAGGTTTATAATTCTTAATTTGACTATAGGGAAAGTAAAGAAACAAAAACAAAAGGGTTCAATCTCATGAAACAGTCTATTGCGCAACGTTGGAGCGCAGTATTCGTTCATTTGTTCCCGTCGACCTCCAAACCTATCCGGCCCTCGGAAGCTCGCTCCCCAGTCCACTCCGCCCGGTGGACTTCCGACATCGCATCATCTCTCGCCATCAGTCCCCAACGAAAGACGGTGAAAATCTCTCTTCAATATACAACAAAAAGGAACATGTCTGTCATTGGATAGTCCCTGCATTCCAAAGCCCCGTAATCTCTAGTTCTAACCCCAACAGGGCTGCTACAAGGAAGCCGTTACTTTAGCAGCTGCACAACATTTTACACGCTCCCCCCAAGCATAAATAGTCATGTCCTCATGACGTTAAGATAATTCGCCAACCCTTCCTGCAAAAGCCAAAGCCCAATCCAGGTGTGCAAAGCAGTGACATAGCTCTCCAATATAGTAGGGGTCACCCTCTGTAGACAGAGCTCCCCAATATAGTAGGGGTCACCCTCTGTAGACAGAGCTCCCGAATATAGTAGGGGTCACCCTCTGTCGACAGAGCTCCCGAATATAGTAGGGGTCAACCTCTGTAGACAGAGTTCCCGAATATAGTAGGGGTCACCCTCTGTAGACGGAGCTCCCCAATATAGTAGGGGTCACCCTCTGTGGACAGAGCTCCCGAATATAGTAGGGGTCACCCTCTGTAGACGGAGCTCCCCAATATAGTAGTGGGTCACCCTCTGTAGACGGAGCTCACCAATATAGAAGGGGTCACCCTCTGCGGACGGATCTCCCCAGTATAGTAGGGGTCACCCTCTGTAGACAGTGCTCCCGAATATAGTAGCGGTCACCCTGTGTGGACAGAGTTCCCCAATATAGTAGGGGTCACCCTCTGTAGACAAAGCTCCCCTATATAGTAGGGGTCACCCTTTGTAGTCAGAGCTCCTGAATATAGTAGGGGTCACCCTCTGTGGACAGAGCTCCCGAATATAGTAGGGGTCACCCTCTGTAGACAGTGTTCCCGAATATATTAGGGGTCACCCTCTGTGGACAGAGTTCCCCAATATAGTAGGGGTCATTCTCTGTAGACAGAGCTCCCGAATATAGTAGGGGTCACCCTCTGTGGACAGAGCTCCCCTATATAGTAGGGGTCACCCTCTGTGGACAGAGCTCCCCTATATAGTAGGGGTCACCCACTGTAGACAGAGCTCCCGAATATAGTAGGGGTCACCCTCTGTAGACGGAGCTCCCCAATATAGTAGGGGTCACACTCTGTAGACAGAGCTCCCCAATATAGTAGGGATCACCCTCTGTAGACTGAGCTCCCGAATACAGTAGGGGTCACCCTCTGTGGACAGAGCTCTCGAATATAGTAAGAGTCACCCTCTGTAGACAGAGCTCCCGAATATAGTAGGGGTCACCCTCTGTGGACAGAGCTCCCGAATATAGGTGGGGTCGCCCTCTGTGGACATATGGGCACAGTGGATTTTCGGCACTCAGTTTCAGTGCGGAAATAATGTGTTTTATTTAATGGTGTTTAATTCGGTTTTCATGGCAAGTAATGGACCACACTGGAAACTTGCTGATAGATCAGACATTTTAATTTATACGTCTATTCAAACCTACTACTGAGGATGAAACGGTTGTAGAATGGTGGCAGATCTGGCTAAGGTCTTTAAAGTTAAATAGACTGCACCGAACGCCATTGGTCAAGTCGATCACGAGTAGATGTCCTGGGCTCCATACTAAACTGCCCATGTGTGTGTGTGTGTGTGTGTGCAGGAGAAAAACGTTCACAAACGGCCCACAAACCGCAAATAATGTCGTGTGGGTGTGTACATTTTTGTTGTCAAAGGTTCGTGGAATATTGCTCTCGATGTCTTTAGTAGGGTTCTCAGTAATATTAACTGCAATGTTAACTGTTAACCGCTGATAATAAACGGCTCCTCTGAAGTGTAATAATGAAATGGTCTCTTTCCAATGTTAACTATGAGGTGATGTTCTGTCTAGATGAAATTTTTGGTTTATATTTATAGTTATAGATAACGGAGGAACTAACCAATGGAAGCGATGTTATTCTACCTGTATGTCTGGGAACCCGAGTGAGTGCCCGGGCTTTTCAAGAGGAGAACCGAAGAGGAAGGACGTGCTGGACGCGTTCTGGTCGACAACCGAGGTTAGCCCAGGCGGCGGGTGGAGGAGGTCGGAGGAGATCGAATGGTGGAAAGAAGAACCCGTTAATTGAGCTCTAACCGTTGTGCACTAAGTAGTGGAACTCTGATAAGTTTTGCGCCTTTTACTTTCCATTTATATTGTATATCTATTAATTACATAGTTCCAGTAGGGTCTGTAAGGTGGAATCTGTGAATCGTACGTCTGATATTTGATGTGTGAGTTTGTACCAGGCTGCATTTCACAGCAACTACGCAAACGTGAGACACGGTTTAGCGAGCGGACGGGGTTTCCCCCGAGACAAACACGAGCCGATAACCCTGAATGTTACACTTGTATATGTTTAGAAGAACATACGTATTGTGATACATGTGATCAGAGGTTACTGCGACTTTCAGCATTCAAACCACTCGAAATGACTGGACCGAAGGAATGAAAAAACTGAAACTGTCTTCCACTTCAATAAAGACGTGTACTCCATTTCACCTCCTGAGCTAAACTCCTGTCCTTAATATCGGAGGCGAATGGACTCCGCTGAATGTGACAAAACAAATCTGTTTGAAGTAGACTTTCCAGGTTGATTGTTCAGTATGATTACCTATGTTAGAAACAACACAGATCAGAAAATGTCCCATTTCAGCAGCTGAAGTCAGGTGCTTTGGTAATTACATTGGTAATGTTCATATTACGTTTTTGCTTAAAAGTTAATAACCTGCAACATCCCTGGGGAGACGAATTTATGGCACGGTTTCGGAGTGAGAAAAACACTTTAATTTGCAGCTGGTTGCCCCTTGTGTGACTGATTTCGCAACCACATTGATGGCCTCAGAGGGGTTAATATGAATTGCATATAACTCTGTAAAACCGATCACCGGTCCATATGAGCCGTTGGAACATTCCGTACACCTGAACGCTGCTTCTGACGGAATATGGGATATCCAGCGATTTACTGCATCGCGAGAATTTTCTATCCTGCAGTTGTAGCGATCGGTATCCCTGGTAAGGTACTGGAGCTGGCTACTCTGTGTATGGTGCCGTTGTCTTGCTTTCGTTCCGCTGCACTGTTCGGAATTTTACTCAGCACAGATGCTGCCCTCAGTTTTCATTTCACATATTTTTTTTTACGATATGATGTTTTTTTTTCTCTTTTGTCAAATACGTTGTTGTGGATATCACCATAGTTTTATAGATTATCCAGCTCCGCTTTCTGAAGCGACAGCGGTCGCATGTCCACATCGGCAGCTTTTTCAAATGACCGTCCAATCAAATATCGACACGCATGTCGGTTCTTCCGTAATCACTAATTAATTAATTGTGCTTTAAACCTCATTATTTTCACTGCAGATAATACTTTCAACTCTTTCACCTCTAATAATGGAAATGGTATTGTTTCCGGAGCGATCGACTGCTCACCCGTACGTGCATCGTGGGAATCAGTTGCCTCCCTCTAAACTGTCTGAAGGTTACCAATCCACGGCCACTCCGGTCCATTATTGTCCTCCAGCCGGAGTGCACCGATGGAGCCGGCACTGATTGAATTTATGCGTTTAACTTCCAGAACAACTATACCCTGCAGAGAATTGGAAGAATGGTGAGCATTCAGAGAGTTGCAGCCAACGATAATTCTGTGATGCTATTTTCTTTTCTTCACTTTTCTTGTAGTTAATTTAATGGCGATTGTGATCCTATCTCGAGGAAAATGCGGACTCTCCAAATGCATCACCCGTTACCTGGTTGGAATGGCGACAGCGGATCTGATGGTGGTTACAGTTTTCGCTTTAGTGGATCAGACCAACAATATCTACATTTATTCAAGATCCCTGCTCATCACTCCTGTATGCGCTCTGACACTTGTATTATTTGTTGTGACGAGGGACTGTTCTGTTTGGTTTACCGTCAGTTTTACCTTCGATCGTTTCATCGCAATCTGTTGCCGAAAGCTCGGGGAACGATACTGCACTGAGAGAACAGCAACGGTGGTTATGGTGACGGTGGTTATAGTGAGCTGCGGGAGAAGTGTTCCGTTTTACTTCGCCGTTGAACCTTACGTCATTATTAACGACATGCCGTGGCGTTGCGCCTTCACACATGAATACGCTACCTCACCCGTGTGGAAAGGAATCGAATTGCTGGATAGCATTTTAACACCGTTGCTACCAATCGGCTTAGTTCTAGTGTTCAATGGGTTAACAGTAAGACATATTTTTGCGGCAAATAAAGTCCGCAGAGGACTTCGGAACAGCAGTGATAATCAGACGGATACTGAGATGTTAAACCGCAGAAAGTCGATGATTTTGTTGTTTGCGATATCAGCAAATTTCATATTATTTTGGATACCCTATGTAGCTCATTCCCTGAAATGGCAACTGGAAAACTATTTTTATCATGACAGATATTTGAGTTCCCCTGTATATATTCTACAACAACTTGGGTACATGCTGCAAATTCTGAGTATGTGCACTAATACGTGTATCTATACTCTGACACAAAGGAAATTCAGACAGGAACTGAAGAGTGGATTGAAGTATATGTTTATGTTAAATGGCCAACTATGTAGATAACGCCCACGTTCAATGGCAGTTCAGCGAAGTTTTCAAATAAAGCATTATTAAAAATGAGTAGGCTTGTCATAAATTCAAACTATCTTTTGTCTGGTCATCCATGAAATTGTAGAACCCACGGAAATCTGCCTACTTCATACGTTTAAGGTAGGAGACTGCGCAAGTATTCAATAGGATGACATAATTGTTACCTTGGTTGAATGACTCCAAACTATCGCAGAGATTTGACAAACACAAGGGCGGGAATGGTTTCTGGTCTTTCCCGGGTTCAGTTATTTCAACATGAACAGAATCGGGAAAAGAGCGCCATTGAAGCACAGTAACACAGCAGAAGAAAGCGAATAAAAAAACGTGGAATGATTGTCTATTGATAGACTGAGAGAAGTACTCAGAGGCAGGAAAGGAGATATCACTCTTTTGGGAATATTCTGTACAGACCAGCACCTCCCCCTCTCCCACCACTACCCCCAACACTGAAAAGAAAACCAGAAGAAAGCGAGGAACTGATAGGGAATAGATCTCGGACATGTGCCATATTGATACGGTTGTTGTTACAGCGAACTTAAACTTCACGAATATTCATTGGCAGGTTAAAACGATTAGGTATGACATAATTTCTCAGTTGTGTCCTGGAAGAAGTCCTGGCATAATAGATGAGCAGGAGGATCAGCGAAATGTCGATTCTGGACCTTGTACTAGAAAATGAAATAGATCAGGTTACAGATCTTTCCACGGGTCAGCATTTCAGAACGATAGAGTGTAGTTTCTCTGTATTTACTATAATCTTACAATGGGATAGGAGCAGACAGTATGAAATGTATTTAATTGGTGATATTAGGTAGGGACTTGGAGCCGAATTTGGGAAATGGTGTCGTCCTTGAAATGTGTAACAAAAGCAGTTGGGTATAAATGGAGAATTTGATAGAGGTTCTGCATAGGCTTGTCCCATTGAGGAAGTGTACCGATGGTTGCGTAAAGTAACCCTGGATGACAAGAGATATGGGACACCTCGTCAAAAGTAAGAAAGAAAAAAATACTTAAGGTTTAGGAAGATAATATCAGGCAGGGATATGGAAAGTCACAATGTAGCCACAAGGGAATTTAAGAATGGACAGAAGAATTTGTAGGGGACATTAGAAGTCCTTCAGGAGTCACATTACAGTATGTGAAAAATAGAGGATGACTAGAGAGAGGGTGATACAGGTCAGCGATAAAAGAGGAAGCACGTGTCTGGAGTACACGGGGGAAGTGAAGGTCCTTACTGATACTTTGACTCGCGATTCACCAGTGAGTGCGCCCTTCATGAATGTCGATACAGTGTAAAAAATAGATATGCTGAGTCATGCGTATGATAACAAGTATGCACTGGAAAATGGCAAAAACATAAAACAAAACATTTCCCGCGATTAGACGGAGAAGATTCCTGGTGTTTAGAGAAAACGAGCGAAGATATTACTCCGCCTTTGTACATGACATTTGCGTCCTCACTGGCCACAGGAGCAGTCTGGGCTGGTTGAAGTATGGCAAATGTTATTTCTTTGTTCAATAGATGTAATAGGGACGGTCCTGAGAATTACAGGCCAGTGAGTCTTTCGTCAGTAGTGGACAAGCAATTGGAAGTGATTCTGAGGGATGGCATTTATGAGTATCTGGGAAAATGTATCCTGGTTGGGGTTAGTCAGCTTATATTTTTGATGGACGTATCGAATTCTTCGAAAAAGTGAAAAAGAAATAGGCTGGTGAAGTCAGAACAGCCGACGCGAGGTATATTAATTTTGGAAATTGTTTGACCTAGTACCCCATTTAGAATATCAGGCGGTATGGGTTCAAGTGAAACCTGACGAAATGGAATCAGATTTTGCTTATCTACAGAAGGTAGGTGAGCTAGTGGATGGAGTGTATTCTTCAGGAGGACAGTGGCCATTGGTATTCCGCGAGTAAGGTATAAACATTAGGACAGTTTATAACGATATGTCAACTCTGTTGTTACGGTGTTTTGGGAGACAGACTTCAATTTCCTCATCCTGCAGCATTTCGATAATTTATTGAGTTCGGCCTGATGATGTTTGCGAAATGCTGAAATCGGACCGGAACTACAGTCTATCTAAATTGAACTCCCGTTTACATATTACAGGGCTTATACCACGATCACTTCAAAGCAACCCTTCCCAATGGAACACTGCAGTTCAACATCGGCATTTCAAAGGCTTGAGCTGCATCTGTTGGTGCTCCAGAAATGAAACAGCCTCCCAAAATGCGAACTTAAATTCCTCTTTCAAAAATACACGAATTTTCCCTAATCCAGATTTACCTTTGAACCGTGGGTTTACCGTACCCGGAAAAGATACTCATATCTTTAACCTTTAACCATGATTCCACCTGGCCGGTGTGGAATGAGACGCAGCCTCTTAAATTCACATCAGTTCCTGAAAATTTATTTCACACAAGGAACTCACAAACAGAAGATGAAGTCAAACAGAATATCAATAAAACCCTAACAAATACAGGTTGCCTTCCGTTCATTCACGCACGAATTATCTCTCTCTTTCAAGGGAACTCACAAATGTCCAGTCCTCGTTCAATCATATTACATTCTCAATGAATTCACACTCTACGCTATTGCAGAATGTGACATAGTTTAAGTGTTGAACAGTTAACAAATAATCTACAATTTAATTAAGAAAGTTTTTCGATTCTAAAGCAAAGCGTCGCTGGAACATCTGTATCGTCCGCAAGTTAATATTCAACCTATCTAACAATGATGTCACCACGGCTCCTGATCTCCAACGGCTTCCACGATTTCTCGCCATCAGTTTCTGACCAAGGATAGCATTGAGATTAAATAAACCTTTTGTTATATAGTATCAGGCTTAATAATCTCCTTACCACCGTTGAATTAATAGATTTGGACATTATACTGGGAACTTTGCTGCACACGCATTACTGTTAATCTGGTTCCACTCCAGAACAATTGCTTTTATCACTTTACTGATGGACTGAAGGTATATTCCTTTTCTGTGTTACCTCCCTTGTAATGTCACACATGCACTTCCTTATTCACATGCTTTAAGCATTCATGTTATTAAGTTTCCGTTCTTCACTCTGTCTAAGGACAGAGGGATCAAACAATATCTAAGACGTTTTAGATTCGTCAGTGCTGCTAAACACTAAAATTGTTCACCAAATACTTCTGAATTTTATTTCTAAATTGTCCCTAGATAATGTTGATTAACTATCAATTTTGGAGCATCATTCATGGATCTGACGTAAATGCGGTTTTGTGCTGGCCCCTCAGCTGTTTTCATTTAGTTAACACATCTAGCGGAATCCTATATTAATACCCAGAAATAACTGTAAAGGGGGTTTCTTCTTTTTCTTTGTTACTGTGTATGTAAACAACATGGCTTCTTTGTTTTGTTAAAAGTAGGAATGCTTCTTTGTTGCGAGAGAGTGCTGGAAGCTTGTTTGGGTTAAAATTTACTGATAACGAGAATTGTATTCCTTTGTAAACCAATCGGGATTAATGCTGTTCTTTCTTCTGAGTCTGTAAGCTATTGTTGGCGGGCTTTTGGGGAGTTCGGCGGGAGGGGGTGAGAGAGAGAGGACGTGATGCTGTAAACTGGGCGAGGAACGGACCCCAAGCGGGGGTCCAAGGCCAGGAGGTATCCTGAGGAGAGGAGACGAAAATAGATGTGCTGTGTTGACCACTTCGGGTGGTCCTGAGCTGCAAGTCGAGGAGTTCGGAGGGGATCGAATGGTGGCCGGAAGACTTCAGTAACTGAGCTCCAACGGTTGTGCACGAAGTGGTTTGGACTTTGATAAGTTTGGCGCCTTTTCTTTATTTTTTTCCTTCATATATACAGTATCGTTATTAATCACTTAGTTATAGTAACCTTTATAAATTGTACTCATTTAATCGCATATGGTGTACTGTCTGTTTTTGGGCGAGGCGGGGACATCACACAACATCCACACCAGCTGATTACCCAGTTTGGCGGGGCCGAAGGCTGTTCCCCCTAGACGAGAACGAGCTGAGCGAGCCTGAGGCGACACAGGGGGTTACATTGTGCGGTGCTCGTCCGGGATGATTTCTGTGGAAGCTGTGTGATCGCCCTCTGTTAAAGACTGTCTGCGGCGAAGAGCTGTCTGTGCCTTTCTGGTTGTGCGATTGCTGGTTATCACTGCGTGAGTGTTGGGTGGGGTGTCTGCTGTTGGTAGCCCGGAGGTCGTTGTTCGAGTTCCGACTAACGTTAACGTGGAACCATGGGTTGTCCGTACTGTTTGGAGAGTGAGGAGTGACAGGTTGGGATGTTTCAGCTATGGTGGGCTCCGCCCGGTTGTTGGAATAATGTCCAGCCCTAAAGGGGCGGAGTCGTGGGCGGAGCGGACCTCCCAGTTGTTGGGTGAGTGGCAGTGCTTGGCTGAGGGAAAGCGACAGGGATTGGTTGAAAGTTTGAGTAGGCGGGCTGGTGACGTTGTTAGAAATGTCGGGCGCAATTACCTCGAAGTGACAGCTGTCAGTTATGTGAAAGTGTGGGAAAATGCGTGTGGTTCGACTGGAAATCAAATGCCGCAGCTGGGGGGCTTATCATATCTGTGGCAGGAGATTGGTGGCAAGTTTTCAGGGTATCCTTTTTAGCTGGGGGGGGGGGGGCAGATAAATTGCTTGCAGTGCCAGAGGGATCTGTCAAGGGGACCAGCTCCTCCCTCAGTTGTTCAGTTGATCCGAGAGGTTTCGGGATAATTAAAGGAGGCCCAGTGGCGGAATGGCTTTGGGTCTCTGGGGGAGCACGTTCCCAGCAATGTACCGAGGAACTCCCAAAAGGAACAAACCGTATTCCTGAAGGCTCAGAGGGACCACGCACTCGGGTGTCGTTACGGATGGATGGAAGCCAGGTTAAAGCCATCCTCGACACCGGGGCGCCGGTTAAGTTGCTGTACAGTTTGTTTTGTAACCGTTAGTGGAAGCATTTACCCTTGAGGACATTGAAGGCACTGAAGATTTGGCGTACCAGTGCCGGTGATTATCCAGACGACGGTTGTTGGTCAGTGAAAATGGAGTTCTTAGACGCAAATGTGGAGGTGACTGAGGTGCGTGAATCGTTAGGGCTGATGTGTCCGGACACTGTTGAGACGGGCAGCGTTTCGGTTCTGGAGAGAACCAATACCCTGCTGGTGCGCTTGGGGGCCCGCCCGGAGGAGGCGGGTGAGGGCTGTTTGGAGGCATTGTCGATGCTCCCAGAGTCTCGAGCTGCTTGTGTGGACGTGTGTAGCAGCATTGGGCCGATACCGAACTCAAATAAGAACCGGTGATGGTACGGCCTGGGGGAAGTATCTGAGGGTGAGACCCTCTTAGTGGATGCTGCGAAATACCACGAGGGAGGGGAGTTGACTGCTGAAGACACCTCGGTGAGAGAGAGCTTGCGGCGACTGGCCCCTACAGCCGTGGAAGACGTAGGCAGCGTGTGTGTGGATTATATTGCGCTGAATAGGCGCACTGTCAGTGACCAGAATATGACCCTCAGGGCCGAAGAGGCGATGGCCCGTCTGAGTGGTGCGAAGTGGTTTAAGGTGCTGGATCTGAGGAGTGGATGTTGCCAGATCCCGATGAGTGAGGCCGACAAGGAGAAGACGGTCGTTATAAGTTCCCGAGGAGTCTTCTGGTCCGAGAAGATGCCACAGGGCATATCCGGAGCCCTTGCAACCTTCCCGCGGGGCATATGGAAGACCATGGGGGATGTGGAGGCGTTTGGAGTTTTGGTGTATGTGGATGATCTCCTGGTATTTGGATTTGCCTCGGGAGAATATGAAGTGAGGTTGTTGCAGGACCGGTTGAGAATTACAGAGTTAAAGTGTTTTCTGGACACGTGCCAGGGCTGGCGAAGGTCGCAGCTCGTGAATGACTGTCTCTGCAGAATCAAGTTTGAAATGATGACTGAGAGATTGGAGAGAGCGATCTGGAACCAGTGGGAAAACTTACAATTTGGAGAAAACGAAGAAAGTTGTCTGACTGAGGGCAACAGAAATCCGAAAGCCCAGAAAGGGAGGTTTGAGGATGTGAGGCAATTGCGGACAGATCTCGGCAGAGGGAAATGGAAGCTGGAAGGAAACCTGAAGATGACCATCGACAGTTCAAATGAAGTGATAAACCTGAAGGTTGATCTGGAAGAAGTCATGAGGAAGAAAAAGCTGGAGATAAGCGCAGTGAATACTGAAATGGAGGCTGACCAATCTTTAACTGCTGCTTTTCAGGTCGGGGTGGAAGAAGCTGTTGGAGTAACTGCGTCCCAGATTGAGATGGCTGGGATGCGTGAGTCAGAACTGCTGAGCCTGTGGCGAGAGTTGGAGGAGCCAGAGCAGAAGCTGATGTCTCGATTGCAGGAGGCTGAAGAGACTGCAGGGGCAGTGCAGACCACGTGTTTCCGTTTGGAGAAGATCAGACAACAGCTGCCGATCGCAGAAATGGGGAAGAATACGGATTCGAAGAGTAATGTGTTGGATATGTGGTACAAGCTGCCTTTTGCTGACTTTCCCTCGATTGAGGAAGAGACCTTTGGCCCTTCTCCCACTGAGTCAGGTCTAGTAGGGAGGGTTAGCTGTGTGCAGTGGGGGGCATGAGTCAGAGATTGAGGTAGGAGTTGGTAGCGGGCCGATGTATCCTCAGTTGTGTCCGAGCTTGAAGAGTTTAGGTGAGGGTGTACAGAGGTCTCTGAGGGTTAGGAAACTCCCAGATAAGTTGGCCTATGTAGCGCCTGAGGAACAGGGCGTGAGGTTTACTATGTGGGGAGGAAATATCACTGTTTGTGCTTGGATTAGGGTGTGTTGGCAGGAAAGGTGGCGAGTTATTTAATAGTCATGAGGACATGACTTTTATTTGGTGGGGGAGAGTGTAAAGGGGGTTTCTTCTTTTTCTTTGTTACTGTGTATGTAACCAAAATGACTTCTTTGTTTTGTTAAAAGTAGGAATGTTTCTTTGTTGCGAGAGAGTGCTGGAAGCTTGTTTGGGTTAAAATTTACTGATAACGAGAATTGTATTCCTTTGTAAACCAATCGGGATTCATGTTGTTCTTTCTTCTGAGTCTGTAAGCTATTGTTGACGGGCTTTTGTGGCGATCAGCGGGAGGGGGTGAGAGGTAGAGGACGTGATGCTGTAAACTGGGCGAGGAACGGACCCCAAGCGGGGGTCCAAGGCCAGGAGGTACCCCGAGGAGAGGAGACGAAGATAGATGTGCTGAGTTGACCACTTCGGGTGGTCCTGAGCTGCGAGTCGAGGAGTTCGGAGGGGATCGAATGGTGCCCAGAAAACTTCAGTAATTGAGCTCCAACGGTTGTGCACAAAGTGGTTTGGAATTTGATAAGTTTGGCGCCTTTTCTTTATTTTTTTTCCTTCATATATACAGTATCGTTATTAATCACTTAGTTATAGTAATCTTTATAAATTGTACTCATTTAATCGCATATGGTGTACTGTCTGTTTTTGGGCGAGGCGGGGACATCACACAGCATCCACACCAGCTGATTACCCAGCTTGGTGGGGCCGAAGGCTGCTCCCCTTAGACGAGAACGAGCTGAGCGAGCCTGAGGCGGCCCAGGGGGTTAAATAACTCACCGGATTCTTTCATTCTTTACTTGCTCCTCTATCCTTGTATTTTCGTAAGTCGAGTGTTAATAATGTAATTCTGTGGCTTAAAGTGGTGCTTTCTGTTATGGTTTATGAAATGTTCGCATCGGAACACAGGCAAATCCAAAATAAGACAAGTTATTACCAATCCACTATTTATTCAACTGAACCCTTTAAAATGCAGAGATTTCCTAGATTTTAAAATACAAATTGTGTATAATTTTTTTTAAAAAACGGACAGTTACCGCAAAGTGTCCAACGGTTGTTGAAAATGAAAGAAAGCCAACATGATTTCAGAGTAAGTTGTATTTTTCAAAATCAAGGATAACAATAAATGAAAGAAAAATCATTGTATTTCAGTCAGAGGGTTGAATATATAGAATAGTTGAACTTAGAATTTTAAAAAAATGCACCATACAAAACAAGTTTAAAAATTATTTAAAAATAATTTAAAGAAATATAAAAAAATGATTTAAAATGAATGGGCTAATGTAAACAAATGATATTTGGAATTGTAATTTTATGTTAAAAATTATGTTTTTTTTTTGTTTTGATGTAAAGATTGACTCCCTAATACGACGCCAAGTATATTATTGTATAAGTAAGAGGGATAGGCGTAATAAGCTGTAGATTCAGCCTGCAGCCTTTCGGTCTGTTTTAAAGAATATCTGTGTTTTTGCTGTTTCTATGAAATTATCGTTGAGAGTGATGTTTTATTGTTATGTTTGTACTGACCAAAATAAAATTTCATTCCTTTCAGTTCAATCAATTTCCTATCCTCTTCGGTACCGAGGTGGTGTACTGCTCTCCGGTGGGAAGCTGCCTGTAACTGCTCAGTATTATAATGCGCTTGAGCTAATGCCCCAATTCCTGAGCAATGCCTCCCAAATGCTGAAGCACAAAAGACGTAGTGCATGTTATATCCTTGTTTCAGTTTCATGCCCCTGTTTCTTTACGTTGCAATTTATCTCGGGTCACAACTGGGGAAGGGGGTAAGATTAGCGGCGCCGACGGCGATGCAGGGTTCGGTCATTTTTATGCTGGAAGGAGATGATTGGAACGAGGCTACTTATCATCGTCCTAACATTACGGAGCTGCGTCAGTACGTGCATCACTAACCTACCCTCCGATCTCAGATCCAAACGTCCATATTATTTCAATCTGATGGGAGCGTTAGCACTGCAGATTTTCTATCTGTTTTAGACACTTCATGTGATGTCTAGTGTTAGCTTTCTTTTCAAAGGCTTCAAAGGTACAGTTAACGTCAGAGAAATGTATTACAATATGCATCCTGAAATGCTTTTCCTTCGTAAATATCCACAAAACAGAGCAGTCAAAGAATGAACGGCAGTTAATTGTTAGAACCCCAAAGTCCTCCGGAGTTCCCCTCCTTCCCGCAATCCACCCTTCCCCCACATACAAAAAAGCAGTCGCGTCATGATAAATGGTAGGGCAATGAAGAATGCAGCAGAACATAGTGATCTAGGAATCACTATAGGGTGGTGAAGAAAGCTTTTGGTATGCTGGCCTTTATAAATCAGAGTAATGAGTACAGGAGTTGGGATGTAATGTTAAAATTTACAAGGCATTGGTAAAGCCAAATTTGGAGTATTGTGTACAATTCTGGTCACCAAATTATAGGAAAGATGTCAACAAAATAGAGAGAGTACAGAGGTGATTTACTGGAATGTTTCCTGGGTTTCAGAAAAAAGGTTGAACAAGTTAGGTCTTTATTTGTAGCGTTGAAGGTTGAGGGGGTTCTTGATAGATGTATCTAAAATTATGAGGGGATAGATAGAGTTGACGTGGATAGGCTTTTTCCATTGAGATTATGGGAGATTCGAACAAGTGGACAAGAGTTGAGAGTTAGGGTGCAAACGTTTAGGGGTAACACGAGGAGGGATTTCTTTACTCAGAGAGTGGTAGCTGTGTGAAACGACCTTCCGGTAGAAGTGGTAGAGACAGGTTCTATATTGTCATTGAAAGTAAAATGAATAGTCATATGGACAGGGAAGGAATGGAGGGTTATGGGCTGAGTGCAGGTCGGTGGGACTAGGTAAGAGTAAGCGATCTACACGGACTAGAAGGGCCGAGATGTCCTGTTTCCGTGTGTAATTGTTGTATGCTTATCTGAGCGTGAGCAAAGTAACAATAAAAACACAGATTTGCAGTACTTCAAAGACTACTTTATTCACCCGGTATTCTTCTTCCCGGAGGCTCTCCGTCTCCCTAATAACGGAGAAAAATGTGTCTCCATTTCACATCGAGAGGGGAGACATAATAAACATCACACTGATTTACGATCTTTGAAGTCAGTTACGTCGCTTTTTACGAGCTCGGTGCCCAAAGATGTCGTGTCTCTGTGCATAAAGCCTTAGATCTTCCGTCTCCCCCTTCTCTTCTTAACCTCTCTTCAAACTAAGTCACCACATCATTCAACGGTCAATCTGTCCAGTTGCACTTCAGCTTGCTGCTGACATTTTATCCAATCCTCAAGTAAAAATCCATCTCCTCTGGTTTTGTTTAAATTCCATACGTTTCATCTTCCCGTGGGTAATCACGCAAATCTTTATCATAGCGTTTTTATTCTCTTTCTTACCTCCATGACGAGAGTAGTCTCCACATTGAGCACAATTCCTCGTTGTGTACTTCCCGATCAGAAAATTACAGAAAGATGTTCTCAGGGAGTTGATTGGTTATGGGTGACATTAATTTCCCAGATACTGCGTGGAAGAAAACAGTGACTAAAACAACTACTGGACTGTAAATTTATTGAGAAGATAAAGGATTTCTTTTTTTTGATGCAGTATGTTTATGCACCAACAAGAGGAGAGTTCGGTCTGGATTTGGTATCCTGTTGCAATCAGGATGGAACTTTGAAAACGGAAGTTTTTGATCCATTAGAATTTGTGATAATAACATGGCTAGTCTCGAAGATATTTTTTTTTTGGTGGAAGTATACCAGTAAAAGCCAAAACAACTAAAGTAAATTTCAAAACGTCAATGTTTAAGAAGATGCAGCGAAGACATCAGGAGGTGAACTGAAAGGAACTCCTTGACATTGAGTTAGTGTAGCAACAATTGGGTCGTGCTAAAAAGGTAACACACGCAGTGCAGGAAACGCTCTTACCCAGGGTCGGGATAAGCAATAAAACAATAGATCAATGTTAAAGTTCAGAGTAAAATTTATTACAGAGTACATATGTGACACCACATAGATTCCCGAGATTCTATTCCTGTGGGTATACTTAGCAAATCTATAGAAGAATACGTGGATAAGTAAAGATATGCATAAAATATTGAAGAAGAGACAGCTATTTAAGAAATACAGAAGAAAAATCTGTCTGGTCGCCAGATCTATCACAATGACATCAGGTCTAAAGCTTTAAAGTTTTATTCCAACGTTTTCATCAGAATAGATTTCGAAATTGAGCATTTTTCTTTCATAAGTTCGGTTGGACATGCCTAACGCTGCAGAAATCGCTAAAGATAATGATAATAGTAGTAGTAGTAGTAGTAGTAGTAGTAGTAGTAGTAGTAGTAGTAGTAGTAGTAATAATAATAATAATAATAATAATAATAATTCTGTTGTTGTTGTTGATTTTCCTTTCTTTTTTTTTAGCTCAAGCTGGTAAGCCTTGAGGTATTGCCAAAGCTAAGCACGCTCATATCTCAAATTCTATAAAGTTCAGGACTATTGTGGTGGTGTTAACATTGCTGCTACTGAACATTACCGGAGAGAGGGCCAAAGAGTGGTCAGATTAATAGTGGAACTGAAAGACGGCCTAAGGTTAAACAAACTAAGTGTAGAAAGGAGGGAGGACCAAAAGTGGACAAACTAATAGTGGAACAGAGTCATTAAGCATCAAGTTATGTTCTTGTTGTGGCAATGACATCAAGAATGCCCAGCCGATTGCGGAGAAAATATCTCACTGCATCTGTCTTTTTTATCATCAACTTCAGTCGTCTTTGCACTTCGACGGTTTATGGAAAGCTGGAGTTTTCCTTCATATTTTTTATTGCTGATAATAGAAAATAATCTGGAGGACAAAGTTCCCATGATCTCTCGCATTCACCTTGGCGCTCTATTATATCTCTGATGTCTCATCCCGGGGTTTACACTTCGCATACTTCAAAAACTATGTTACAAAAGACTACGCAGACGTTTGACAGACTGAATACGCTGTGACGAATATTACGAATACCAGTGCATTATTTTATCTATTTTTTTTCCGCGCAGTCTGCAAACAACCATAGGAAGCATATATACTGGAAATTGCACCGGGGATTACTTGCAACAAAAAGTGATGACATTAACCCGTTGTGTTTCGGCACTTACAGGCTGACAGAAAACAACTTGTTGCTGGCTTTTGCAAAATGAAAATGAAACGAGAAAAATATGATTTGTGATATTTTTCGTAAAAGGGTATCCTTTCCAAAGTACAAAACATCACCATGTTCATCATCAAAGTATCAATATGTTGCCATTTACTACCAAGTTGCATTGTGTGCAGGAACTAGCAGGAGAAAAGGAGAAAATAAATTTGTTTAAATTACCGAGGAAAGTTGTCCTTGAACAAAATAGACTGCTGAACAAGAGAAGAGAAGAGAACCCAGACTGTGCAAGTAAAGCACAATTCCTATAACATTGGCTGTAAAATGTTTGTGAAAGCTTGTACTTTGCAAAGAACCGAACAAAGGAAGATTTGTCGAAGGAGAAGGATGTGAGCCATTGCCTGTTGGATATGTTCAAGGACTCCAATCAGCACTCTGACCCTCATCAATGTGACGTCCTGCTGTGTAATTACCGGGTTTGAGGTATATAACCGATGTATAAACTGCAAGAAAAGCAACGCAGAAGACTGTCAGACTTCACAGGCATTTATTCGACTGTCATTGAAAAACTTCGTCTCAATAAATAGATTAGTCTGTGCCTCTACAAAGTCGTAAGCCAGTATGGTGTTGTTATCGGTACTTTTCCACAATGATCGCTGAGCAGAGATGTAAATAACGGTATTGACCATGCTGCGTAAGTCATTCATAATCCTGGCACAATGTCGCTGCTTCTGCAATTCGACACTGACCACTATGATGATGTCAGTAGATGCCATGGACATTCATTTAAACGCATTCCAAGATTTACATTTTAATTCCTTTACTCTATAAATAATTCCGCTGGAGTTTTATCTAGTCCTTGATGTTCTCAGGGCAAACACATGATTCCCTACGAGTAACAGTATATCGACGATACGAAGGAAGTGTATCAACCCAACATGTACATTCCCGTTTAAAAGCGTTAACAGACTCGAACAGAGACATTGTTGTTCCACGTTGTGGTGGAGCGAGCAATGCACTTCATTAATGTTGTTTCCACTGCCGAGGAGAGGCGCCCCCAACCACAAATACACACTTGCTGTCCTCCCCTTACACAATGCCCAGACAACAGTGGCTGCAATTACGACTTAATAAACAAGACGTAAAATATTCAATTGCCAATACCTGCCCTCATCCCAGGAGTGAAACATGCTCTTTGTCTATAAGTAACAACATGCACCACCAAAACATCTGCCGTCACAGCCACTGATGGTATTTATAGTTTTCTATACAACAGTTGATTACCGAATACATGGGCCGAAAGTCTCGTACAATTTATCTTTGTTTTTGATCACTTGCATTCGAAGGGAATATGTACAAAATTAAGGGAGGGAAGTTTAGGGAAGATATCAGGAGCGAGTTTATTACACAGATGGTTGTGAGTGCCTGGAATGACTTGCCAGGAATGGTAGTGGAGGCAAAAACATTGAGGGGTATTTAAGAGCCTCTTGGACAGGCACATGCATGAAAGAAAAAAAAGAGGGCTATGGGGTAGTGTGGATTTAGTAATTTTTTAAGGATTATATGGTCCGGCACAACATGGTGGGTTGAAGGTCCTGTACTGTGCTATAATGTTTTATGGTTCTAAGGAGAAAAATATTGCAACAGGGAATGAAAGTGTGAACAATGAGGGTATTAACTTGAGAGACAGACATACCTTATTGATCTTGAGGGAAATTGTGTTTCGTTACAGCGTCACCAACCAAGAACAGTGTTGAAATATACCATTAAAAACCATAAATAATTAAATATTAATAAGTTAATTATGCCAAGTGGAAATAAGTCCAGGACCAGCCTATTGGCGCAGGGTGTCCGACACTCCGAGGGAGGAGTTGTAAAGTTTGATGGCCACAGGCAGGGATGACTTCCTATGACGCTCAGCGTTACACCTGGAATGAGTCTCTGGCTGAATGTACTCCTGTGCCTAACCAGTACATTATGGAGTGGATGGGAGTCATTTTCCAAGATGGCATGCAACTTGGACAGCATCCTCTTTTCAGACACCACCGTCAGAAAGTCCACCCCTACTATATCACTGGTCTTACGAATGAGTTTGTTAATTTTGTTGGTGTCTGCTACCCCCAGCCTGCTGCCCCAGCACACAACAGCAAACTTGATAGCACAGGCCACCACAGACTCGTAGAACATCCTCAGCATCGTCCGGCAGATGTTAAAGGACCTCAGTCTCCTCAGGAAGTAGAGACGGCTCTGACCCATCTTGTAGACAGCCTCCGTGTTCTTTGACCAGTCCAGTTTATTGGCAATTCGTGTCCCCAGGTATTTGTAATCCTCCACCATGTCCACACCGACCGCTTGGATGAAAACAGGGGTCACCAGTGCCTTAGTCCTCTTCAGGTCCACCACCAGCTCCTTAGTATTTTTCACATCAAGCTGCTGATGATTCTGCTCTCACCATGTGTCAAAGTTTCCCACCGTAGCCCTGTACTCAGCCTCATCTCCCTTACTGATGCATCCAACTATGGCAGAGTCATCAGAAAACTTCTGAAGATCGCAAGACTCTGTGCTGTAGTTGAAGTCCGAGGTGTAGATGGTGAAGAGAAAGGGAGACACGACAGTCCCCTGTGGAGTGTCTAGCAGAGTAAGCTACAGAAATTAAGCATCAAATTGTGTTATAACTTTAGAACGTCATCACTAATGATATACGCATTTACGGTAAATTCAATATGCTCGCTATGTTTGTTGTCATTGCTTTGGGCTGTGTTACACTTTGAGCAAACGGGAGAGGACCAGTGCATTCTGGACACTATTTTATTTCCTCGAGGTTCTGTATGAACAATGTTTTGGATAAGTGAATAAAAAACCTAATATGTGAAAGAGTAGCTACAGCCTAGATGTGAGATATAAACTGCAACAGGATATAGATGAGGGCAAGGCTCCGACAGTCATGAGGGAATTAAATATGCAGATAGACTGGGAAAATCAGCTCTGTACTGAATACCGGAAGGAACGTTGCAGATGCCAACGAGATGGGTTTTCTGAACGGGTATTGGGTGAGCTCAATGGAAAGGGTAATTCGGGATTGGGTGTTATATTGAACCAGATTTGATTAGGGAGCGTATGGTAAAATAAATCTTGAGAGGTAGTGATCGTGATAAGATAAAATTAACTGTGTAGTTTGAGAGGGGGAAGATAACGTCAGATGTAGAGTGTTGGAAAATATATTGCAGAGGCATCAGAGGGGTTCTGGATTAAGCTTTCTGGGTGGAGACACTAGTATAAATGATGGTAGAACAGCAATTGTTGGAGATTCTGAGGGCAGTTTTGCAGGACAGAAACGTCCCAAAGGAGTATTCGGTCAGGTGTTCACATCCTTGGATAAAAAAGGAATTCAAAGGCAGTATAAAAGCAAAGCAGAAAGCATATAATATAGCAACGATTAGTGGGAAGTTAGAGGAATGGTAAAGTAAAAAAAAACATTATAGTTAAAAAGCCAAATGGGGAGAAAAGATGTAATATGCAGGTAAGCTGCAAAAGAATATAAAAGGGATTTGAATTTTTCTTCAGATATATAAAGAGTTAAGGAGAGGCAGGAGTGCACATCTGACCGCAGCAAAATGACACTGGAGAGGTAGTAACGGGAACAACGAAATTGCGGATGGATTTATACGTGCTTTCCCTCGGAAACAGCAGAATGCCCGTAACAGGCGAGTTTAGTAGTACCTGCTGTTGTTAAAGAGAAGGCACTTGGAAACTTGGAATTCAGAAGTTAGATACGTCACTTGAACCAGATGGACTAGGTTATGAAAAAGCTAACTGAAGTGGTTGTGGAGATAATAGCAAAGATTTGAAGAATCACCAATTTTGAAATGTTTCCGAAGGAATGGAAATTAACAAAATTACTTCACACTTTGTGAAGGGGGGGGGGGGGAGAGGTGAAAGGAAATGATACGTCAATTCGTCTGATTTCAGTTGTTGTGAAGATGCTGGAGTTCGTTATAAACGATATAATTTCGGGGCACGTGGATGCAAATAATATAATAGGTTAAAGACTGCACAGGCTCTTTAAGGGGGAAAAACTGACTGACGAAACTTTGAAATCTTGAAGGAAACAACAGGCAGGAGAGACAGAGGAGGATGATTTTTTTGTTTTTAATTTGGATTTTCAGAGGGACTTTGATAAGGTAACAACATGACATTACTTAACAAGATAAGAGACCATTCTAGTAATAGGAATATACTAGAATGGATAAAATATTGGCTGACTGGCCAGAGGCAGAGAGTCAGCATAAAGGGTGCATCTGACCTGCTGCCGGAGAACAGTGATGTTACACAGATGTCGGTATTGAGACCAATCTGTTTCACGATATATATCAGTCATGTGGATGTCAGAACTGCTGGTGTTATGCAAAAGTTTGCTGACAAAATGCTACTGGGTGGAGGAACAGACCGTGTTGCGAAAGCAGAGAGTTTACCTCAGAACAGATTGGGGGAATGGACAAAGTTTAAGGGAATTCCTCTGGCAAAAGCAATATGGGCGTTGACGGTTTTCTAGCCGTTTACTGTTGACCACTGTGACGAAGAAATTCCTAATCCAGCACAGTTATGGCATTGCCTTCGGTGTCTCATTGCAAGTTAGTTTAACATTTAGCAATTATCCCGTGTGATTGTTGCACTCACCTACAATCACAGAAGTTATTGTGAATTATATATGTTCTCTGTGCTGCAGTGTTATACAGTCTGATTCGGTGGACCATTGCCTCGTGTGATAGTATACAGGTATATCGTTAAATAATGGTAAACTTGATTTCAACAAGTTCAAACGTCCCAACAAACTTGATCCTGTAATCTTGTATAGTACATGGTCATTTTCACTTGTTAGCAGCATTGTCATTACAACCCAAATGAAAATGTAAAAAACAGTGTAGGTACATAATTAATTCCAAGGTTACTGCCTAACAAATGTGTAACTGGCGTGATGTATGCGATCACTATGTACCCTGTACAATAATGCGTAACTTGATTAACTCTGTTCCCTGTAAATTGTACAGGAGTGCATTAACAACAACAAAAAAAAAAATACAACTGCAAACATAGCCTTTGTTCCAGACCAGCTGATATTAAACGCAGCTAGAAACAAAATTTAGGAAATGTGAAACTTAGTCTTTGTTGTATTGTATTTCAATAAACCCTTATATTAATAAATAAAATCAAAGCATGTTATATTTCAATGTGATGGTACAATAAGGTCAACACTCCGGCCTCTCTCATTCTCTCTCCTTTTCAAACAATATTCATCCTACTGTCAACAAAATAAGCTCGGCGTCATCGCTTCAACTTTAGAATTATTCCTTGAATTCCATCTAAATTTTCCTCCACATAGGTAAAGCGATCATAATTGGACCCATCGCTCCATTAAAATTATCTCGCAGTCACGCGCCCTACTCTGACCATCCTCGTCAACACGTTGTCTGTATCAAATTTCTGTCTACGACTGGAATTCAACAATTATAAAACGTCATGTTCTTACAGTTTTATTTTAGTTCTATTTGACTGTGAATTCTGTGATTTACCGTGGTCGTTGCTGAAATCGGATTGTATTATCCGATTGCGATTCAATAATGTCCTGAAGTGATTCGTTTATTAATATCGGCCTTTGTGTTTGACTGTGAGCTCAATCCTTGTTCAAAAGGGATAACATTAACTGCAAACTGAAAGATGACGAAAAGGCAACGATATTCCAACTGTGATGCGTTGGTTTGGTGAATAAAGTGAATCATCTGTGCGGGTCAAGAATATTTAATCAGGAATGGAATAAAATGCTTAAGAATGGAGGAAAATACCGCTAATAAGGGCAGGTGTTCCTGAAGGGATAAAGTACCTAGCAGTAATTATTTCAAGGGAATACCTTCTGCACAGTTAACCCGCCGTTTCTGATTACAACATTCGGTGCAGCAAAGTCAGATCTTCCACTCAGTGTGTCCTTCGGCCTACAAAACCGTGCCCAACATGTCCTTACCTCAGAACTACCTAGGCGTATTCATAGCCCTCTATTTTGCTAAGCTCCAGGAGTCCAGAATTCCAGAAGTCTCTTAAAAGACCCGATTGTATCAGACTCCGCCACCATCTCCAGCAGCCCATTCCATGCACTCACCACTCCTTGCATAAAAAAATCTTATCAGTGACATCTCCTCTGTGCGTACTTCCAAGCACCTTAAAACTATGCCCTCTCATGATAGCCATTTCAGCCCTGGGAGAAAGCCTCTGCTATCCTAACAATCAATGCCTTTCATTATACCTCTCATCCTCCGTCGCTCCAAGGTGAAAAAGCCGAGTTTGCTCAACATATTCTCAGAAGGCATGCTCCCCAATCGAATCAACATCTTTGTAAACCTCTTCTGCACCCTTTCCATGACATCCAAGTCCTTCCTTTAGTGAGACGACCAGAATGGAAAAGTACAACAGGTGAGATCCGACCAGGGTCCTATATAGCTGGAAAATTACCTCTCGGCTCTTAAACTCAATCCCACGGTTAATGAAGCCCAATACATCGTAATAAACATAGAGTTAACCTGTGTAGCAGCTTTGAGTCCTATGGACACGGACCACAAGATCCCTCTGATCCTCCACACTGGCAAGTGTCTTAACATTTTTGCCAATTTCTGTCAGTTTCGTCCTGCTGTGGACACCGTTCACTGCGTATTTATAGTTTATATTTAGATGTTACCCGCTCTCCATGAATTAAATTGTCCCCATGGACCAACCTCTGAAGATCAGGTCATATCGACCGAGTAACCTCCAGCTTATTTTTTATAAATGACTGATTCGCTCTGATACGCAACAAGTGAAAGCAACACACTGAGTCGAGCAAGGCCTGGTTGAACTCTTTACTGTTTGAATCAGCGCGCGCTGAAGTGCCTGCTTCCAGAATTCCCCGCTCTTTGCGGGGCGGAATTGACGTCGGCTTCCGGGCCGAGGTCTGCCCCGCACTCAGAGCCCTGTCGTTTGCCGCTGGCTTCGGACTCTCCCGCGACTGTTGGAACCGGTTGACTTGCCATGTGGGCGAGCCGCCACAACTGCACAAATAATAACATTCCCCTGAGTGCTTATGTAGGGTGACCCTTAAGTGATTTCATAATTCCCTGAATCACTGTTCCCTGAATAATCACGCGTCCGGTTCTGCTTTTTGCAATTGGCCTGCACTTTTTATCCATTTTTCACTTGTTATGTATCGAGGGTCTGCTGTGTGTTTGCACAGTCGAATATCACGTTGCTACTGAGCAGGATTAAACCAAGTTATGATACTTGAAGGCATTAATCTTTTCTAACATAGACTGCAAGAATAGAGTCGCAATCTCTCTCTCTCTCTCTCTCTCTCTCTCTCTCTCTCTCTCTCTCTCTCTCTCTCTCTCTCTCTCTCTCTCTCTCTCTCTCTCTCTCTCTCTCTCTCTCTCTCTCTAGCACGCTCTCTCTTTTCCTCTGACTGACACGGGTAAGGGCAATGGAGCACAGATGTCATTTATAAATCAGATAAATTATGTTCCGGTTGATATCATGGTTTCAGGAAGAAGAAGAACTTATAGGTAGAGAAAGAGGAAAAGAAAATAGAGTCAAAGAAATGGCAGCTTGTGTCGGGAGCTGGTGTGGTCGGTACAGACGATTCTTTCGCCCAAAATCAGGGAGACTTGTCGAAACCGGGAAGCTGAGGAATAGGGTCTGCTCAAGCAACAATTTAGAGGAACATTGCAGAGCAAGTAGCGACAATGGGAAAGAGTAAACATTTCCGGCCGGCAGCCTTCAACAGCACTATAACTTTATGTGTGTGGTTTTGTATTCCGAGCATCTGCAGACTATCTCGTCTTCGTTTTGTAACTCTGTTCATCACATTGTTTTCATTTTTCCACAAGTGGTGGTGGGGGGTGCAGCATAAGGAGCATGAAGGCGGGTGAATTCTAATACTTTGCAGCATTTACTTCCACCGTCTCACTATATGTACTGGGTATTTCACCACTTTCTTCAGTTCCTCTCGGAATTTGCTCTGAGTCAGGGCGTAAATGCATGTATTGGTGCAGGAACTGAATTGCTGCAACATTGCCGATGCCGCTTCTGTTATATAACGGGGATCCGTTACAGGATAATAAAAAGCACTCTTTGAAATCCGTTGATAGATATAAAACACCACCTGTGTTACCCACAACAGTATGAAACTACCGGTAATGCTGAAGAGCAAAATGATGGATTTCTGTCGGTTCTCCATCTCCCGGTCCTTGTCATTCTCTCCACTCTTTTGTCCCCGGAGCCCCCTGCGGGCTCGACTGGCCGCTAGAATCCGCCGGACAGTCTGAATATTGAACAGCAAAATCAGAAAGAATGGGACACAAGGGGTTAAAAGGCGATGAAACATCTCAAATGCCGACCATGCAGCAGAGTTTTGGAAGCTCTGTGTATAAACACAATGCCAGGGAACCCCGTGAATTATTACAAATGGCTCGTATACACAGCCCCAGGGAACACACTCCAAAGAGGCCAGTACACTGACTGTCCCGATAACCGCAGCTGCCGTTCTCTCGGTGCAGTACTTTATTTTTAGCTTCTCACAGCAAATAGCCACAAATCGATCGACGGTGAAAGCGACAGTCAGCCAGACAGAAGTTGCAGTGCTCGCATAAACCAACCATCTAATGAGGCTGCACACAGGAGTGATGTCCAGAAATGATCGGGGAAAATAAAGCCAAGCTGTCCATATCAGCAGCGGGTCCGAGATAACGACCAGGAGATCGGCCGCTGCCATTCCCATCATGTAGCGAGTGACACATTTGGAGAGACCGCACTTTCCCCGGGACAGGATCACGATCGCCATCAAGTTCGCTGCAAGAGAGACAGAGAACAGTAAGTTGGGAAAATACTGAACATAAGCCAATGCAGCGAATTGACAGGATCCTGTGATATTTCGACGTTATTGTCGCATTTACTGGGGGATGGGTCATGAGAGGACGCAAAGCTGACGGAGACAGAGAAGCTGTTTACACAGTGAAATTAAGTTAATATAGTCTGATTACGTATTACTTACTCATAATGAAATTCTGAAGTGGCAGAAGAAAATTCACCCTGGTCACCTACCTCCTCGGAGACAAGACTGGATGGAACATTTCCTACCGGCTCCTTCCGCGTCTCCTACGGATGAAATGTATAAATCCGGACGCTGATATTGCGATTCGTCCGTTAGTCAATCATCACCTTACATTGTGCTTCATGTCAGCGAAGGACGGAAGAAAAACTGGAAATGCTGGAACACACATCCAGATAAAACAAAATATTGGGAAACAACACTTAAAGTGTCTCCCTTCAGATCTATTCGCAGAAAAGCCCCTACACGAGTGTTAACTGGTTTCTATCTCCATACAAGTTGCTTGGGGATTAGGGTTTCCAGCATTCTCATGCTTGTTTCCCATTTCAGCAATTGCCACCTCACTGACTTTACAACAGAACAGTGACTGATTTCAACCGATACAGCGCGGTTAGACAAAACATCACAGAATTTCTGAGGCGATATGGTATTTTTTTTTTTAAATCCAGATCCCAGAATCACACTGCCTGCAAATGCGGATACTAGGACTAGGGATGTGGTCGTGGAAACCAGCCACATAAACAATCACAACATTAGAATTAAATGCAATGCCCACCAGCGGCAACTCACACGGTGACTTACCGGGAATTCCAAAGGCTGAAACAAAAGGATAATAAACATCTCGTATCCGCCAGATGATTGGATACGCCATTGCAGAGGGTACCCGTGACTTCTGCTGGTCCTGAATTCACAGCTCCGGCAGAGACTCTGAGCTGATGCATTCCAAACGGTCCTGATTTATACAGAGGTTCTGTCTCCAGAGATACGATTATACCACTGACTATCTTCATTAGTTAGTTACTTGAATAAACACTTTAATTCAACACAATTTTGTCTGATGAATATTGATTCGATTGAACGCAAATACATCAACATTCTTGGGCATTACCTCAGAACTGTCTCATTTCGCAGGTAAATTGAATTACAATAGACACACCCTCTCTTCTTCGGTTGTCCATCGAAATCTAATGACGACGTCCATTCCTTTAACGGTGAGATCGTTGATGACTGTACAGTCCTATCCTGGACCCACAAGTTCTATTGCAGTTTGGGCATGTACGTGTGGTAGTGGTGGTAAGCATGGCTGCATTTCTCCTGGCTCTCTTCTGGTTGTTCTTTCCATCCCCAGAATACGAACCCGATCCCTACACAGCTGTCGCTAAGTGTTACGGTCAGCACCAACATCCTTCAGGTCCTCGGAACTGACCTTTCACTTCCTTAAAGCATGCTTCATCTGATCATTATAGCGCTTCTTCTGCCCTCAAGCTGAGCGTCGACCATGATGTAACTGGCCGTCTAACACTCAGCGGGGTAGCCGCCATGGGGGCATCCTTATCACGTGCGCCAGACACTGCAGCTGGCGCTGGGTGATCATGGCTTCTGCAGTTGGTCTTTACAAGTATTTCAGCGTGAGGCACCCGCTCACGCTAGGTAACACACACACACACACACACACGCACGCACACACACACACACACACACACACACACACACACACACACACACACACACACACACACACACACACACACACACACACACACACACACACACACACACACACAATCACAAACCCAGATATGTACCTATTTATAACGGTGGGAACAAGGACGTGGTGCAAAAGCATTTTGTGATGTATCCCAAGCTGCCAGAGGACAAAAGGAAATTGAAAGAAATGTTTCAATCTGCAAAGAAGTGGGAAGACCCGTTAACTAACAATACAAATGGTCCTCTAAATTAGGAAATGAATTGATGCAGGATAGCGGGAATTGCATGAAAGACAAGCATCAGATGCAATGTTAGATATGAGACAGAGTGGGTGAGTCCGACAGACGGATAGATAGACAAGTAGTCAGACAGACAGCCAGTGACAGATGAGTAGGTTTGTGATGATCCTCTTGTATCTCCTCGTTTTTGGTGCAGTGTATGAATGACGGGTTGATTCTCTACCTACGAATCTGGTAGAGTGTGAGACTGTGGGGTACATTCTCCACCCGTCAGTCTCCATTACAGTGTGAAGGTGCTGGGTTCATTGTGAACCTGTCAGACTCTGGTGTGCTGTGAGAGTCTGGGGTTAATTCTGTACCCGTCAGTTTCTGATACAGTGTGAAAGTGCAGGGTTAATTCTGTACCTCTCAATCTCTTGTATAGTGAGAGAGCGTGGAATTCATTGTACAATGTGTGAGTGTCGGGTTAATTCTGCACCTTTCAGTCTCTTGTAAGTAGGTGAGGGTATGGTTCTTTCTGTAACTTTCAAACTCTGCTGTACCGTCAGACTGAGGGGATCATATTTTTTTTATTCGAAGTGCATTTTGCACGACAATGTTAAACTACCTCAAGGTGATACTTAAATGCATTATACACAGTGACAGTTTGGACGATGCTGATTATGTTCGATTAATACTTCAGGATTTATTCAGTCCGAAATAGAAAACCGGCACTTAATGTCCAAGCACACATCTGATTATTAATTGCCCTGTTGTATTCAGTTCCGTTGTTGTCGGCACATGTACAGAGGTACACTGAAAAAAAAGATTTTCATACGATGCAATAATGATCAGTTATTTGTTGTCGTAATAGTTAAAACAATAACGGAATGCAGAATAAAGTATAACATCTGCAGAGAAAGATGCGTGATCAGGTGTAGGATCATAAAGAGGTACATTGTGAAGCCAAGTTTCCATTATATAATAATAATTCTATAAATGCGCAATGAATGATGTCATTAATCCCCGTGATACGTGCATTCACGTCGGTTTCGTAATCATCCCCTTACCTTAGATTTTTTTTTTCCCTAAAGCAGAGACGTGAGTGTAGATTTGAATATTCTTCAGAGAGCGGTGTGCAGGTATTTGATAATAAAGGTATAAGATATTTGATATCCCGCAGTTATATTGGGATATGGAGTTAGGATTCTTATGAATCTATGGCATATATTGAAAGTAGAAGTGCGCTTGCGTAGCGGAGAGGAGACACGTCCACCTATTTTTAATATCCGTGTGTCTGTATGTCCAGTTGGTGTATTGGACAAGACTGTACACAACGCTTCAAGTTTGTCCAAACTTTTGTTTCTACAGATCCAGCAGAGCTACCTCTTCTGTACCTTTACCTAATATCGTCAAATCTCCATCCTTCCACTGAATTTCCGACCTAGTCAGACCTTACATACAGAACTCTGTCGACGTGCTTTCCAGGTTTCCTCTAGAGCCGCCACCGCCCCCCTCCACACACCATTTGGGTTCCGATTCCACCAATTGCTCTGTGTCTCCTGGCCTTGCTTTCACAATTTGCCTGAATCTTGCGCATAATCATTTACCCTCCAGATTTAAATGAGAAAGTTAACCGTAATCCGTCTATCTCTGACCTTCGGACTTTTTGAATCTCAAACATCACCCATGCCATTCTCCCCTCCAAGAAAGAACAAAGTCATACAAGACGAAATCTAATCGAATATTTTTTCATATCTTATCAGAAATGTAAGGCAATGTTTGTTCGGAATGATAACAGGAAGGTGATAATGTAATAGAGCCCCTGTCTTTTGCCTTGTATAAGATGGTATTTTTAAAATGGCTGATTTCTGTCATAGTGCTAGACAAGTAGAAGCTGCAAACTCCGGTGACGTTGGGAAAAAGGAACTGCTGTCAGAAAAACTGCGAGTTCCTGTGATTTGTACATGTTGTATGGGGGATCTAAACACCTGTTTCCAATGTAACATAATCCAGGACTCTGAACAACGAAGTTACCGTTCCTACAAGACTGACCAGAAATCAGCTACAATTGTCATTCCAATGAGAGCTTCCTCCCAGACCCAGGGTGAGAATAGCAGTACAAGCAATCGGTGAGTGTTATCTGCATTCCCAGAAAACCACTCCCAACCCACTCAGTCATAGTGGGAGTAACTCCACTCGTCCCGAGGTTGAGCTGGAGCTGGACGAACCAGATAATTTGGGAGGCAGGGGCAGAAATAAACAGGAGTTAGAGGGAAATAATCACCCCTAAGAATCAGGAGATGGGTAGCTGGATGACTGTGAGGAAAGGGAAAGGGATGAGACAGAATGAGCAGAGAACCCCTGTGGCCGTTCCCACCAATAATAAGTATACCGTTTTGGATACTGTTGGCGGGGACGACCTACCAGGGACAAGTTGCAGTGGTTTCCTCTCTGGCACCGAGACTGGACCCTCAGCTTAGAAGGGATAGAGGGAAAAGAGGAAAGCATTAGTGATACGTAATTCGATAGTTAGAGGGACAATAAGAGGTTTTGTGGAAGAGATCGAGGATCTCTGATGGTCTTTTGCCTCCCTGGTGCCAGTGTCCGCGATATCTCGGATCGAGTTCTCGGTATTGTCAAGAGGGACTGTGAGCAGCCGAATGTCGTGGTTCATGTAGGGACCAATGACGTGGGTAGGAAGAGCGAGGAGGTTCTGGAAGGTGACTTTATGGAGTTAGGCGCCGGGTCAAAGGACAGGATAGCAATCTCAGGATTGTTACCAGTGTCACGTGGAGACGGGTTTAGAAATAGTAAGATAGCGCAGATAACACGTGGCAGAATACATGGTGCAGGAGGGAGGGCTTCAGATTTATAGATAATCGGTCAGTTTTCCAGGGAAGGTGGGACATGTTCCGGCGGTACTGTTTACATCTGAACTGGAGGGGGACAAATATTCTTGCAGGTAGTTTTCCAAGAGAGGCTCCAGTGGATTTAAACTAGATACAAGGGTGGAGGGGATCCAGAATGCAGGAACAGATGCATGGGAGAAGGAAGAAAAAGATCGTAAACTTGTTTGCACCGTATTGTGATAAACAGCGAGTAATTCTATGGAGAATTCTTAAATGCCTTTATTTTAATGCTAGGAGCATTGTAATAAAGGTGGATGGGCTTAGAGCATGGATTGATACCTGGAAATATGATGTTGTAGCTATTAGTGAAACATAGTTGCAGGAGGGGTGTAATTGGCAACTAAATATTCCTGGATTTCGTTGCTTCAGGTGTGATAGAATCGGAGTGACAAGAAGGGGAGCTGCTTGCATTGCTTGTCAGAGAAAATATTACAGCGGTCCGCTGGTGCGTAGATTATAGGTGTCGTCTAGGGAGACTATTTGGGTGGAATTGAGGAATAGGAAATGTGCAATAACACTTACAGGGGTGAATTATAGATCACCCAATGGGAAGCGAGAATTGGAGGAGCACATTTGTAAGACGACTGCAAATTTAGTAAACACAGGGTTGTGAATGCGGGAGATTTTAATTTTCCACGCATAAACTGGCTATGCCATACTGTAAACGGGCTGGGTGGTTTGGAATTTGCATAATGTGTGCAGGTTAATCTTTTTCAACAACACATAGAGGTACCAACTAGAGAAGGGGCAGTGTTGGATCTCCTGCTAGGGAATGAGATAGGTCACGTGACGGAGGTCACTATTGGAGAGCACTTCGGGTCCAGTAATCACAATGTCATTAGATCAGATTTTACAAGGGTTGTGTTGAGTGTATCCTCAGCAGCTTCATCACTGCCTGGTTCGGAAATTGCAGCAGCTCGGATCGCAAGAGCCTACAATGGATAATGAGGTCAACTGAGAAGATCATCCAGGTCTCTCATCCCTCCATTACGGACATTTACAGTACATGCTGCATCCGCAAAACAAGCAGCATTATGAAGGACCCCACGCACCCCTCATACAAACTCTTCTTCCAGACTTTGTAACAGTTTCTTCCCCCAAGCTATCAGACTCCTCAGTGCCCAGAGCCTGGACTGACACCTTTCTGCCCTATTGCCTTGTTTATTATTTATTGTAATGTCCGCACTGTTTTGTGCACTTTATTCAGTCCAGATACGTTTGTAGTCTAGTGTAGTTTTTTATTTTTTTCTGTGTTGTTGTTGTTTTTTTACGTAGTTCAGTCTAGTTTTTGTACTGTGTGATGTAACACACTGGTCCTGAAAAAAACTTTGCCTCATTTTTACTATGTACTGTATCAGCAGTTATGGTTTAAATGACAATAAAAAGTGGCTTGATTTTAGTTTCAATATAATTATGCAGCAGAATAGGACTGGACACTGTGTTGAGAATTTTGATTGGAGAATGGTTAGCTTTGAGGAGATGCGAAAGGATTTAGAAGGTGTAGATTAGGCAATTGGTTTTATGGGAAGGATGTAATAGAGAAATGGAGGTCATTTAAAAGTGACATGTTGAGGGTACAGAATCTTTATGTTTGTGTTAGGTTGAAAGGAAAGGTTAAAGGTTTGAGAGAGTCATGGTTCTCAAGGGATATTGGAAAATTGGTTCGGAAAAAGAGATACCTATAATAAATATAGGCAGCATGGAGTAAATGAGGTGGTCGAGGAATATAAAGAATGTAAAAAGAACCTTAAGAAAGAAATTAGAAAAGATTAAAAAAAAGAGACGAAGTTGCTTTGGCACGTAAGGTAAGCATAAATCCAAACGGTTTAATAGTAAAAGGACAGTGAGTGATAAAATTGGTCTCTTAGAGAATTGATCTTGTCCCGGGGTTATCGAATCACGGTCCGGTGCAGAGTCGAAATTTATGATCACTTCTCACCGGCGTGTTACCTCATCATCTCCTATCGAACAAAAGCCCCAATCACATCATTAGTGTCCTTACCAGATAAACCTCCCCATAAATTCGACCATTCTAATTGGATGGCACACATTCCTCCATATCTTTTATCTTCAGCAATAACCCAACGAAGCTGAAAACGGACCGTTGAAAATAAACAGCTCTCTAGAGCTACCAAATGAAACACACACAGCATAACAGTAGATATATAAACCAAGGGATTACACCACCCACCCCCAACAAAATCGTCATATCCACATGACCTTGAAATAAATTGTCACTTCGTATTAATAACACCGCTTTCAAAGGAAATTCATGATATCAGCACCGCCACTCTATTTGTAAAGGGTAATATCGTATCTCATTGGCGGGATAGTTGTAACACTCTGTTTCTCTGGTGCTACTTAGGCCAGTCGATATGGGCGCTCTCAAGATTTGATAAGACCTCCTTATCCCAACGTCTACTTCTTCCGTTGCGACACTATTTGATCCATATGGCGTGGACTCCCCTGGTCTATCATTCGTACATTCCTACAACTAGGACCCCACTTCGTTGATCTCCGCTGCATACGTATATCTGCCAGTGCACTGATAATTCCCCCACCCCTCCTATTTCACTTGCTTCAGGGTAAGAGAAGGTGGGAATATCTATCTCAAAGATTGGGGAATTGGCGAAACGCAACGTACACATCACACCCATTTCCTTATCCTCCCAGTCCGTATCCCATTGACGGGTAAACGCTAGTTTAATCATGCGCCAGTTTAATCATTCCTGATGTTAGGCCTTCAGCACCACCCACACTCACCACCACCCTCCAGCCCCTCACGTTGCCGCAGAGTGCTCTTATAAGGTGTAGAGTCCAGATCCGACTCCGGATCAACACGCGAGTCTTGTCACAGAAATAGAAGATGATTCCAATGGCGAAACCTGACAGGCCAATTTACTTCTTCCTTTATTCATGCCTCCTCTTATTTCCCTGATTGTGTTTGGCAGCCGCGACAGCAACTAGCTCATAAGCATTTTTCAGCTCCATTCTCATATCAGACATAAACTTCAGATAAGTCTCCGGTGGAAGGTCCCACTCGCCCGTCCTAAAACGAAGGTGGATGCATAACATCGCCACAATCAGAGATCAGATAATACGGCGAGTACCCAGTAGCTTTATTTTACGTACCGTTGTAGCAGTAGATCGAATATCCAGTATGCTCCTCCACCTGTTATTTCTGCTAATCACCAAGGTTCCGAGCATGCCTAGCATGGTCCGATTAAACCTCTGCGTGGTAGGTCATCCTGCGATTGATAAGGCGCAGTCCTCGACTGCTCGATTCCAAACCTGCTCAGTAACTCATTTATGATTCTACTTTTGAAATCTCGGATAAATCGCTATGTATCCGACTGGGAAGCCCATAATAAATGAAATAATTCTCCCGTAACACTTTGACCGCAGCTGATGTCATTTTATCCTTGGTAGTGAAGGCTTGCGCATACCAGATGTAGTGTCATATTTTACCATGTGCTTCCAAGTACCCCGAAACCTCATCCTTAAAAATGGACTCCAACCTCTTCCCAACCACTGCTGTCGGGCTAACTCTCCAATAGTATATTCCTTTCTTCTGCCGCCTACTTAAATAGTGGAATGACATTTGCAGTTTTCTCATCACACAGAACCATTCCAATACCAAATGATTCTTGAAAGATCTGTCTTTTCCTCTGCGATTTCGGGCTGATTAGCAAGTTGGCCTTCATTTCATTTTCACCTCCTTATTGTTTTTAATCTTCTTCTGTTAAGTGTTCTTTTTTTTTAGAAAACCTTCCTTTTCCACGATATTCGCGCAATCTTTGAGAAATCACATCCTTTGTAATTATGTTGTCTTTGCCCTCTGTGATCGGACATGAGTGGTGTATCACCCCTTTGCAATATTTCTTCTTGTCAAAGTCTGATATTGATAGAAATCCTGTACCTTTATTTTGATAACTACTCAGGCTGCATTTTTATATGTTGATAATGACACAAGATGAGTATTTACATACGGTTAAAAACATAAACGTGTATATTCCTATGGCACAGATCCGTATAATTTTTCAGTGTTAACGACACAGAATCCACTTGCCTGTGATACCCCTGAAAGTATCTGAAATGATGGGAATTGTATCCACTGCTGGGGTGGTGAATACAATGAATCTCCACCACAGGGCCGTTGAAGTTTCAATGTTTTTCATCACGTATATCAAAGGTTGGCAGATGTGTGGAGACTGAAGGAATTTTCCAAGCGAGGATCGGGCAGAACCATGTGTCAAATGTGAGAGAACAGCCGCCATCATTTTTAAGGTTTCATGGGCTGAAAGGACAACTCCTGGTTTTTTGCAATTAGCGATACTTCAGTGAGGTGCCCAGTGAATAGATTGTGAATAAAAATGCGTGTTTATAATGCTTTTCTGGAGAGAATTTTCCTATGCTGGAGGAGTCCAGAGCGAGGGCACACAGCATCGGAAATGAGGGGCATTCATTAAGAATTAAGAAGGGTTGGTATGTATGTAGCCAGATCTGGTAAATCGAAGAATATTTACAACATGGTGTTTTGGATGGATGATTTGTCACGGAATGGAGGGTTATGTGGAGAAGGAGAGACGTTAAGTCTAAGCAGCTAATAAATCAACCGATAGGAAACGGCGGAGCAATCTCGATGAGGCAAATGGCCTAATTTTGCTCCTTTACCATATGGTGTCATATTCCAGTTCCTAACAGCAATCCACATCTTCGGTTCATTCAGCCTCTCTATCTGTCTGTCCATCTATCTATTTATCTATCTAGATCGATCCATCTATCTGTTACCTATTCACTCCATAGACATACAGCCATAAAGCTCAGAACAGGACCTCCTAGTCTGACGACCGATGATTCGAGGGTAGTATCATAGTGGGAGGCTGGGACTTCAGAGGTTACAGACGTGTGGAAATCTTTATGTGCAAGTATGTCCACACGTAAGATTTAAAAGCAGAACTTGGCGGCAATGCTTTTTTTTTCTGAGTTGGACTGCAACCAATGCCTGAGTGGGAGCAGGAGATGAAAGCTACCTTTTTCACACAGTTCCGTGCTCAACATTAAATCGACAACACTTCGCTGCCATCTCTCGGAATGTGATTGTGACCAGTCGCTGAGAGTGTTTCATTAGAAAGGGCGTATAGATATAGAAATATCTAATGTCTATGTGAAGTGGCCATTTATGGAGTGGATATGGTTGCGAGTGGGTCAGTGTTTGGAGTTGCTTTGTCTCATCAGACCGGCGAGGTCAGGTGTCGGTGAGGTAAGTGTATTTCTGATACGATTCTTAGTTCCTTCGTATTTCTTTATTTCTCGTCCATTCGGGCACAGTAGTGTAGCGAGAATGCATCCGGCGATAGTGTCTTGGTCTGTGCGTTAGATGTGGGAATTCTGGTATCTGTCCAGTCTTCTGGATTAAAAAAAAAACATACGCACTAAGTGCACAGAGCTGCAGCTCATGGGCAATGTAATAAGCAACTGGAGCTGCAGCATTATGTTGAGAGACAACCCAGCAAACCTTCCAGAGCCGGCAGTGCTCAGGAACTCTGCGGAGCGCCCAGACTCTGGCCTAGACAGGCAGTATGAAGGCGCAACCTCAAACCCCACGGGGAGGGATGATTCCGACAAGGGGACCGAGCGAACTGCGCCTCTTTTGCGCTGTAAGGTAAAAACGATAATCTGAACCTTCAACACAAACACCATCCATCTCTTATCTCGATGCACCGAGTTGGCATCACAGGCAAGCAGGTATGAGATCTCCATCCTGGGGATACAAGAACACCGTCATATACAGCCAGACAAACAGATAAGGTTCACAAAATTAGAGGGGATGCACCTCTTCACCACGTCCGCATGGAGAGAGCCGACAACGATGTCAGCACAAGGCGGCGGAGAGCTGAGTTTGAACCGCAAGACGAAGAAGGCACTGATGGGCACAGGCTGAGTTAGTGACAGAATCCTTACTGCGGAATTCGGCGGAAACCCGGCGACCTCTGTCATCATCTGTTACTCCCCACACAACTGCAGCGAGGAGACTTTCTACAGGAAACTTCACAGGAAGCTGCTACATCAATACCAGCACATAACCTTCTGGCTGTGCTCGGCGATTTTAATGCCCAGCTCGGACTGGAAGATGTCCCATACTCATACCACGAATTTACCAACAGAAATGGACAATACCTAGTTGATTTTATCAAGGAAAACAGTCTCATTGCCGCCAACACACAATTCAAGAAGTGAGCTGGTTCATCTGCGGACATACGAAAACAAAGCCACCCTCGACAAGGAACAGCTCGAGTACAATCTCGTAGGAACATAATGGCGTAATTCTGTGATCAACACAAAACGCGACAGCACCTTCAACTCGGTCCGTTCTGACCACAGAGTCGTGTGGATGCTCAGTCTCACTTGCATCCGCAACCCAAAGCCACAGGCCCCAAGGCGAAGATAGACTGGAAGACGTTCTCCTCACAACATATTCTTCAAGCACAGTCCGAGTGAGGAATCGCTTCGGCCCACTGGAGAGGGAGGAAGAAGAGATTGCCAGCAACCGCTATCAACGGCTCATAGACGCACACACAGATGCAACAAACAGTCTGCCTACTGTGAAACGAAACAAAAAGAGCCGGATCTCGAAACATCCTGCTTGTCATGCCGAACCTAGAAGGAGCGAAACAGAAGAGCTAAGAGACAACTTCAAGACGGCGAAGAGAAATCCCCTTGTCACCTCTGACTGACAGAAGGAAGAGGAACGAGCTGAAAGGATTAGAGGGGTAGAGGCTGCTCATGAGGACAATCAGCATGGAGAAGCATGGCGACTACTCCATGAGATCTGCAGACGGAAGAGGCACCATCAGGTCAAATAGCAGAGGATCGTGTCCAGACATGGTTTACCCACATAACGAACCTGCTGGGAAGCCCTCCAACGATCACGAAAGACGGAGAGGACATACCCACGATCCTAACGCAAGTCGACATCGATGCGGCCCATTCACCTTTAAGGAACTGGAGGTGGCCAAATATGCACTCAAACAGGGCAGGAGCGATGGAGCAGACGGGATACCACCAGATGTCCTTAAGATGCTCTGTACGACATCTTGCTGGACCTATGTAATAAGGCACTGATAAAAATCGACAAACCAGAACAGCGGTCACTCTCAAACATTATCCCTGTCTCTTAGACTGGATCCCTCACGAAAACAGATACCTACCGCGGTATCAACTTGACCTGCATCTTAGCAAAGCTACACAATCGGATGATCTTGAACAGGATTCGCACCGCCATTGCCACTAAGCTAAGATTGTATCAGAATGGTTTTCGGCAGAAGCACAAAACAGTAATGCGTATACTTGCTCTCCGTAGAGTCATCGAGGAAGTCAAGAACAACCTACCATCCGTGCTTACTTCTATCGATTTTCGCAAAGCTTTTGACTCCATTCACCGAGGTAAAATGATGAAGATCCTGAAAGCTTACGGAGTGCCAGACCATCTACTGAGAGCAACAGAGTCCAGCTATACCCAGACCATGGCCAAAGTTGTGTCACCATACGGAGAAACAGCAGTGTTCGAGCACCTAGCTGGTGTGCTGCAAGGAGACACACTGGCACCCTACATCCTTATAACCGTCCTTGATTACGTTCTACGTCAAGCTACCAAAGATCATGATAAGCTTGGTTTTACCTTACAACCCGCACTAACCAAAAGTGTCAGACCAGTTACGCTCACGTATCTCGATTTTGCAGATGGCATAGTCCTGCACTCTGACCAGATAGAGGAAGCAATTCAGCTACTGTTAAAAGTGGAAATTGAGGTCAATAAAGTAGGACTTCAGCTAAACGATAAAAAGACAGAGTACATGGCGTTTAACTGCGATGAAGGTACTCTCAAGAATGATACGATTAAGAAAGGCTTAGACTTCATGTACCTCGGGTCAAGAATGATGAGTTCGGAGAAGGACATAAAAATACGGAAGGTGCTGGCGTGGAGGGCTATGAACGACATGAAGGAAGTCTGGAGGTCGAACCTGCCCAGTGTGCTCAAAAAGTGGATCTTCATAGCAGTCATAGAGTCCATTCTCACGCACGGATGTGAGACGTGGACACTCACCAAGACCATGGGAAAGTCACTATAAGGATGCTATACTCGAATGCTCCGGATGGCTCTTGACGTGATTTGGCAACAGCACATGACGAACTTCGAGCTCTATGACGACCTACCGATGCTCACTACTAAAATCGAGGCGAGAAGACTTCAACCAGCGGGGCACTGTCTACGCCCTCCCAAGACTATGGTCAACAAGCACCTAGATGATAGCAGCGCGGCTAATGTAGATGAACAGAAAACACTGATGAGGGAGAGGGAGGAGTGGAGAGTACTTCACCGTGCCAGATACCGGCGCCATAGGCCTGAGTCAACGTAGTAGTAGTAGTAGTAGTAGCAGTAGTATTTGTAGTAATAGTAGTAGTAGTAGTAGTAGTAGTAGTAGTAGTAGTAGTAGTAGTAGTAATAGTAGTAGTAGTAGTAGTAGTAGTACTAGTCCAGTAAATATTAAAAAATAATAAACCCTTATGTAAGTAGAAGGGAGGATGATTTTCGTGAGGTATAACAATGGCTATCTGTAATTTCATGCTGCTTTGGGTACAGCAGTAACAGACCAATCAGTAATACATCCGAATAGGTCGCATTTTGCATTGCTTATGTAAGTAAGGAAATACGGTTCGGCTTGTGAAGTAAAAGTACAGGTGGGATTCTTCTCCGGAACTTCTACTTAACGGGGCAGGAGAAATTGTTCAAAGTTTTAAAGATCCATTTAATATCAGAGTATCTTTACAGTATAACCCAATGAAACAAGAACTCCAATAGAATAAATGATAAAATCTCCGAAGTTAACCGCACCCCTGCTTTCCTCCACTCGACACCCGCGCCGTTTGCGTAGATGCTGTGAAATGCTCATTGATCCAAACTCGCACACATAATATCAGACCGCACACCATGTACGTTTACAGAGTACACTTTATAAATCTTACTAGAACTAGGTATTTAATAGTGATACAGTATGAAAAGAAAAGAAAAGGCGCCAAGCTAATCAGAGTTCAATTTACTCGTGCACAGCCGTTGGAGCTCAATCATCGTAGCCTTCGGTCCACTCTTCGATCTTCTCCGACCTCCTCGACCCGCCGCGTGAGACCATCCTGGGTGGTCGACCAGAGCACGTCCAGCACGTCCTTCCTCTGCCGGGTCTCCTTCCGAAAAAGCCCGCGCACTCACTCCAGGTGCCCACACATACAGATAGAACAACATTGCGCACATTGGTTAGTTGCTGCGTTATCAACAATTATAACCCAAACATTGCAACTAAACAGTTACCCACAAAGAAGCAATTTCATTATAACTCTACAGAGCAGCCATACTCTTAGCAGTTAACATACAGTTTTTAATCTGTGAACCCTACAGTTGTATGATTTTTATTATACATTATTTGTGAACTATTCAATACTTAAACGTATGGCGTGTTCTGCGAGAGTTTACATTATGGATGCATTGTGAATATACAATATTTCACCAGTACTGGACATTTGTGAGTTCCCTTGAAAGAGAAAGAGAGGTAATTTGTGCGTGAACGAGCGGAAGGCAGTCATGTGCTTGTGAGGCCTGTATTGACAAAATGTTCAAATTAATCCTCTTTTTCACAATAGGATCTCATTGTCTGCAAATGCCTGTTTCCTTGCATGCAGTAAACGTGCAGCTACTGATGTGCATTCCAGAGTCTGCTTCTCTTTCTGAAATTGTCTAAAGTCTAAGTATATAGGGTCCGCAACGACACACAACTTTTTTCCCTTTGTTCTTTAGAATACATAGTAAGGGCATTCACTCTGGTAATTAACTGTATATGGCAGTTATCAATGACGGTTCTGAAGGAAGAAACGTCCAAGCTTAGATTTTTGTTTTCCCATACCTGCGTATTTAGATTGTGATTTTTCTTGTTTCTTTGGTTTCGTAGTGATTACAGAGGGAGAAATGGATTCCACACTGGCCATGTGAAATCAAGGCTAGAGGGATCCAGATATGAATGCATCTATTCTGTGTGCGATGAACCCACTGCTCAAAGGCAATTGACAGTAAGACAAATTCGTGTGTACTTGAAATGGGAATTTGAAATTGGCATTTTGGGACTCTGGTTCATTTGGGGAGCACCAAAGGATGCTGCTAAAGTCTTTGAAATACTAATTAATACCGTGTGAATTTGGAACCAAAAGGTCCAGATGCGATTCTTCCCCTTGTGACTGTCAAGTCTCTGTGATAGTTTGGAATTCATTCACCCAATGTAACAATTACTGCAGCTCATTGACCATTTGCCCAGTTTCCTACTTGAACCTCATGAAGTGTGCAATGTTCCGTGGATTTTGCGATTAAAGGATCGCCAGGCACATAGTTGTTTGAATTTATGACATATTTGACAAACTTAATGATTTTTGAAACTGTTTTATTCAAAAACTGCGCTGAATTGCAATTGGAGTGGGCGTTATCTACACAGACGGCCATTTAACGTGAAAACATACTTCATTCCATTTTTCAGCTCTTGTCTGAATTTCCTCTGTGTCAGTGTATAGATACAAGTATTGGTGCACATGCTCAGAATTTGCAACATTGACCCAAATTGCTGAAGTATATATACCGGAGAACTGAAATATCTGTCCTGGTAAAAGAAATTTTCCACTTGCCATTTCAGGGAATGAACTAAATAGGGCATCCAAAATAATATGAAATTAGCTGATATTGCAAACAACAAAATCATCGATTTTCTGCGGTTTTCCAACTCGGTATCTTTCTGATTATCACTGCTGTTTCGAAGCCCTCTGCGGACTCTATTTGCCGCAATTATATGTCTTACTGTTAACCCGTTGAACACAAGAATTAATCCTATTGGTAGCAACGGTGATAAAATGCTGTCCAACAATTCGAGTCCTTTCCACACGGGTAAAGTAGCGTATTCATGTGTGACGGTGCAACGCCACGGTACGTTGTCAATTATGATGTAAGGTTCAAAAGCAAAGTAATACGGGACACTTCTCCCGCAACTCACTATAACCACCGTCACCATAACCACCGTTGCTGTTCTCACAGTGCAGTATCGTTCCCGCAGCTTTCGACAACATATTGCGATGAAACGATCGAAGGTAAAACTGACCGTAAACCAAACAGAACAGTCCGATGCTACAAACCTAAGTACAACTGTCAGAGCGCATACAGGAGTGATGAGCAGGGATCTAGAATATATATAAATATTGTTGGTCTGTTCCACTAATGCGAAAAATATAACCACCATCAGATCCGCTGTTGCCATTCCAACCAGGTAACGGGTGATGCATTTGGAGAGTCCGCATTTTCCCCGAGATAGGATCACGATCGCCGTTACATTAACTACAGGAAATTTGGAGAGAAAAAAAAAAAACAGATTTATCGTTCGTTGCAACTGTCTGAATGCTCACCATTCTTCAAATGCTATGCAGGGTATGGTTTTTAGAAGAGAGAAGGTGAAATTCAATGTGTGCCGGCCCCATCGGTGCACTCCTGCTGGAGGACCATAATGGACTGTCGACTTACCGACAGTTTAGAACTGGGCATCTGCTCTCCACGACTCTCCCACCGGTGAGTGGCCGATCGATCCAGTAAACATCACCATGAACAAGGCCATTTCCATCATTAGAGGTGAAACAGTTGTAGGGTTTATTTGTACTGAAATTAACACATTTTAAGCCATGTGTTATAATTGAGTGATTATGAAAGAACTGACCTCCGTGTCGATATTTGACTGGGCGGTCAGTTGAAAAAGCTGCCGATCTGGAAAAGCGACCAGTGTCGCATAAGAAGTATGTGAAGTGTCAAATATGAAAGTATGCTAATATCGGCAACAATGTAATTGACAAACAAAACACATCACATTGAAAAATTATGGAAAATGTAAAAAAAGAACCTTTCAGATTCTTGAATCGTGAATTCTGCAAACACATTTCAAGCGACGGTAGCATCTGAGATGATTAAAAGTCCGAACAGTGCAGCGGAACAAAAGCAAAACCACGGCACCATACATATGGTGACCAGCTCCAGTATCTTACCAGGGATACTTATCGCTACAATTGCAGGATAGAAAACGCCCGCGATGTAGTAAATCGCTGGATATCCCATATTCCGTCAGAGGCAGCGTTCAGTTGTACGGAACGATCCAAATGTTCATATGGACCGGCGACCGATTTTACAGAATTATATACAACTCAGAGTAATTCCACTGAGGCAATTAGTGTGGTTATCACGTTAGTCGCATTAGGAACATCCAGCTACACGCGAACTTAAATTAAAATGTTTTTCTCACTCTGTCTCCCGAAAGGATGTTACAAGATATTAACGTTTGAGCAAAATATGAGAGTTGCCAATTTAATTTCCAAGACACCTGGATTCAGTTGTTGAAGTGTTGTTTTCTGATCAGTGTTGTTTCTATTCATAGACATCATCCTGAGCAATCAGCGTGGACAATCAACTTTAATTAGATGTATTTTGTCACATTCGCAGAGCACATTCGCTTCTGACATGGACGGCAGGAGATTAGATCGGGGGGTGAAATGGGGTTCACTTTATTGAAGGGGGAGCTAGGATCATTTTTTCTTTCGCTTGTTCTAGTCATTTCGAGTCACTTGAAGGAAAGTACCGTAGACCGCGCAAAACTGACGCGTGAGAGGATGGTTTGTGTGGTTCTCAATAGGAGATATGCACTTGCATCTGACCGACTGGCCAAATTATTGCAAGAGTGGGTTGGTCTGCCAACTCTGCAAAATTTTCCGGTGGTGTATCTGGCGTTGAATATATTACTTTCATTGACGGCGTGAATATATTGATCTCATACTGGTCAAGTAAATACCATAAATATTTATTATGCTAAATATCATCAACTACAACCAGCATTGAATTAATAACGGCTCAGTGAAACGTATGTATTCCACTTTCAGGAACAGGTTTTCATTTACTTCATTTTACCTGCCACAAGCCTTACTTCCTCTAACAGAGATCCATTGTGCTCTGTCAAAGAGAAGAACCGTTACTTATTTGCTGCTGATTGTTCATGTTATAAAAATGACTATTAAAATTTCTCATATTTGGCAGCTTATGCTCAGTGTCGAAATAAAACCTCCAATAACCTTCATTTTCCAAACTGTTATAGGCAATATTTTGTTTGGCACTTCCTGTGGCGGGCTTTGTTCCCCACCTGTCACCGAGCTCTCACTTGTGGTTCGAAGTAACTGTTTGCATGTCACTATGGCAACACCCTGGTACGCCACTTCGACAGGTGGGCTAAACCAGGTGACAGTAGCCGGGAACATTCAAACCTGGAGAGAGAGGGAATTCCTTACCCTAACATGCAATACCAGATCCCGGAAAGTGCGGATGAGATCAACCGCAAGTTCTAACGCCCAGGAATGCTGTGCTGCAACGATTAATGGTGAGCGTAGGGTAGAACAATGCACAGAATGCTATAGAATGTCATAGCTATTCGCTGTCGCTGAGGTAGGTAGTCTCCAATCCCGACGATTGTTTGTGCCATTGGGCCAATGTGTTTGAGGTCGGGAGAGTGGAACGGCCTCAGTGCGGCTTTTTCACTATGAAATTCATCCCGACCTCATCATTGGCCATGAGGGACAACCAACACCAGCAAAGAATAATTTAAAATGAATTAGAAATAAAATAACAGATCAAACCCGTTTGTACACAAGGAAGTGCTAATATTCATAAACCCGGTATTTCAACTTGCACGATTTTCGCAATCATGCTGGTATCCATTTATTTTCTAGTTGTGATCCCATATATTCCGAATAAATTGTCACCTTTGCCTATTTCAAAGAAAGAGTTTTCAGTTTATCGCCAAGGCACCTGTATAAATAGATAGATATATAGGCCAATGGGGTATTCGCTCCTCACTAGCATTCCATTACTGCAATTAACAAGACTATAACAGGTCTACCGACACATCACTGACCACACTGATGTTATCAGCGCTTACTCTGACATGCCACCGACAACAAGGATAATGGCACAGCTTCGCCAGTTCATTCAATATTGCAATGTTATTATCTCAGCTCATTCGGTCCCACGACACCTCACACAGAGAATATCACTTTATTCAGAGCCATCTACAAGTATGCTGAAAATTTCATTCCTTTTCCAGCCTTAACATGGAGACAACGAAAACAGGAAGTACGACCAAAAGATCATAAACCCTAACAATAACCCTCTTTAAAGAAATGTTCCTCAGCACAATAGCACTGCCAGTGATGATGCCCAGTCACCACCGACTATACTGTCACTGGATATCAGAACATATTACACATGTCTTTATTTGCCAATGGCCGCTCCCTTGGAGCAAATGAAATGCCATTTACAAACTGCAGAATCAATAGCTCCGATGTGCAGTCAATAATGCCACTCACAGTGCACTGCACAGCAGGGGACGGCTACCTGGTGTGGACAGATTTTATGTGCATCGTATCGTTATGGACTTGATTTTAACTGTGATGCAGTTGAGACTAGAGAGATGCACGGTGAATGTACCAACGTGTCACCGAAACAGCAGTGGAACATAAAAATAACATTGAACCTTGTTTTTGTTGTTATTTTCATACTGATATCCAGAGTGATCTGGCGATTAAGGAGAGATATTCACTCATTTTTGTTTTCAATAATCACATTGGGATGCGTTTATACTTCGAAGCACTTTTTTATTTACATGTGCCAAATAAAATTCGGTGTTATTTATTGGCAAGTCTTAAGACACACTTTCATTTAGTCAGTCCGCACAAATCATGTTCAGTGGGTTCGCAGATAAAGAACCTCAATGACGAAAATAGGTACAACTTGTATTCAGTGGATTCAGATGAAGGAAACCACCGGGAAAAGTAAGAATACCGAGCCTTCATCACTTACACCTTTACACAACCGATATGTTATTATCTGATATCCCATACCATGAATAAAATAGTAAATATCATTATTAAAATACCCTGTATAGATGTGATCATACGTCAGGTATACTTAACCTTTGAAAAATTGTGCATGTTTTTTATTGTTTCAAGCAGGTGGTCTAGAACAAAAGGAGAGAATTATTGCACATCACTAGTCAGATTAATTACAGTCAAGCTGTGATGTAGGTTGGTGTTTGCAGAACTACGGCGTGGCCTTGGTTATGCTCTGTGGCGATCCTGTGGACGCAGCGTAGTAACAGGAATGGTAGTCAGACTCCCCGGTGCCAGGGTCCAGGATGTTTCTCATCGCGTCCACGATATCCTGAAATGGGAGTGAGACAGCCAGAGGTTGTGGTACATATTGGTACCAACGACATAGGTAGGGAAAGGGAGGATGAACCTGAAAACAGATTACAGGGAGTTAGGAAGGAAGTTGAGAAGCAGGACTTCAAAGGTAGTAATCTCTGGATTACTGTCTGTGCCGCGTGGAGGTGAGTATAGGAATAGAAAGAGGTGGAGGATCAATGCGTGAACGAGGGATTCGAGCAGGGGACAGCGATTCAGATTTCTGCATCACTGGGACCACTTAGGGGCAGACGAACCTTCACTGAGCTGGAATCCAAGGTTCTGGACAGTCTCTCGGTAAAACCACAGTTTCTCCAAAGACACCCTGTGCCCAATTCTCGTCAAATTTTCAAGGAGTATTAAATAATCTGTCAGACAATATGGCCCTGTAACAGAAGCTATCAGGATATCGTCTGCATACAGAATGAGCGTTATATATTCGGACAGCTGGCATTCGTCCAAATCAGTTTTAACTGCTGCGGCATAAACTAGGGCAGACGTGTCTACGTATGTTGCTGGTTCTTATCAATAAAGGAAAATAAATACTGGCTCTCCTTGTGCAAAGGGCTGGAGAAAATGCTGAGCACAGATTGATTACTGTAAATGTATTCGTTTCTGCAGGTATGGAAGTTAGAATAATGTTGCTGTCCATCACCAGCGGAGCGATAGGGATGACTATCTTATTAATTGTTCTTAGGTCCTGCAGAATAAGCCATTTATTTCTCCTACCGGCATTTGGGTTAGGGAATATAGGGGTGTTACACGGGCTTTGTGTATTCACTGGCAGCCCTTGTAATAATGAGTCAATTGTTGGAGCGATACCTTCTTAGGCTTCACTAGCTATACGGTACTGTTTAATACAGGGCAGTGGAACATTCCGTTGTAGAGTAACTTTATGCTCCGGAACTGTTTGGAATTTTCCCTCATGAATTTTATATTCGGCCCATTGGTCCACTGGTTCCCGCGCTAAGGCTGTAGGGAGCAGTAAGGGGACTCCGTGCTGGTGGCTGCTGTGTTTCAAGAGTTGCTTTCCAGCTCTAGGACTTTAACATAATCTGTCTCTCCTTTTCGTTAAATCTATTAGCGCTTCTTGACCCAGTACGGGCAGAGTTATAGTAGAAACAGCATTAGTTTGTTTGACTAATTGTCTTATGATCGTCCCGATACCATTGGGTTTTGCTGGTGGTTTTATGGCCACTGTCAAATGAGGGTTTGAAGAGTGCCCTAGTCGGAATCTGACATCCCGATCTTCCACTAAGTCTATCAGGACTCCTAGTACCTCGGGACCAAAATACACATGAGCTGTTGCCTTAAGCTTTTCTTTACCGTTTAAATAATGGTGTACAGCACGATTGCCGTGCCTGTCAGTTTGCAAAGTGCAGTAGGTCGTTCAATGGAGCTGCTGCTTTTCAATGGCAGGCTGCATTTAATCAAGTATTGCAGATTCTGCTCGTCCTAAGATTGTGCCATACGGTCTCCGGACTTGCCTAGCATAGGGATTGCTATCCAGCTGCAACAGTATAACATGGTTCCTGTTCTTTCCTTTGCTAGCCCTTTCTTTAATTTTAGCGTCACTAATTTGAGGAAAACTCCATATATGTACCTTTAACCGCACAGTGCACTTTTGCCCCCAATTCACAAAGGTTCTGTCGACCCAACAGGCGAAGCGGATCTGTTTTAGATATAATGTTGTTTGATAAAAACTTACCCTTCAGCTGCAGTAAGGCTGTCGTGGAGATAGGCTCAGTCATGGAAATTCAGTGGTTTCAACAATTGTATCAGTCAAGAGGATGTCCATGGGATGGTTTACAGAGGGCTTTGGGGCACGCGTATCAATCCGACAATTCAATTAACTATTCCCTATTCTTACAGAGGTCATGGGTTCTATCATATTTTTGGACACTCTGATTACTACCGGCTGTACCACGTTTTCTCCGCGGCACCCCTAGGCTGACTGAAAGGAAAAGTTGCTGATCCCGCAGCCGGAGGTGGAAACTCCCTGGGCGTCGGGGCCGCTTTATCGTCTTAATCTTTTTGGCGGTCTTTTTTCCTGCCTGCAATTGTGTTCAAAGTATTCACCTTACTTCCGAACCTTGTCGGTTTATTGGCAGGATCAACGCTAGCCGGTCGACTCCTGGCGTTTCCTGTTTAAGATTTCAATTTCAGTTAAGACAGACCGTTTCTTTAAACAGATTATGTTCACAATGAGCGCCCATTGAATCTCAATCTGCGTACACGAAAGTTCCTCCGACATTTTTCCTTTCCTTTCGTTTTTTTTTCTTTTTGTAGTTCTCGCTTGACTGAGGTCTTCCTCCAGCCTCAGCCGTGCAGGTGTCTTGGCTTATTCTGAGTCACCGGCCGGACGCCAGGCTATCGACTAACTTCCCTCCTCATAGGGAGGTCTCTGGCAACTACCCAGTTCCTGCTAGAACAGGACTGTAGTAATTCGGACGCTACCCCCTTTCAGCTGGAGCCGTCCCTATTTAACTCTGCTCTCTTAGCTAGCCTTTATTCGGATCTCGTTTAATGGAGATCCCATCCGCGTCTCCAGATTCTGTCGTGGAAATTTTAGCTAAGGACACCAGAACGACTTCGAGTTTGTTTTAAGAGTTTATTGATACGATATCATGGAGAGTCTGTAGCGGTCTCCACCACCACCAGAGCTCTGGTTTCTAGGTTATACATAGCCCGTATTTATACAACAAGACATAGAACTTTGCATGACGTTGTTTTTGCATCTTACAGTCGGTGCAGGATCAAACTTTTACAAGAGTGTCAATTATCTCTGAGCGAGAGTCTAAAAGTTCTCATTGTTCCCTGTTATTAGTGTTCTGTATTCACCCCAGATACATCTTCCGCTTTGGTTCCTAGAGATTAATGGCTTGTATATTTGAAATCCTGACACTGCGCTGACCATTCGAGTTTACTCTCGACATGCATCAGTAGCCTTCAATCTAGCTGGCTCCTGGGTTGTCAAGTGTTACATTATGCACTATTCTAACCATTTCTATCATAAGGGCCTTTAATGGTGCATGCTGATTTCTAGTTGCACACTCCTTGTCGATGTACTCATTGGTAGGTAGATCTGTACCTGTGATGGACTCACGGTATCAAAAGCTATTCCATGGTTATTCCACTCACGAGCATTGTTATTTCCAAACGGGACCATGAGCCGACCAGTCAGGACAACATGGAAAATCTGCACAAAATGACATAAATAATCTCTAATTTCTGTTAAACCTTTCTAGGATACTGCAAACAGATTCTGAACGTTAAAGCCTCTACACTAAGAATCCCAGTCCATATTGGGGAAATTATAGTCACACACCACTCTGGTGCTTTTACAACGTTCCATAACCTGCCTACATTTCTGTTCCTCTTTCTCCTGCTTGCACTTCAAAACGCTTGGAAATTGAGGCACACAGCAATTCAAGGCTCCCCTTTATCAACTCTACGTTACATCTTGAAAGATGCCCAGCGTGAAGCAAGTTATTGACGGTGTCGATGAATTACATTTCAGTGTCAGGGTTAAATAGGTCTCAATCCTTGAAGATTTGTGCTTGTACTAGAGTTTAGCTTCGGCGCAGAGTGTTGGGCGTGCATAGATTTATGTGCTCAACAGGCTATCCAGTTACTCTTTATGTCCTCCACTTCCGCCTGTGGCAATGAATACCATATATTCACCACCGTCTGGCTAAACACGCTCCTCCTCTTCTCCGCTCAATTTGCAGTGTTCTCTAAAACGAATTTATAGTCCTTGCCGTTATATTGTCGAACTCAGTCCCCCAAATAATGACGGACAGCACATCATACCCCTTTGGAACAAAACTATTCACTTGAGCGGTATCTGTAAATTATGCTCGTTCTCACCAAGGTGGTATGCTACTCGTCACTGCTGATAATCCGGCCAATAGCCCCAAAGTCTTCCTTCAATGTCGGCCAACAAAGGCTGTCATTTCGCACTTTCCCAGAGTGAACTTCAACCTCCTCTTCTCGCTCAGCTCCACTTCTTATTAATGTCCTTTTTTTAAGCTAAGCCACCCATGTTCTCTACAACAAACACGATCAACCTTACAGTCACCTCTAAACGTATGCATCTAAATAAGGAACCGACAAATCTTCTCCTTTATCGTGCATCGTTTATATGAGCAGAACTGTCTCTACTGTACAGGCACAAAACTGACCACACTGGTATTATCAGTGCTTACTCCGACCTGCCAACGTCCACATAGATAAGGTTACTGCTTGTCCAGTTCACTCAATACTGCAATGTTACAATCACAGCTCTTTCGGTCCCACGATTGCACACATAAAGAGACTATCACTGCTTATTCGCAACCATCTCTCAGAATATTGGTAATATTATTGTCTCATTGTCCAGCCTCACGATGGACACCGCGAAAACAAGATAGGACCATAAGGCAATAAAAAAAACCGTAACAATATCCCGCTTCACAAGATACTTCTCAGCACAATCGCTCTGTTAGTGATAATGCCCAGTAGTCACTGACCACACTGTTACTGAACATCGGAAGAAATTGGTTATGTCTCTATTTGTCAATGCCCGCTCCCTTGCAACAAAGGATAATGCACAACTTACAAGCTGCAAAATCAATACCTCAAGTGTGCAATCACTACTTATATTTATAGCACTCTGCAAAGCGGGGCATGGCTGATGTGTCGTGGTCAGAATTTGCGTCCCTCCTCTCGTTATGGACTTTAACTTTCCGGCTATACAGCTCAGAGCGCAGATATGTGCGGCCAATATGACAAAGAGTGATTCGAAATAGCAGTGCAAATTAAAGGTATTAAACCACAGCATTTGTCCTTATTTTCTTACTGAAATTAAGAGTGACTGGGCGGTTAAGGGGAAATATTCACTCCATTATTTTTATCACCACGTTGGGCACATTATATATATCGAAGCACCGGCATGTTTTCATGTACGCATATCTAAATGAAATTCGGTACAAGTTTATTTGCAGGACCTATTACAGTCTTTTATTTAGTCAGTCCGCAGGAAAATAAATCTGGACATTGTTCATTAGACATGGTGCAGTGCATCGCGGATAAAGAATCTCAATGACGAAAATAGGTGTAGCTTGTTCAGTAGGTTCACATAATGGAAACCACCGGGAGACATAAAATTGCCGAGACGTCATGACTTACACCTTTACACAACAGATATTATATTCTCTGATGTCTCACAGCCGGATTAAAATAGTAAATATAGTTTTTCAAATACACTGTGTAAACGTAAACATATGTTTAACATATTTAACTATTGAAGAAAAATATGCTGAATGCTGCGAATAAACGTGCGTGTATATTTGTTGTTTCAATCGGGCTGTGTAACAGCAACAAGGGAGAATTATTGCACACTATTAATCAGGTTAATTACTGTCAAGATGAGATGCAGTTAACCCGTTATATTTCGGCACTTGTAGAATTACGGAATACACGCAGTTATATATTTGAGTGCAATGAAAAAAGAGTTTATTTTTCAAAAAAGATTTTGAAATAATTTGTAAATCTTTCTAGAAATAGATAAAACGTTGCAAGGAACAGAATAAAGAGGTCTTTGCAGATGAGCAGTAATGTAAAAGACAGCCGGATGAATAAGCACAGATATCCACTAAGCACACTCACGGACATCTGACTGAGTCACTGGGGAGACAATACCTGGATTTGGATTGGACGATGGCAGTTATGAATCAGACACATTGACTGTAATGCTGAACCGTCAGAACGATTACAGGCCTGGTTTATAGTTCATAGAGACCCATCCGTTCAATAAGCAGAATGGTCCGCGCTTTACAAACATGTCACTGACCACGCTGATGTTATTACTGCATCTCTTGAACCATCAATGACCGGTAATGATAATATCACTGCTGGGGAAGCTGATGGCATAATTCCTAATCCTACTGTCTGTCGTTAACCCTAATGATAATGTCGTTGCTTCTGCAGCCTCAGCTGATCAAAGTGATAATACCACAGAGTAGCCTGGTCATTCACTGACAGTATTCTCAGACAGACATAACTTTAATGTCTCCTCTATCTACAAAATTCAGCTGCAGATTTATCCAAGTCCTTGTGCTATCACCTCAGTCAACTAATAGGCCAAAGTCTGATGAAAGGGATCAACTAAGTGCAGTCCTGTATTCTGTACATTACTCCTTTTAGTTGTGATCGACGTGGGCAGCGTTAACAATACTGCCTTAAACGATAGAGCAAATGAAACAGATAGAAAACTAATCCAGATGCTATGAACATGAAGCCGCAGCGCTACCTTAAAAGCAGGATCAATGCATATCCCATTCATCGGCTTTGATACTGATGTATCGTGATCCCAATGTCAGCAGATTCCAATTTGTCAGAATGAGGCAGGTCTCGTGTTTTGAATACAAGTCATTATATTACAGATAGGAAATGATATTAAATGAGCATCAATGGATATAAAGTATCATGAAAGATCGGACGATGAAGTTAGGTGATTAAACTATGCAATAATGTAATCTCGACTGTGACAAATTGTTCAATTCAACTACAGGTTCATCGCAGGTTAATGTATCGCGATGTGATTTTTTTTCATCTCCTATGTGAAATACGATGTTACCGATCGTTTCATAGCTGGAACCTGCTCGGCTTTCTGAAGTGACAATGATTGCTTTTCCAGATCGACAGCTTTTTCGAATGACCGGCCAGTCGTATATCGACACGCAGGTCTGTTTTTCCACAAGTTACTGAATTGTAACTTATGCTTTAACCTCCTGAATTTCACATTAAATAATCCCTTCAGCTGTTTCACCTGAGATAATGGAAATGGAGTTGCTCATGGAGATTTTTGCTGGAGTGATCGACTGCGTACCGATAGGTGAGTCGTGGAAGCCCAATGCCTCGCTCTGAACTGTCGGAAAGTCGCTTGTCCATTGTGGTCCTCCAGCAGGTGTCTAGTGATGGAGCCGGCACACAATGAATTTCTGTTTTTCACTTCAAAAAAAAAAGACATGCGTTGTTTCGATGAATGGTGGGTATTCAGCTAACGATAATGCTGTTTTATTTCTAATTTATTGTAGTTAATTTAACGGCGATTGTGATCCTATCTCGGGGAAAATGCGGACTCTTCAAATGCATCACCCGTTACCTGGTTGGAATGGCAACAGCGGATCTGATTGTGGTTTTCGTTGTTGGTTTAGTGGAACAGATCAACCATATCCACATTTATTCCAGATCCCTGCTCATCACTCCTGTGTGCGCTCTGACACTTGTATTTAGGGTTGTGACGATGTACTGTTCTGTTTGGTTTACGGTCAGTTTTGCCTTCGATCTTTTCATCGCAATATGTTGTCGAATGCTCCGGGAACGATACTACACTGAGAGAACAGCAACGGTGATTATGGTGACGGTGGTTATACTGAGCTGCGGGAGAAGGGTCCCGTTTTACTTTGCCTTTGAACTATGGCAATTTGCCACAGAAATTTCATCTTATTTTGGATACCCTATGTAGTTCATTCCATGACATTGCAATCGGAAAGCTATTTTTATCAGGACAGATATATGAGTTACCCGGTATATATGCTACAACAATTTGGGTTAATGCTACAAATTCCCAGTATGTGCACGAATACTTGTATCCATACACTGACACAGAGGAAATTTAGAAAAGAATTGAAGAATGGAATGAAGTATGTGTTAACTTTAAATGGTCACCTGTGTAGATAACTCCCACTCCAATTGCAATTCGGCGGAGCTTCAAATAAAACAGTTTTAAAATGAGTAGATTTGGGAAATATGTTATAAATTCAAACATTCATGTGTCTGGTCATCCTGAAATGAATAAATTCCGAACTATTGCAGCGATTTGACAATCATCCGGGAAACGGTAATGCAGCAAAAAATGCATGACCAACAGACTCGGGGACAACGTCATCCACCAGGACATCAGACTGATTAAACCACGGTGATTTGAGTGTTTTATTTTTCTCTATTACATTGACTGTTCGATTTATTGTAATTTATTGTAAATTACTAGGATTGAGCATTGTATATTCAGACGGAGATGTAACCTAAATATGTTTTTATTCCTCGTGTATGTGGAGGAAATAAATTCAATTCAATCTCGATAGGAGGAATGGCTTCCGGACATCTCGGAGTTCAGAAGTTTCAAAATGCTTATAGTCAAGTAAAAGAGAGAAAGGGTAATCTCTTTTAAACACGGGGAGAGCTGAGGAAAGGGAGAACACTGAGGCGGGCTTCATGTGTTAATAGACTGTGAGTCGAACTCAGCAGTAGAAAGGGAACAAACACTCGTTTGAGAGTATGCTGTACAGAGCTCCCATCACCAAAACGAAATCCACACACGGTGACAATGACAGATCGGGAGATAGATTTTGGACTGGTGGTAAATCTGTTTACAAAGATTTAGATGTGACAGAATTTCTAGCTTACGTCCGGAAAGGAGTCCCATTCACAACAAGCAGTTAGGCTGACTAGTGAACAGTCCATCCTAGATCTCGTACTGGAAAGTGAATCAGATCAGGTAACAGATCTCTCCGCGGGTCAGCATTTCAGAACAGATCACAGCTATTCGACATTTACTAATACCTTACACTGAGGTAGGAGCAGACAGTATGGAATGTATTTAATTAATGATATTAAGTAGGAACTTGGTAGACGAATTTGGCAAAAGGTGTGTTCTTTCAAATGCACAGCAGAAATATGGCCATTATTAATGGAATACTAGATTGGGGTCTGTATAGGTTTGTTTCATTGAGGCGGGGAGCTGATGTCTCCAAAAGTAATCCTGGTTGATAACAAATAAAGAACAACTCTTCAAGAAGATGAAAGAAATAATACTTAAGGTTTGGGAAGAAAGGATCAGGCAGGGCTATGGAAAGACACAATGTAGCCAGGAGGAATTTAACAAGAGTTAGAAGGGGACATAAGAAGGCCTCGGAGGTGTAAAACAGGAGGATGACGAGATAGAGAGTGGGAGAGATCAGCGATAAAAGTGGAATCATGTCTCTGGGGTGCAAGTAGGCAGTGAAGGTCCTTACCCATACTTTGCTTTGATAGTCACTAGTGACCGCGACATTGATGAATGTCGTTACAGGGCGAAAGGAAAGAGGTACAGGGATACACAGGCGCTTAGAATTACGATCTCGAAACCGGGAAATCATCAAAATATTTCTTTCCCGGGGGCTGCAAGGGATGCAATCCATGTAATTAGAGAAAGCGAGCGAAGATATTGCTGCGCTTTAGGACATGACATTTGTGTCATCACTGGCCACAGAGAATGGCAAATGTTATTCATTTTTTCAATAAATATGATGCAGTCTTGAGAGTTACAGTTCAGTGAGTCTTCGATAAGTGGTGGGCAAGCTATACGAAAGGTTTCTTAGTGACAGAATTTATGAGTGTCTGGAGAAAGGTATGCTGGTTGGGGATAGCCAGCATGTTTATGTGAGATCAGGTATTCCCTTATGAGGCAGAATCATTTAAAAATCGTGAAAAATAGGTAGATAAAGTGAGAACAGTCGATCTAAGGTATATTAATTATTATGGTGTTTGACTGGGTTTCCTATGGTTTACGCAGTCAGAACGTCAGATGGCCTAGGATCCGGTGAAACCTGGCTGCGTAGATTCAGAATTAGCTGAGCAAGGGAAGGCCGATGAGGCAGTGGATGGAGATGTTACGCAAGGAAGGTATAATCTGTAGTACACTCTACAATTATGTCTAGACTCTGCTATTACAGTGTTCTGAGACTGACATTACTGTGACCATGCTGCAGCACTTAGATAATTCACTGAGTTAACACTGATAATGGGAGCAAAATAGTGAATCCGGACTGAAACTGCACGCACTCTGAAATGAATTCCCTGTGTACTTATAACAGGGCCGATTCTACGATTACATCAAAACAATCTTTTTTAATGGAACCCTGCAACTCAAAACCAGCATTTCAAAGTCTTCTGCACCATCCTTTGATGTTCCCCAAATGAAACATCCTCCGAGATTGCGAATTCCAAATTCCCAATTTAAGTATACACGAATTTGTCTGAATGTCAATTTACCTTTGAACAGAGGGTTTAATGTACCGGAATTGATAGACTCATATCCCGATCACTTTAAACTTGATTTCCCATGACCAGTGTGGAACCTGTTTCTCCGTCTCAAATCAACACCAAAGCAAACAAACAAAAGAACACAATCTAAATACGCAGGTAAGGAAAAACAAAAGTCTGAGTTCTACGTTTCATCCTTCAAAATTGTCGTCGGCAACTGGCGTATAGAGAAAAAAAGCATTTAATTCCGAGAGTGCAAACCCTTATCAAATATTCTAAAGAACAAAGGGAATCCAGATGTGGCTGATAACGGCCCCCATACACTAACACATCACACAATTTCGGAAAAAGGAAGCAGTCTCTGATATTCAAATGTTCCTGCAAATTCATTTCAACCAAATGAAAGGCCTCCCTTATAATCGGCGGGCGGTGCTGAGGATGATGAAGCCTCATGGAATCTGCTTTGCTTGTGTCTTCGGAAGCAGCTATATTTCTATCTTCAATATTTCTTTTTCTTTCTGTTCAGGGTTCTTTTGAAGACTGTCGCCCAGAGTTACAGGCGATAGAAACATATACAACTATGAAAAGGATAGATACGACAGAGACAGGAACGTTGTTTCCACTGATAGATTAGACTGGAACTAGGGGATATAGACTCATGATATAGATTTTGGACGGAGATCAGGAGGGACTACTTTTCCCAAACAATGGTGAATCTGCGCAATTCTCTGCCCAATGTTGCAGTGCATTCTCACTCAGTAAATATGCTTAACCCAAAGTTGGATATATTCTTGCGAAGTCGGGGAACTAAGGGTTATGGAGAAAAGACATGTAGGTGGAGATGGCACCATGGTGAGGTCGGGTACTTTATTTTCTCATCATTGTCAGCTCATGGTGAGTCAGGGATTCTAGTCGGCTGTGCACAGGTAGAGTCCATGAACCTTCGTTGGGACAATCAAAGTTATTTGTCGGTAAATACAGATTCTCTGTACCTCACAGATCATTACTGCACGGCGTGTTTCAGAATTAATGTCCCTGGGTGGGTTCGAGGGCTAATCTCTTTGTTCAGTGGGGGACTCGAGTCAGATACCGTGGGTGAGGTACAGAGCGATCTAGGGCTGGGTAGCGAGCGGTTTCTAACTCAGCATAATGAACTCTGGAAACTCTGCAAGTTCAAAGGACTTGGACATGTGTAATTGGAGTGGATACCTTCAGAAACACGTGTTGGGAAAATGGCCGCAATAGGAGGAGATTGTCGGTCACCCCGGCGGTGAAGGGGAAGCTGCTGGGGATGCAACTATCGATCTACTATCGGAAAGGGGGCAGCAAGGGGAGCAAATCAAAGCAGAACATACATACACCGCACCGTTCGGGCTGCAGCAGATTAAGAAAATTGCTAAATACATCGGCACATGTCTGCTCGGAGACGGTCCTTGAGAGCTTTTCCAATCAACTAGTCATCAGAGAGCAATACATGACTCCCAAGAAAGGAAATTAACTATAATGTGCTTGCATCCAAATATACACTCAGCTTCACGAGATATACAACGACGTGATTGTTTGAAGAAGACAAAGGAGACCCGGTAAACGCACTCGTAAAATGTTACGAGAGGATGAGGTGAACATCACACTGCATTTGCATCCAGTTTATGGACTGTTTTCCAAGGTGAGTATGGAACAGCATTAGAGCTGGGCCATTTAAGAATTGAAGCCTCAAATAGATCTTTGAGGAGAGTTGCGTCTCAGAGTACCGATGGTTCGAAAACGGTACTGAAATCTACACATACTGAGGTATGGGTACTGAGGAAATGCGTAGAGCGTGGGAAGGGAAGATACAAAGACCATTAAAACTCTCTAATGGGGAGATGCTTTCTAATAAATATCCATCTGTCTGGAGAAATGAGGGAAGGGGAACTCCCTTGCAAACTATCAAAGGGAAAATAAGAGCAGAGGAAATGGAACAGGGCTAGGAACAGGGCGAACTAAAGGTGGAGTAATTAAATGGTGCAACTGTGGTCAAGGGGGGCACATTAAGAAATAATGCCCAAAACTGAGATATGAAAGGGCAGAACAAAGCGGTTTTCAATTGAATGGGCCAGCAAGACCGAGACTACAAAATAATATGGTTCACACACCACCATCCAGGGAATTGCACGCTGAGCTTCAATGACGGTATCAGAGCTTACCGACATGGGTGTACAACATTTCGCCTATACAGTGGATTTAATCCACTTACAGTACTGACAGAACACACGACCATACAATTACCGGTAGATGGAAGGATTCCAAATGGTTGAGTAAGTTAAAGAAGAGTCATTAGATGGACATTGCTGTTGCAAGGAATAAATATTAATGCAAAGGGTATAAACACAACATTAATGTTAGCCGATAACCTGCTGTACCAAGGAAGTGAAGATGAGTCTCAAGCTATGATAGCAAATTGTCTCAAGGATCTGTTTATATCAAAAGCAAAAAAAAAAAAAATGGTGAAAGATCAGATAAAGTAATGACTGAGAACAAAGGCACAATTGTTTGTATATGGTTCCTCATCAGTACAGGTTGGTGAGAGGACAACTGGGTGAGGCACATATGGAGAGAATGAACATGACCAGGAACTGTGTACTGTAGCTTTTAAGTTTACCGAAACCCATGAGTGCACAGGCAGCAGAATTGGCAGCAGCAGTTTACCTGGTTAGAGCCAGAAAGTTTTCCGCCACAGTCAGACATACAATCTGATCTTAAGTAGTTTTCAACAGCCTTACAGAACATTTGCCTCTGTGGGCAGCCAGGGGGCTTGTTTCAACTGGTCGGCAGCTCCTCTCATCTGCTCCTCTATTACAATATATATTTAAGGAGGCAAGGGGGAAAATATGGATTCTTAAAGGGAAATAGAAAGATTGAAGAATTGGTGAAGCAAGGTGCTTTATTTTGGCAGGAATGGCAGCCACAGATTGGGGAGATTGGGAGGCAAAGGAACAACAGATAATGATACTCGATTGAACCAAGGAGCTGAAGATATAGACACACACACACACACACACACACACACAGAGAGAGAGAGAGAGAGAGAGCCAGGGTCGAAATTATACGAAGAAACAGAAGAGACTATCTGTCAAAGATGGAGTTGTCTTTCATGAATAAAAGCTTCTAGTTTCAGAGGAAGGAAGAAACCAGATGACCCGTTGGAACCATAATGCATGGGGACACCAGGGATGCAAACGCACCCCAGAAAAGATGAAGAAAGTAGGCTGGTGGCCTACGAAGAAGGATGGTGTTGATATTTTGTGAAAACTTGTTTGATTTGTGCACAATTTAATCCTCACAGAAATGTAAGGAAAAGAGGCCTTCAACACACTAGACCGGTAGAAGGTCCTCGGGCAACTTTACAAACAGATTAAATTGTTTTTCTTACCGCCCGTCCCCAGAGGATACAAATATACCGTGGTAATAATAGATAACTTTATGAAGTGTGTAAATAAATATTCACTTGCTGGGTCTAGCTCGGAGTATCGAAACGGATTAAGGTGCACAAGCATTCTCAGCTATGACAGACACAGCAAAGGTTACTACAAAACTCTTTTCGGAAAGGATATTCACTTGCTGGGGACGACCCTGGAGTACTCAAATGGATTAAGGCACACATTTCACGGCCCAGATAATGGAAGATGTCATGGCACTTTTAGAGATCAAACGGATATTTCATAAACTCCGTAGAGCGCAATCAAGAGGAAGTGTGGAAAGGAAATGGTGCAACAACATGGAACAGCATTATGCTTTAATGATCATATGGAATACATTAACATTTTCAACAGGTTACTCCCATTCTAAAGTCATCACTGGAAGGGACATGAAAGGTTTAGAGGAGTTGTTTGGATGAAATTTGTTAGAACACGAAATCAATGGTATTGTGTCAGAAATGAGGGTACAACAATGGTACAGTCCATGAAAGAGGCCAGTTATGTGGCAGCCCACCAAAGGGGGAAGCCGAAACAACAGAGTAAAACCTACTTTGACTCAGAGGTTAGTTTGGATTCTGAATTGTTAAAGACAAAGAGTGATAATTAGAATACACAAAACTTTAATATAAATTCGAAGCTTTTGCAGGGCTGTTTGAAATTATAGGCAAACCAACTCCATCAGTGTACGAACTACTGACTTCCACAGATAAAATGTGGGTGGTACCGTATTAACCAACTGATATTGGTGGAGGAGAAACAGGAATGTTATCACCATCAGTACCGGATTTACATGAAGGCTCTGACTTGGGTGACTTGAGAATGGAACAGCTGTTCCAACAATATTCGGACAGGTTCTATCAATGGGTTGATTGTCAGTTCCCTTATCCTGATAAAAAGGGCAGTTTTGTTAAAAAATCAAAAAGAAAGGAAAATATCCGTGTGCTTGTCCTCCTCCACATTTCCGAAACAAAATTGGGTGAGGAAAAATGGACGCCCTGAGTACAAATACAACTGAGAATCCGGATTGGACGGTCTAGAAAAAAAAGAAAATATGTACTTAAAATAACTTAAGATTTTCACTGGAAATAAGAGCAGATATCCCTCTTGTGTTAGAGGTTTCATTCAACATGAAGAGAATATTGTATTTCGTTGCGATGACGTTAACTCTGACTGAGACAGAGTAAGTTTGCTCCAGAGCCAGTACAGCGAACCAATGTGTCAACAGTGATATCACTGCTTGGAAAACACTCAGTGAACAACAAAAAGATAAAGTATCTTCTCAACCTGTGATACGATCTGACAAAGGAGAAGCAGAGGACTGAAATTTATATTATGCAACGTAATGAAGGAGAACTCCCAGATCCAATGCACTGATACAGATGATTAACTGTGGGAATATGTTGTTACTCAGTTGCCACCAATCCCTCACTTGACTGCAGCCTGGACATGTGTCCTGTAGGAGGCAAGGGAGATAATCCATCACTGGACGGAACACACTGAAATAATTAACACTCAAGCCGGTAAGGCAAATGAACTATTCAGCTACCAAGGCTTTTGGAATAAGTTTTGGAATTGGTGGATAAACGTTCAAATATATCCTCGGATAAGACTAGTAGCACATGCTGCTGTAATACCAATTTAATATACCCTAATAATTGATTGCTCAGTGTACATCAACTGCGACGATGGAAGGCAGAAATAATGGGAAAAAATCGTGCATAATTCTTTCATGAAATAGCAGAGAATGCCGTCAGTATAAATTCGGCAAACTTAGTTAGTGAGCGTTAGTACTTTATATAGAATGTAATTGTTCAATGTGGTTCCATAGGAGTCCTCTGGGCAGCCAACTGAATGAGAAGCAACCTGTAATCTCGTTAGATTCTGTCTGGTGTCGTCTCTTAACTGGCTTGGACCAGTCAGAGTTAAAACAAGTAAACAAAGCAGGGGTAGGCAGAGCTATGATATTATGTTGGTTGTATTCCTCTACAATGACTAGTGAGAAGGTGACCCAGATAGCTCAGGTGACGGAGAGCCAATGCGATGGAGATCCAAGAGTTGAAATAATGAGAAACGCTGTAAGTATCAGGAGCTCCCAATACGCCGGGATGATAGCACTTCAGGCACGAGACACCAGCCATAGCAGATAAGGAGGTGCCCACGGATACGTGGTGATCGGGAGTGCGAGGAATGTCAGGCCAGCGTAGAGTGCATTTCCCTGTAGGGAAAACTGCTGGGGACTCGGTCAGATCGCTGTGTAACCCCACCGGTCACCACATTCAACATCGAAAACAGCCCATTTATTGCGTCTCTCTGCCTTTACCTGCTGATTTATTTTGAGTCCGCAGAAGTACATTAACCACAATCTCAAGAGTTCATCAGAAAAATTCTTACATTCCACCCACACCACATTCTTCAGTCCACAATTTCCCATCTGTTTGTCCTTTTCTAATCACACGCTGACTCTGCCAACGCTATTGTTGCTGTCCATCCAGCCCCATGGGTGGGGATGTGGGTACTGGGTCGGTGTGTCCCTGCCTGTAGGACACTGTGTACAGAATACAATAGAAAGATTGACTGTATGTGGTTCACTTTAACAGTTGCATTGGAAACGTGTATCTGAATCGTCGGCTTATTATGGGAATGAATATCTGTACTGTCTGAGACTGTGGAACTGACGAGTTGCCGGTCTGTCGGTGCTCTGTAACACACCATATGTGTGAGAGAGGTGCAGCTGCTCCGTACCTTGTCCCCGGACAGGAGGTAATATCTGATTCGAATGAAGTCTTTCCCTATGGGTAGGAGAAGGAAACTGTCAGTGAAGGAGAGCTAGAAATCAGACGGCTGTGTGGAGCGGCCCGTGCAGACAATGCAGTATTAATCTGTCAATCTGTCTGTCAGTCCCCCTCTCTCTCTCTCTCTCTCTCTCTCTCTCTCTCTCTCTCTCTCTCTCTCTCTCTCTCTCTCTCTCTCTCTCTCTCTCTCTCTCTCTCTCTCTCTCTCTCTCTCTCTCTCTCTCCTCCCTCTCTCTCTCTCTCCCTCCAATAGGTCGACGATCTCCCATCGGTACAGTACCATAATAGTCACAGAAAATGTTCTGCGCAGACTCAGATTGGTGAGGAAAACGAGAAGACACTGGGGATATTGGAAAGAGACAGCCGTGGGCTGATAGATTATGCCAGAGAAATAGTTTCTTCCGCACATCCAGATCATCCCGCTGTGATCTTCCACCTCGCCCCATTTAACTGCACCCTCTGTCCGTCTCTCATCCTCGTACCTACACTAACTTCACTGAAATGATACAATTGAATCTGCAACCACCACATATGCTCACAGTTCCTTCCACACACGCTCGACCCTCTCAGTGAATACGATTTGCCACATATCCCTATTGCATATTTCCCCTTTCACCCCAAACCTATGAATTCCAGTTGTAGATTCACTCAGAGGATGGGGAAAAATCTCCGGGCATTCACCCTATCTGTAACTCTCACAATTTTATATACTTCTTTAAGAACTCCATTCATTTTCCTGCTCTCAGTGGAATAAATTCTTACCCTATTCAGCCTATCCCTCTAACTCTTGCCCTCTGTCTCCGAGCTCTTCATTTCAATTTATCGCTGCACACTTTGAAACTTATTGACCTTTCAAAACTGCAGGTAGCGGATCGGAACAAACCTGAATATTCTATCTACAAACTCGCCAACATGTTGTACAGCTACAACATAACGTCTCAACTTCTGTGCTCCGTGATCTGATTCTGAAGGCCACTGTGATTTGAGCTCAATTACAACACTGTGATCTGTCCGGGACGCCGCTTTCCTGGAATTATCGCTCTGTAGCCCCGAGTCTCTTTTGAAATACCGCACACTAAATTCCACCTATTCAATATCTGCTTCTTAATCTGTTGTATCTGTCTTCAGAGACGATCCCATGCTTGTCTGTCTTAAATTCCACCTGCCATTTGTCAACCCATTTTCAGCCAGTCAACATCAAGCTACAGGCTTGGATAGAGTTCCTGCCTGTCAAAACGCTCCCAATTTCGGGTTCATCCTTAATTCTACTGATTGTGTTTTCCACATCGTCATCTATATCATTAAAATACATGATAATTAACAAAGGACCCAGCATGAATCCTGCAGTACCCTTGTCACAGTCAATCAAACATCCGCTCTCTGCTAATCCAGAAACGAGCGTTCATCAATCTGTTCACAAACCGCAGTTAAAGTCGTGTGGGTGCGTAACCTATTATTATCAAAGATCCCTGGAATATTGTTGTCGATCTCTTTTATATGATTAGAAGAACATACATGTGGCGTGTTTTATTTTGATACATGGTCATCAGTTGTTGTTTGTGCCTTTCGAAATGACTAGAACAAGTGAAGGAAATAAATGATGCTATCTCCCCGTTCAATAAGGTGTACTCCATTTCACCTGCCGAGCTAAAGTCCAGCCCCCAATGTCACAGGTGGATGTGCTCGGCTGATTGTGAGAAAATAAATCTGTTTTAAGTTGATTGTCGATGTTAGTTATTTATTTGGCAATTGGCAAATCAAATTGGCAATGTTGATATTATATTCAGCTTTAATTTGAAGCATCACTTGAGAAGACAAATTCATGGCACAGTGACAGTGTGAGGGAAAAAAACTTTAACGTCAGGTTCTGTGTGGCAGTACGTCCCTGATGTGACTGACGTGGTAACCACACTAATTGCCTCAGTGGAATTGCTCTCAATTGCATATAAATGCGTAAAACCGATCAACGATTCATAAGGGCAGTTAGCGTACACCTGAACGCTGCTTCTGCCGGAATATGGGATATCCAGCGATTTACCACATCGCGGCCGTTTTCTATCCTGTAATTGTAGCGATTGGTGTCCCTGGTAAGATATTGGATCTGGTCACAATATGTGTAGGTATTGTCTTGCTTTTGTTCCGCTGCACAGCTGGGACATTCCAGGAGCACAAATTCTACCCTCGTCTGACTTTTTTCTCTAGAATGGAGGGTTCAATCATCTGATAGCTTAGTTTTCATCTTGGACTTCTGAATCGATACAGGTCCATGGTTTTCTAGGTCTAAGTCTTTGTCAATACGGATACATTGACCTTACAAAAACAATATGATAGCTTTTTCAAATGATGCACCAGTCTATTTTCGAGACGCAGGTCTGTTCTTCAATCTGTCAGGTAAAGAGAACGTGTGCTTTCTATCTGATTGATTCCACTTTGTTCCCACTACATATAATCCCTTCAGATGTTTCACCTCAAGTAATGGGAATGCTGTTGTTTATGGAGCGGTTGATCGTTCACGTGTGTTGTGGAAATGAGACGCCGTTCTGAACTGTCGGAAGGTCGCCAGCCCACTGTCTCTCCAGTCCATTATATTCAACTCGCGGTAGTGCACCGACGGAGCCCAGACAGACTGGATTCCTGCTCCCCACTTCCCACAAGATTTATACCTTGCATAGCATCGAAAAAATATTGGGAATTCAAACAGTTGTAGCTAAAGATGTTTCTGTTCTTTTTTCCCACGTCTCCCTCCAAATTTCTTGTAGTTAATTTAGCAGCGATTGTGATCCTATCTCGGGGAAAATGCGGACTCTCCAAATGCATCACCCGTTACCTGGTTGGAATGGCAACAGCGGATCTGATGGTGGTTATCGTTGTTGCTTTAGTGCAACACACCAACAATATCTACATGTATTCAAGATCCCTGCTCATCACTCCTGTATGTGCTCTGACATTTATCTTTGTTGTTGCAACAATAGACTGTTCTGTTTGGTTTACGGTCAGTTTTACTTTCGATCGTTTCATCGCAATATGTTGTCAAAAGCTGCAGGAAAGATATTGCACTGAGAGAACAGCTACGGTGGTGATCTTGACGATGGTTTTAGTGATCTGCGGGAAATGTGTTCCCTTGTACTTTGCCATAGAGCCTTACATGATTATTGACAATATACCGTGGCGTTGCGTATTCACACACGAATACGCTACTTTACCCCTGTGGAAAATATACGAAACACTGGATAGCATTTTTAGACCGTTGTTACCGATTGGTTTAATTCTAGTGTTCAATGGGTTAACAGTAAGACATGTCATTGCCGCAAATAGAGTTCGCAGAGGGCTTCGGAACAGCAGTGATAATCTGAACGATACCGAGGTTGAAAAACGCAGAAAATCGATGATTTTTTTGTTTGCTATATCAGCTAATTTCATGTTATTGTGGATACCTTTTGTAGTTCGTTCCCTGAAATGGCAACCGAAAAACATTTTTTATCAAGACAAATACTTAAGTTCTCCTGTATATATACTACAGCAATTTGGGTTCATGTTGCAAATACTTAGTGTGTGCACCAATACTTGTATCTATACACTGGCACTGAAGAAATTCAGAAACGAGCTAAAGAATGGAATGAAGTATGTATTTACATTAAATGGCCATCTGTGCAGATAACGCCCATGTTAAATTGCAATTCAGCACAGTCTCCGAATAAAACTGGTTTGGCAAATATGGTATAAATTCAAACAAACGTGTGCCTGGCCATCCTTCAATCGCAAAATCCACGAAGGATTGCACACGTCATACAGTTAATGTAGGCCACTGGGCAATGATTGTTACATTGGTTGATCTACTCCGCACTATCGCAGAGTCTTGGCAATCACAAGGGGAGGAATGGCTTGTGGACAATCCGGGTTCAGATGTTTCAAAATGGACAGAGTCGAGTAAAAGAGAGTAAAGGTAGTGCCATTGAAAACGAGAGAGAGCACGATAATATCACAGCAGCCGAAAGCGAAGAACCCGTGGAGAGTTTGTCTATCGATGGACTGTGAGTAGAACTCAGAGCAGAAAGGGAGCAATCAGTAGTTTGAGAGTGTTCTAGACAGACCTCAGACCCCACATCCTATCACAAAAAATACTTAGATCTCGAGGAATTGTTCTGGAGATAGATTTTGGACAGGTGCCATATGAAGACTGTATTGCCCACGACGTATGACGGAATTTATGAGTTGCGTCCAGAAAGGAGTTCTGGCACAATGAGCGAACAGGCGGACTAGAGAACAGACCATTCAGGTTGACCTACCAGAAAATGAAAAGCATCAGGTGACATATCTCTTCGCAGGTCAACTATGCGAGATTTACTCTAACCTTCACCGCAATAGAGGCAGACAGTATGGAATGTGTTTAATTTCTGGTGTTGGGTAGGAACTTGGGAGCTGAATTTGAGAAGCGGTGTGTTCCTTAAAATGCGCATCAGTTAATTCCTACAGTATTACTTCCATTGGTGTTCAGTGTAGGCTTGTCTCATTGAGGCGCGTACCGGTAGGACATGCAAAGTAACCTCAGTCGACAAGAGATATAGAACACTTCGTCAAGAAGAAGAAAGAAAGATAACTAAGGTTCAGTAAGAAAAGATCAATCAGGGCCATGGAAAATCACAAGTTAGCCAAGAAATTAAAAATCAACTTAGAAGGGGGCATGAGAAGTCGCATTCAGGTACGTGAAGAACAGGTGGGTGGCGAGAAAGAGGGTGGGACAGATCAGAGATAAAATAATAAGCATGGGTCTGGAGTGCAAGTGGGCAGCAAGGGTCCTTAATGATCTTTTGCTTCACCAGTGAGCGGGTCCTTAAATAATGTAGATACTGCGTAAAAAGAAAGATATGCATGGACATGCTGGCGATAAAAATTATGCGTTGTAAACTTGCAAAACATTAAAATATATCATTCACATTTGCCAGAAGGGATCTACTTTGGAGAAAGTGAGCGAAGATATTGCTGCGCTTGTGGACTTGGTATTTTCGTCTTCACTGCCCACAGAAGTAGTACCGGAGGACTAAAGGAAAGCAGATGATTTTTTTCTTTGTTCAGAAAATTCATTAGAGATAATCTTGAGATTTACAGACCAGCGAGTTTACGTCAGTAATGGTCATGCTACTGGAGAGGACTCATGGGGAGGGAATTTATGAATATCAGTAGAAACGTCCTCTGTTTGCGGATAGGCCGCATCGTTTTCTGAGGACAGGTCGTCCCTTATGAGCCTATTTGAAATGCTGGAAAAGGGGAAAAAAAACAATATTCAGATGAGGACAGAACAGTCGATGTGGAATGTATTAATTTTGTAAAGTGTTTGACCGGGTTATGCTTGGTAGGCACATTCAAAAATTGAGACGGCATTCCATCGAGGGAAACCTGGTTGCCTGGACTCAGAATTGGCTTATCTACGGGCATATTAATTTCTAGATGGAGGGACTTCTGCCTGGAAAACTGCGGCCAGTGATGTTCCGCAAGGAAGGTATAAACTTTAGTATAGTTTAGCACTGCGGACCAATTGGCCCAGGCAAAGGACGTCATCCTTAAAGCAACTCAATGAGCTGCTTTTGCAAGGGGGTGTAATGCCCTCCAATCTAATAAACCAATACCAAAGGACAGCCCTTTGAGGAAACTCAGCCCGATCCTGATGAACGATCTCAATTGCATTGGAGGCCGGTCAATACACTTTCAGCTTTCAGCTGCAGAAAAGAGCCCAGTAATCCTGCCCAAAGTCAGCCACGTGTCCTTACTGCTCACACGCCATCACTACGAACAGGTAAGGCATCAGGGCCGTCACCTGGCAGAGGCAGCAATCAGGACAGCGGGACAGTGGATCTTGGAGAAGCAAAACACTGACCAATTCGATACTTCACAGGTGTGTAACCTGCCGGAAACTGCGAGGGAAGTTGGAAGGTCAACGTATGGCGGACCTCCCACCAGAACGCCTTGAAGCCTGCCCTCCTTTTACGTATGAGGGGCTCCATGTATGTGGTCCCTGGACTATCACCACTAGACACACTAGAGGAGGACAAGCAGAGAGCAAACGGTGGGCCATCATGTTCAGCTGCATGAGTTCGAGAGCGGTACACATTGAAGACATCGAAACTTTCGATAAATCCAGCTGCATTAACGCTGTCAGGCACTTCTTTGCGCTAAGAGGCCCTGCAAACAGTTAAGGTCTGATTGCGGCACGAACTTTGTTGGAGCGTCCAAGGAGCTCAGGATAGACAAACCGGTGCAAAGGTACCTCAGTGAGCAGGGATGCAACTGGGAGTTCAACACACCACACGCCTCTCAAATGGGAGGCTCATGGGAGCGGATGATTGGTATCGCTAGAATGATCCTTGATTCAATGTTTCTGCAGCAACGCACCCGACCTACCCACGAAGTACTGTGCACACTAATGGCAGAGGTCACAACCATTTTAAATGGACGATCACTCCTACCTGTGTCTTCTGACCCGGAAAACCCCTGCATACTCTCGCCGTCAATGCTCCTTACGCAGAAGGCAGGAGCTCCCCCTGCAACTGGGGACATCTCCGATAAGGATTTGTACACAACGCAAAGGAGACAGGTTCAGGCTCTCGCAAATCAGTTCCGGTCCGATGGAGAGATGAATATCTACCTCTGTTGTAACTCAGATAAAAGTGGACAGAACCTCGCAGGAATCTTCAAGTTGGAGATTAAGTCCTGCTCAGGGACAAGCAGATCGCCCGCAACTGCTGGCCGATGGCCAGAATCACTGCCACATTCCCTAGTAGGGATGGACATGTCAGGAAGGTTGAGTTGAAAACTTCTGACCAAGGTGATGCGAGAACCTACCAAAGACCAGTTGCAGAAGTCGTTCTACTTCTACCGAAAGACCGATTTAGAGACTGAAGTTTTGTATTATGTTCATAGTGACCTTACGAAGGTCAAGCGGGGAGTGTGTTGCCCTTAAGGCATTGGTTTAGCTTTATTACATTTTCGCTTTAGTAATTCGTTTGTAATTATTTTCTAGTTAAAGTTAAGGTTGTTGAAAGTAAATTCATTGTCTGTGACATATCGCGACATGCGATGACGTCACACGCGGTTTCGCCGCGTCTTGTGGGAAAATACCGGTTTGGAGAAACGGGAAGGAGGGGGCTTGTGTGTGCAGGATCAGCGCGAGAAAAGTTATCTTTCTACGCACTAAGAAACATCATAGAAGCCACGCCGTAAGTTCATATGATAATAGATATGTCGATGTAAAAATGTTAACACTGATTCTGTTAAAATTAATGACGGTTGTTAAAGTTTATTTTCTTTGATATTGAAAGCGTTGATGGATAGTTTGTGTGGTGTATTTAAAGCCAGTTGACGGCGTAGGTAGATTCTGACTGTAAGTTGTATTTTAATGTAATATAGTTTGTCGTAGTTTTACTTATCAAAGTGTTTATGATGTAAATGCTATGCCAACAAGGAAACAAATACTGAACATATTTTGTATTGTTTTATCAACAGTTTTCACCATACGTTAATGTGGAAAAGTGAACAGTAAACGGTTAATCTTACTGGGATCCTGCTTCATTGACTATGGTTTAACTCGGTGTTTAGTTCAGAGCACTACACCATCTGATCCAGCTGACTTTTCCACCTTCCGGCCTTGCACTTTCCAAGCAATTTTCCTTTGCAAAAACAGGTATTTCTAAGCCGTGAAAATCCCGAGTAATTGGCATTCTGCTAATGTGTTCCACAATTATCACAAACGCGAAATACATATTGTTCATTCGGCATTTAATTGCCTCATTGCTACCTCTCCCGTTTCCTTTTCCTTCGATCCAAGATCTACTCCTGCCTCTGCTTTACTCTTTATATATCTGAAAAAATAAAGGTTTTGATGTCATTTTTATATTAATTGTTAGATTACCTTCATATTTAATCTTACTTGTCTATTTCTCTTTTCGATTGCCTTCTACATGCTATTTTAAAAATCTTCCATTCCGCCAGCTTCCACTAATTATTGTCATATTATATGCCCACTCTTTAGCTTTTATGTTGTCTTTGACTTCCCCTGTTAGCAAGTTCACTAAAATTCTCCCTATAGAATACTTTTTTTGCTTTGAGATGTATCTAGTCTGTGTTTTTCGAATTACCCTCAGAAGGTTCTGCCATTGTTGTTCTTCAGGCAGTTCTGCTCGCGTCCCTATTCAAACAGCTTTAACCAGATCCCCTATCATACCACTGTAGTTCACTTTACTCCGCTGTACATCTGACGTTTCCGAGTCTCTCTCAAACTGTGGAGTGAATTCTACTACGTTATCATCAATGCCTCCCAAGGCTTCTTTCACCGTAAGATCCCTATTCAGATATGGTTTAATACACAACATCCAATCCAGAATTGTCCTTCTCATTAGACTCAACAAAGATCGTGTTCAGAAAAGCGAGCTTGCTGGCGTTCTACAACTTTCTTTCCTGTGATCCGGCACCGAACTGATATTCCCAAACTATCTGCCTATTGAAATCCCTCATGACTTTCGTAAATTTGCCCTTTTCTATTTTCTGTTGCAATTTATATCCCACATCTTCTCCGCTGCTAATCTTTCACATATTAGGTTCTTCACACGCTTATCCAATGTACTGTTCAGACATAACCTTGCGGAAATAAAAACGTGCCCTGAAAGCACTCGACTTCATCCATTTACTCAGAGTTTAATACAACCCAATGCAATGGTAACGATCATAGCTGGCACTATTGGTTTCTGCAACTACATCCATCTTGACAGATGATGTTCCAAGATCATAACAACATTTGATGTCTAAATCCTTAGCTTAGTCTGTTCCTTTGTTTACTTATCGGTCACGCATTGACTCCTTGTTTCAATATCTGTCTCCTTCGAATTTTAATGATCAGGAACGTTCCTATAAATTGCACGAGATCTCGGTCCATGCATTCGGCAATCAAGCTGCTGTGTAGAGTACTGTAAATACAATCAATCGATGTGATAGGTGAGGCTTTGTTGATGCATACTGTGAACAGGTATTGGCAATTGAAAAAGTTACGAGTGTGCTCTTAATTGGTCTTGTTTAAAGAGTCATAACTGTGGTCAGTGTCGGCTGGTCATCATGTAAGGAGAGGACAGCGAATGTGCAGTTGTGATTGAGGGCGCCTCTCCACAGCAGGTGAAATTTCATGAATGTTAGATCTGCATTGCACTACAATGTGCGACAGAATCTTCCTCGTGGTTCAAGCAGGTAACAAGTTCAACCGGAAATGGGTGGATGCAGTGGGCTCATACCCACGATGTACTAGTTGGGGCGCATGTGGTTTGAACGAACACATGAATAGCGACGTGAAATACAGCTGAATTATTGACAGAGTGTAGGAATTAAAATATGATTGTCTTGGAATGTACTGGAATGGATGTCCATGGGACACAGTAACATCATCACAAATGTCAGTGATGAATCTGCAGAGGCAGCAACTTTATCAGAGTGTTCAATGTTCGGCCTAGATTGGCAATGTCTTGCTCAGCATGGTCGATAACATTATTTTCATTTCTGCCCAGTGATTGTTCTGGAAATACAGCGTTAACATCATTGTGGTCTCTTTGTAGAGGCACAGACTGATCTTTTTATTGATTTGAAGTATCTCAATGACCGAAGAAAATAAGCTTTTGAGTCTCTCAGTCTTCAGCGTTGCATTCCTTGCTGTGTATACATCTGTTTCCCTTCTCAGTCCAGTTATTACACACTATGACGGCACACAGATGAGGGTCAATGTACCGACCAGAGAGCTTGTGCAGATCCGGCAGGCAGTGGTTCACATCCTTCTCCTTCGGTAAATCTTCCTTGGAAAGTACAAATTTTCACGAACATTTTACAGCTAATGTTCTCGGAGTATTTTTCTTACAGAATTTGGTTTCTTTTGCACATCAGTTGTTCAGCAGTCTACTCAGGTTTTTTTTTTTCCGGTCATTTTTAAGACTGTATTTCCCCCTTCCACTTGATAGTTCATGTAAGAGAATGGAACTCAAGGTAGGAAATGCCAAAATATTGATATTTTAATAATGAATTTACTGTGTGCGTTTGTTCTTTGGAAACGATTCTCCTATTCGAACAATGTCGGTGAGCATATTGTTATCGTTTTATTTTGAATCGCACAATCGCACAACAAGGTTTATTCTGTCAGCATGTAAGTGCCGAAACGCAGCGGGTTAACTACAGCTCTTCTTGTCCGTAATTAATCTCATTTTGCATTTCCGTTTATTATTTTCTTCTTATGGTTGTTTGCAGCGTGTTCCAAAAAAAATAAGCAAAAGACTGATTATGTATTTGTACCGTTCATCAGAGCGTTTTCAGTATGTTAAACGTGTGTGTGGCGTATGCAAAATGTATGTGTAAAGTGTAAATCCCGGGATCAGACATCAGAAAAGGACAGCTTTGTGTGTATCTATGTTTAAAAACAAATGTTTAATGTTGAACAATCGAACGCCGGAGTAAATGCAAGGGTTGATGAGAACTTTTTCACCAAATTTATTTTGTATTATCGGCAATACAAATATGTAGGAAAACTCTAGCTTTTCCTCGAACCGTCGAAAGTGATGATAAAAAAGATACAGTGAGATAATTTCTCCAGAATCAAATGGTCATTCTTGACGCCATTACCACAATAATATCAGAAGTTGCTGCTTCATGACTCACCGTTTCACCATTAGTCTGGTCACTCTGTGTCCCGCCCTCTATTCCACTGCTTGTCTGTAGAGTCTTTAGTCCTCTCTCCGCTCAACTAGTTGTCTTGTCTATCTTTGGCCCTTGCTCCAATCCTCTACTAGGTGGTCTCTCTTTACCACTCTCTCCTTTCTACTATTTGTCTGGTCACTCCTGGGCCCTCTCTCCGTTAATCTTCAGAGAGCCAACATACTAATACTACCAGAATAGTCCAGAATTTCCTAGCAATTGAGAAATGAGTGTGCTTGGCTATGGTCAATCTCAGGGTTTACAAGCTTGCGCTGAAGAAAAATAATAATAAGAGATTTCTGCAGCGTTAGATATGTCCGGCAAAAAGTTTGCCAGGATAATTTTCTAATTTTACTTTTTGAAGTCACTTCCCCGGAATACGTTCGAGCAAAGCTTTAAGATTTAGACCAGATGTCAATGTGGTAGATGGGGCACATGTCACTGAGACAGAGAGAGAGAGAGAGATAGAACGACAGGGAGAGGGAGAGGGAGAGGGAGAGGGAGAGAGAGAGAGAGAGAGAGAGAGAGAGAGAGAGAGAGAGAGAGAGAGAGAGAGAGAGAGAGAGAGAGAGAGAGAGAGAGAGAGAGAGAGAGATGTTTGGGGGAGAGAGAGAGGCTGACTACGACAGGCAGGCTGATGCAGACCAGGGAGTGAGAAGGAATAGAGACGGGCGAACAGAGTGTGAACACATGATTTTCTGAAATATACAATAACTGTGAGCACCGCGCAGGCGGAAGTTGTAATACAATCACTCAGTCTTACATTTATTTTCGCTAGAACCTTCAGACGGATGTGGACTGAACAACAAAAACAAGTGAAAATTGAGAGTCAAGGCGATCATGCAGTATTCCTTTGTGTTTTGTAGCAGGATACGTGCGAAGAGCGCCATAAATTGTTCTGCCACTGCGGATGTTTCCGACGTTCCAAGTGCTTTTGATTTTCTACAACAGCCCTGACTTGCATTTCACAGCTTGACTGCCAGTTTCCCCCTTTCCCCATCTTCACCGCAATCACCAAACATATGGCTTGTAAAATGGCCAAACTCAATTAGAAATTTCTTCGCTCAAACCACCAAATTCCCATCTACCTGGCAAACAGGATTCGCGAATTTCTTCATTATTCGCGGACGAGAAACAATCCCTTGGTTTTGTTTGTACAGACCTGAAGTGAAATCCTTCCTGATGTTTGTCTGAACTCTCCCTGTTACCAGTCTCCACCTATGGCCCTGTGCCTTTTCTGATGGATTAACTTTGAAATCGCAGCTGGCATCGTTACTTATAACCTGAATGGTTTTGAAGACCTCTATCATGTCTCTGTTAGTTCTACATCTACCTAGGCTAAAATATTTGGTTATTTCAATCGTTCTTCTTAGCTCATACCCTACAGACATGGAGTAATTCTAGTCGCCCTTGTCTGAGCTGTCTCCAGTGCCTGCACATCCTTCACTCTATATGGAGATGAAGATTGTACACAGTACTCATGATGTGTCCTTATAACCGCATTATACAGATCCAGGTAAACGTCTCTAAACATGAACTCCACTGAGTTCATTGCATAACTCAACATTCTGTTAGCTTTCTTAATCGCGTCTGTAAATTGTCTCGATGTTGATAGTGATGAGTCTAACAGGACTCCCAAATCCTTCGCATACTATTTACTATATAAGTCAAGACCCGCCATTGTATATTTATGTCTAATATTTCTACTTCCTAAATATAATACTTTATATTTACTTACATTAAATGTTCTGATGTTTATATACTCAGATCTGGATTTTATTTGGATCTAACTGTATTGATTCTGCTGCCCGAATACCATCAGCCCATCACCCTAATTCTGTGCTTAACCAAAATATTAATGTTAATTAAAGCCCCAAAACCGATTAAAATCCAAAACCGAAACCTGCGGAACCCCACCTTTAAAATCTTCTATGTGTAAAAATGATCCTCTCACAATAACTCGCTGTTTTCTGCATTTGAGTCAATTCGCCAGCCAGTCGTATGCTTTTCTCTGATTCCCTACCTCCTGTATTTGGATAATTAGCATAATATGAAAGTCTTGGAAAATGATATCAACCGCTCTAATGTTTTCATTAATGTTATTTTTCATAGAAATTCAGCATATTGGTAAAACATGATTTCCGCTTTCTGAGACAATGCTGACTTTCTACGGACATGCTGGATCTTATCAGCTGTTTTTGCTTCTCATTGTTATATACCGGGACAACTTTAGCCGATTTTCCCTCCGTAGGGATTTCCCCAGTCATCAAATTCTTCTGAAAAATACATGTTTGGGGTTTGTATGTACCCTTGGATATCTGTTGTCTGGCCCTGGGGATTTATTAACGTTCAGTTTTTTTTTCAGATGAAGATGACCTCACTTGCTAAGGTCTATAAGTCACCTAAAATATCTTTTTTTTTCTTTCTACACTTGCTGGCATATCGCTAGCATCTTCACGGGTGAATGCTTCAGCAAACTATATGTTAACCGTATCCGCTATGTCTATTCCAGCATAATTTAAAACCTCACTGTTATTCTTAATACACTTAAGTTCTTCCACAACATTCCCTATACTACTAATTTTTTTTTTTTTTTTAAGTCTTTGGGTCTATCAACGGCAATATACATCTCAAGCTGCCTTTTGGCAAAAATGCAGTTCCCCCTTCTCTCTAGCTCACATATTTACATATATCCTACAGTTGACATCATTAATATGTTTCTGTATTCCTTATATAGCTGTCTTTTCTACAATATTTTATCTATACCTTCATTCATCCATATGAACTTCTACAGATTTCTTATGTATGGCTACAGGAAAAGAATCTCAGGGCTGTGTGTGGTGTCATATCTGTATTCTGATAATGATTTTTACACAGAGTCGACTGTACTTCCTTAGAACGTTGGCGTCATTCAATGTCTGTAGTGAGATGCTGAAGATGTTCTATAGGTCAGTTATGGAGAGTGCCCTCTTCTTTGTGGTGGCGTGTTGGGGAGGCAGCATTAAGAAGAGGGACGTCTCACGTCTTAATAAGATGGTAAGGAAGGCGGGCGCTGTCGTGGGCAAAGGACTGGAGAGTATAACATCGGTAGCTGAGCGAAGGGCGCTGAGTAGGCTACGGTCAATTATGGAAAACCCTGAACATCCTCTACATAGCACCATCCAGAGACAGAGAAGCAGTTTCAGTGACAGGTTGCTATCGATGCAATGCTCCTCAGACAGGATGAAGAGGTCAATACTCCCCAATGCCATTAGGCTTTACAATTCAACCGCCAGGACTTAAGAACTTTTTAAAAGCTATTATTAATGCTTTTTGAGAGAGTGATTTAGATGCATATCATATTTTTACTGAGTTAAGTGTTGTATGTAATTAGTTTTGCTACAACCAGTGTATGGGACATTGGAAAAAATGTTGAATTTCCCCATGGGGATGAATAAAGTATCTATCTATCTATCTATCTATCTATCATTGACCTATTGTTTTAATTGCTTGTTCCGAGAAGGTTTTCTGCACTGCGTGTCTTACTTCTTTAAATCGGACCCATTGCTGCCTAACTGACTCAATCTCAAGCAGTTCTTTCCAGTTGACCTTCTGAAGTCTTAGCCGCATCTTCACACACTTTTGTTTTCTGGAATTGAGTTTACTTGATTAGGTTTTTACTGATATACTCTCACAAAAAACTTCGAGACTAACAATGTTATAATCACTTGTTCCTAAAGGCTCAACAACTTCCGTATTCTAAATTCTATCCTGATAGTTACATAATAAGAAATCAAGACAAGATTCTCCTCCCGTTGGTGTATGAAAATATAAGGTTAAAAAACAATAATATAACGTTTTGATGATATCACCTTTCCTGTAATCCATTACTCACTGGGTTTTCCCACTCGGTATTTCGGAAATTAATGTCACCCATAACTGAAACACACCCTCACAATTTGCTTTTTAAAAATATTCTGATGGAGAAATACATAACGAGGAATTGTCCTCATTGTGTAGACTACGATTCTCATGCAGGTATGAATGAAAATAAATAAATTATTAAAAACTATGATAAAGGTTTGGATGATTACCCACGGGGAGTTATGACGTGTCGTATCTAAACGAAGTCGGAGCAGAAGGATATTTAATTGAGTATTGGGGGAATGTCGTCAGCAATCGTAAGTACAGCGGAATAATTAAAATAAACATTTATGAGTTGTATGAGGTGGTGTTCTGGTTTGAAGAGAAATTATTCACCTTAAGGGGAAGCCGAATAATTTACAAGGAGAGTGGGTTCGGGGAGCGTGGATAATGATGCATTCGAATCAGTTTTAGAAAGCTTATTATAGTAAAGAGTGAGTGACTAGAAACATTTTAGCTTGTACTAAAGTGGAAGGATTGGGACAGAATTGCACCGATTTAAGCACATTATGAATGCAATTCCTAAATCAATATCAGAAAATAAACATAACACTAGAGATCAGAGCAAGTGTCTAAATCAGATAGAAAAGCTGCAGGGCCATCTTGCCTATTCAGAGAGAAATAATATGGGTTTTTGAAATAGAAGGGGACGTAGTGACGCAACTCCGTACGGTTATGACGATGATAGGCAGCCTCGTTCCAAACATCTCTTGCCAGCATACAAACCGAAGAACACTGCACTACTCTTGCCGGTTTCCCCGTGTGGGACCAGTGAGAAATCGCAATGTAAAGAAACGAGGCAGGAAACTGAAACAGGAATATAACATGCACTGCTTCCTTTGTGTTTAAGCTTTTGAGAGATATTGCTCAGGAAACTGGGATATTAGTGCCTGCGAAGAATCATACTCAGCTGTGGCAGACAACTGATCACCAGAGCAGTACACGGTCTAGGTACCGCTGTTGAAAGGAAATTGATTTGAATGTGTTTCTGTTGGAACATATCATTAGCTCATAACACATAGCAGCCTTTATAAGTCTCAGAATTACATTCTGCACACTCGAATTTGCGGCAAATACAACAAAAAGGCAGCACGTGAAGAATTAAACAATCCCTTATTTCGAGGTATGAACAGAGAATCTCATTAGACATGCCAAGCAAATGTAACCGGACGAGCGGCAAGCACTCAACTGCATTTATGTTAGATCTATGAATGGTATTCCAAGGTCCACAATAAATAAACATTAATCGAGACAATTTAAAGCCAATAGTCAGATATATGTGGTGGCGACATTTAGTGTCCCGCAACACCGACAAATCTAGAAAGTCTTTGATATTGTTTCATCCCTCTGTCCTAACACACAATGAATAATTGAGACAGTAAAACGTTTTAGAGTGTGTATAAGAAAGTGCAATTGTGAAATTATAAGGAAGGTATCGCACTAAAGGAATATACATTCACTCCATCTGTATGGAGATAAAGGCGATAGTTCCGGACTGGATTTCGTTAGCAGTTAATGTTCCCAGTACTGTATCCAAACCTATTCATTCAGCAGTGGTAATGAGGATTATTAGCCTGCTATTATGCAAAAAAAAAATCATTTACTCCGAATCCTATCCATGATCAGAGATTGCAGGTGAGAGATCGTGGACGCCACTGGAGATTAAAGTGGACAGCTATGTGTGGAGCCGAAAGACATGGGGGAGAGTTTGAACAATTTATTTTCTTCGGTTTTCACTAAGGAGAAGTCTATTGAATTGCGTAAGGTAAGGGAAGTTATGAGAAAACAAAAACAAAATGTGAGAGTAAGCATTCGGCACGGACTAGAAGGGCCGAAATGGCCTGTTTCTGTGCTGTAATTGTTATATCGCTATATTGATATATTTGATGACGCGATGACGTTATTCTTAAATAGGTTGAATATTAATCTCCGGATGATACATAACCTCCAGCTTTCATTTGCTTTAGAGGCGAAAAGACTTCTTAAATGTTGTATGATTCTAATTATAGATCATTTGTAAATTATTCCTTGTTCTGCGTTTGTTTAAAGTGTGAATGGATTGCGAACGTAAAATATTGCACACGGACTGGACATTTGTCAGTTCACTTGAAATATAAAGAGAGATAATGCGTGCGTGAATGAACGAAAGGCAGTCGTGTGTTTGTTCGGCTTGTATTGACAGAATGTTTGAATTAATCCTCTGTTTCACAAGACGATATGATTATCGGAAAATGTCTGTCTCATTGTGTGAAATACATTGTGTTCTTTTATTTGCCTGCTTTTGTATTGAATTCAAGAGGCAGACGCGGATTCCACACCGGCCAGGTTGAATCAGGGTTAAGGGGATCGCGATATGAGTGTATCTATTCCGGGTATGACAAACCCACTGTTCAAGGATAAACTGGCATAAAGAAAAATTCATATATACCTGAAATTGGAATTTGAAAATCGCATTTTTGGAGATTGGTTGATTTGAGAAGCACAAACAGATGCTACTGAAGACTTTGAATTGTTGACTGTATGGGTTCATTTGGGAAAAAGAATGTTTTGATATCATTGTAGCACAGGCCTGCAATATGCAAAAGGAGGTCAGATTATATAGCGGTCAGTTCCATTCAGAAATTTTGCACTTTGCATACATCCTCAGCTGTAAATTCAATAAAATCGCATCATTCTTCTCTGTGGGAAAAAAAACACAATCGCTATGCCAGTGGTTCATGCATTTTAGGGGACAGGAGTGAGTGTCATTGCTATTTCAAAGAGAAAAGAGCCTGGCACCTCAAATGTCTTACGGTTGATAAGTCACTTGTACCTGATGGACTACGTTACAGATTCCAGAGAGGTAGCTGATGAGATAATGGATGCATTCGTAATGATCTTTCAAGAATCACATGAAACTTGCATGGTCCTGGAGAACTGGAAGATTGCAAATGTCACTCCACTCTTTAAGAATGGAGGCAGGCACAAGAAAAAAAATTATAGGCCATTCAGCCTAACCTAACCTCAGTGGTGAGGGAAGTGCTGGATTTCATTATTAAGGGTGAAGTTTTGGGGTACTTGGAGCCTAATGATAAAATAAGTCAAAGTCAGTATGGTTTCTCTGAAGGAAAAGCTTGCCAGACAAATCTGTCAGAGCTCTTTGAGGAAGTAACAAGTCGGTTGGATAAATGACAGGCAGGGAAAGTCATTTAGATGGATTTCCAGAAGACATTTGATAATGTGATACTGATGAGACTGTTTAGCAAATTAAACTTCTATGGCATTACAGGACGGATACTGGCATGGAGAGAGGAATGGTTGGCGGACAGGAGACCGTGAGTAGGAATAAATGGGGCCTTTGCTGGATGGTTGCCAGTACTAGTGGTGTTCCTCAGGGGTCAGTATTGTGATCTCAACTTATTGTGACCACTACTTACACATTTTGTTTGTCTATAAATTGGATAATATAATTGAAGGCTTTGTGACAAAGTTTGTGGATGATGCAAAGATAGGTGGAGGGATTGGTAGTGCTGAGGAAGCCATGTGATTGCAATAGGAATTAGACAATTAGGAAGAATGGGCAAACAGTGGCAGATAGAATACAGTGTTGGAAAAGAGAACGCATTTTGATAAAAGGGACAACATTGCAGACTATTATCTAAATGTGGAGAAGCTCAAACATCAGAGGTGCAGAGGGACTTAAGATTTCTTGTGCAACATTCCCAGAATTCTTCAAGGGGAATAGACCCCAAAAGCAAGGAAATACTGGTGAGCCTTTATAAGATGCTCGTCAGGCTGAGCTTGGAGTATGGTCAACAGCTCTGGGCCCTATATCTCAGAAAGGATGTATTGTCATTGGACAGAGTCCAGATAAGTTCACGAGGATAGTTCCAGGAATGAAGGAGTTGACATATGAGGAGTGTTCGGCAGCTTCCAGTACTCACTGGAATTTAGAAAAATGCCCAAGGATCTCACTGAAATCTATTGGAAGTTGAAAGGACTAGACATGGTGATTTTGGAGAGTATTATTCCTATGGTGGGGTTATCCAGAACTGGACAGCACAGCCTCAAAATTGGTGGGTGACCTTTCAGAAAATAGGTAAGGAGGATTGTTTTAGCCAGAGAATGGTGGATCTGTGGAATACTCTGCCACAGACTGCAGTGGGGCAGAAAAATTTGTAGAGGCATTGGCAGTGATCTTTCAACAATCACTAGAATCTGGAATGGTTTCAGAGGAATGGAAAATTGCAAATGTCACTCTACTCTTTAAGAAGGGAGGGGGCAAAAGAAGTAAATAATAAGCTAGTTAGCCTGACTTCAATGGTTGGTAAGAATTTCCAGTATTAAAAATAAAGTTTGGGGTACTAGGAGGCATATGATAAATTAGGCCATATTCAGCAAGGTTATCTTGCCTGCCAAATGTTGGAATTCATTGAGGAAATGACAGGTAGGGAACACATAGGAGAGTCCGTGGTTGTTGTTTACTTGCATTTTCAGAAGGCCCTTGACAAGGTGCTGCATGAGAGGCTGCTTAACAAGGTAAGAGCCCATGGTATTACAGTAAGGATGCCAGCATGAATGGAAGAATGCCTGACTGACAGAGATCTGGGAGTAGGAATAAAGGGGGCTCTTTTCTGAATTCCAGTCAATGACTTGTTTTGTTTCACCCTGATCGGTGTTGGGATCACTTCCTTTCACATAATATTGTATGTCAATAGTCCGGATGACAGGATTGATGGTTTTATGGATGATACAAAGATAAGTAGAGGGAGGTAGCGTTGAGCAAGCAGGGTGCCTACAGAAGGACTTACATAGGTCAGGAGACTGTGCAAAGTGTAGCAGATAGAATACAGTGTTGGGAAGTGTATGATCATGTACTTTGGTAGAAGGATTAAAGCTGTAGACTTTTTTCTAAAAGAGGAGAAAATTCAGAAGTCAGAGAATCAAAGGGATTTAGGAGTCCTCCTGCAGGATTCCCAAAGGTTAACCTGCAGGCTGAATTGGTGGTCTGGAATGCAAACATGACGTTAGCGTTCATTTTCAGAGGACTAGAATATAAAAGCAAGGATGGAATGCTGAGGCAGTTGTCTGTGTCAGACTGCCTTTGGAGTGTTAAGTAGTTTTGGGGCCCTTTTCAAAGAAAGGGTGTGCTGGCATTGGAGAATATCCAGAGGAGTGTCACAGGAATAATCCTGTGAATGAAAGGGATAATGCATGTAGAACATTTGTTGGTTCTGTGTAGGTATTTGCTGGAGTTTACCAGAATGAGGAGGATTTAATTGAAACCTATCGGATATTGAAATCCCTGGACAGAGAGTGGTCATTGGAATTCATTGCCAAAGATGGTTGTGGAGGCAAAGTCTGGTATATTTAAAGAGGAATGTTTTTTTAAGTGACCTGTTTTTACAGATTCCTTCTAAATAATATAATGTGTCTCTGCAGTTACTCTATTTCAAATAATATTACTGCATGTTTTAATCCTGTCTTTTTTTGACACCACATTTGCAACAGGAAACACACAGATTGAGAACAAAGGGCTGTTCATCTCACTCACGCAGGTATCACATGTTGAAAGCCACAAATGCAAATTCACCCACAGAGAGAGGTGACAGTGTTTCCTGGAAAATAGGGTGGTAATGTGGTACAGAGAGAGAAAGGGTCAGAGAGATACCATGCAGTTTCTAGAGCTGAATATTCTATTTCCCTGCAAAATTGACAAATTATTTACTCTTGCTTCTGTGACCAATCCTGATCTAATAGGAATATCCCTCTGGTTAATTCAGCCTGGCTCTGTTCTCCTGTTCGCCACTGAATGCAAACAGACTGAGAACAGACGGATTTCACATCATAGACATAGGTAACATTTGATGAAAGGTCACGGAGCCTTTTATTTTTTGCTGTAGAGCCCAAATCCAGGGAGAATTAGAAAGCAAAAAAAACTAAAAAATTCAAAAGTTAATAGTATTCATTCCCATTTTCTCATTAATTAGTTGAATCTCTCACAGCTATTACAGAGACTAATGTTTTAAATTAGTGTACTAAATTTGACCAATGTGATGGAACAAGATTTGCTCATTATTCCTTGCAAGATTGCTCAAGCTGTGTCAGATTAGTGGGGAGCAGTGGTGGACAGCCATCAAGAGGTCTTGCCAGAGATGTTTGATCGGTTAAAGTCCAGGATCTGACTGGGACAGGGGCATTAATTTTCTTCATTTGAAGCCACTTCATGATTGCTCTGGCATTGTGCTTTGGGTTGTTGTCTTAATACAAGATGAACATTAAGCTTTCTGGCAGAGGTAGCAGGATTTTATCCAGAATCTCTGTGTTTAGCAGCATTCATCTTCCCATCAATACTGACCAGATTTGCAGTCCCTGCTCTTGAAAAGCATCCCCACGGCATGATGCTACCTACATCAGTTTGTCTTTTACACATTGCTTGTGTGTCAATCTTTATTTGTGCATAATTTTTCATTGCTTCTATTGTAATTCTTTATAACACTGAGTGTCTGCATGGAAATGAATCTCAGGGTAGTGTATGATGACATATAGTATACTGTATGCACGTTGGTTATGAAACGACTTTGAACTTTGAAAACACTCTAGTCATAAAACTGGTAGCACGTACAGGACTTTTGGCCCTTCCAGACCATGCTGACCATCAAGTACCTATCTATACTAATCCCAATTGAACACACTTCCTTCATCGCCTCCTACACCTTGTTGATTCCAGTGCTCATCTGGATATTACACTCTCAGGAACTGCATTCCAAACTCTGAAGAGCCCCTGGGTAAAAATAGAATCCTGATATCTGTTGTGAACCTTTGACTACTGACCGTAAGACTGCACCCTATGGTAATAACTATCTGGTCTGAGATGGCCACTGGTGCATCTGGGCATTGGGAAAGGTGAGGGAGATCAGTTAGAGATTATTGTTTAGCTTGCTCTTAATTTCAGAGCAATGAGATGTTGCAGTGTCTGCTCTGGAAGTTGGGTTGATGGTTAAAGAGCTGGAGTTCCAAGTTTATAATCTCTGTTACATGCTCTGAGTTTAGAAATATGAGGATTGGTCAGTGATTGCATGGCTATGTGACATTTCAGAGGAGCAGACTTTAATTCAAGGTGCTTTTGGAAAAAGATATGGATTTAGATTTTAAATTTGGAGGGGAGATGTAGCCATTGTGTTGTAATAAGAGAGACCCTGGCAAATCATAAACATGAGATTCTGCAGTTGCTGGAAAACCAAAGAAATGCATGTAAAATGCTGGATGAACTCGACAGGTCAGGCAGCATCTCAGAAAGGAATGAACTGTTGAAATTTCAGGCCTGAACCCGAGGGGGGACCAATATCATTGCAGACCTTCTTTGACAGGGAACTGGAAACTCGAGTTATAGGGCTGAGGATGGGAAGTTGGTATACAAGTGGATACAGTGTATGGCTGAGACAGTGAGGAAGGAAAACCAAATCATGTTTATTGCCATCAAAATACGTAGATGTATACCATCAAAGGAGACAATATTTCTCTGGACCAGGGGTAAAGGGCAGATATGCACATAACACACATACAAGGTACCATAACTTGGGAAAGTTAGAATAAACTCTGCAAATGAATTACGCATAAATACACAAAATGCATAAATTAAATATTGTTGGGTACAGAAACAATGAACTGGTGACATGACAAATGAGATGCAGCAGTGAGTTCAGAAGGCTAATAGCCCAAGGGAAGAAATTGTTTCCCATCCTGACTCTGCTTGTCTAAATGCATCAGAGTCTCCTGCCTGGCAGTAGAAAGTGAAAGAGGATGCTGGATGGATGGGTGGGATCCTAAGGGCCCAGTGTACACAGCACTCCTGATAAATGTCCCCGATGGATGGTAGGGAAACCTGTTCTTAATGCTGCCTCCCCAACACGCCACCACAAAGAAGAGGGCGCTCTCCACAACTGACCTATAGAACATCTTCAGCATCTCACTACAAACATTGAATGACGCCAACCTTCTAAGGAAGTACAGTCGACTCTGTGCCTTCCTGCACAAGGCATCTGTGTTGGCAGTCCAGTCTAGCTTCTCGTCTAACTGTACTCCCAGATACTTGTAGGTCTTAACCTGCTCCACACATTCTCCATTAATGATCACTGGCTCCATATGAGGCCTAGATCTCCTAAAGTCCACCATCTCCTTGGTCTTGGTGATATTGAGACGCAGGTAGTTTGAGTTGCACCATATCACAAAGTCCTGTATCAGTTTCCTATACTCTTCCTCCTGACCATTCCTGACACACCCCACTATGGCCGTGTCATCAGCGAACTTCTGCACATGGCAGGACTCCGAGTTATATTGGAAGTCTGATGTGTACAGGGCGAACAGGACCGGAGAGAGCACGGTCCCCTGCGGCGCTCCTGTGCTGCTGACCACCGTGTCAGACCTACAGTCTCCCAACCGCACATTGATGCTATTTCTCTACAGCCATGATTCATGTAGATGTGCTCAATAGTTGTGTGGGTTTTACCCATGATGTCCTGGGCTGAATCCACTACCTCTTGTTGGATTTTCTGCTCAAAGACATTTCTGTTCCCTGACCAGGCTGTAACACAGCCAGTCAGCAGACTGTACCACACAACTACAGAACATTACCAAGGTTTCTGATGACATGCCAAATCTCTGCAGACTACTGAGGAAGTAGAGGTGCTGTCATGCTTTATTCACAATTATCTTTCTATAATGGGTCCAGGACAGGTCCTCTGAGAGAGACACCCAGCAATTGAAACTTACTGACAAGCTCCCCCTCTGATCCTTCGGTGATTACTGGCTTATGGACCTCTGGTTTCCTTTCCTGAAGTATACTATTAGTTCTTTGGTCTTATTGACATGGTGTGTGAGGTTGTTGTTAGGACATGACTCAGTAAATTGTTCTGACTCCCTCGATATGCTGATTCATCACCAACTTGGATACAGCTCACAACAGTGGTGCCATCAGCAAACTTGTATATGGTGTTGGAGTTGTACTTTGCCATGTCATAGAATTCTGAGAGACAGTTGGCATTGGAGTTCATAATGGATCACTGGGAAATGTTGCTGGTGATGTAGTAATGGTGGACAGAGAAATGGCAAATGAACTTAATGGGTACTTTGCATCAGTCTTCTCTGTGGGGGGGGGGGAAGCAAGCACTGTGCTAGTGATTCATGAGTTTTAGGGGACAGGAGTGAGTGACATTGCTATTACAAGGAGAAAAGAGCATGGCAAACTCAAAGGTCTTAAGGTTGGTAGGTCACTGGGACCTGATGGACCACATTCCAGATTCCAGAGAGGTTGCTGAAGAGATAATGGATGCATTCGTAATGATCTTTCAAGAATCACAAGAAACTTGCATGGTCCCGGAGAACTGGAGGATTGCAAATGTCACTCCACTCTTTAAGAATGGGGGAATGCACAGGAACAGAAATTATTAGGTCATACAGCCTAACCTCACCTCAGTGGTGAGGAATGTGTTGGAGTCCATTATTAAGGGTGAAGTTTTGGGGTACCTGGAGTCTAATGATAATATGTCAAAGTTAATACGGTTTCTCTGAAGACAGACAAAGCTTGCCAGACAAATCTGTCAGAGCTCTTTAAGGAAGTAACAAGTAGGTTGAATAAATGACAGGCAGTGAAAGTCATTTAGATGAATTTCCAGAAGGCATTTGATAATATGATACTGATGAGACTGTTTATCAAATTAAACTCCTATGGCATTACAGGAAGGATACTGGTGTGGACAGAGGAATGGTTGGCGGACAGGAGACCGTGAGTAGGAATAAATGGGGACTTTGCTGGATGGCTGCCAGTACCTCGTGGTGTTCCTCAGCGGTCAGTATTGTGATCTCTATTTATGGTGACCACTACTTACACATTGATTGTCTATGAATTGGATAATGTAATTGATATCTTTGTGACAAAGTTTGTGGATGATGCAAAGATAGGTGGAGGGATAGGTAGTGCTGAGGAAGCCATGTGATTGCAATAGGAATTAGACAATTAGTAAGAATGGGCAAACAGTGGCAGATGGAATACAGTGTTGGAAATGAGAAAGCATTCCCAGAAGTCTGATTCGCAGGTTGTGTCTGTAGTGATGAAGCAATGTTGGCATTTACTATTTACTTCAAGAGGAATAGACCACAAAAGCAAAGAGGTACTGGTGAGCCTTTAAAAGATACTAATCAGGCTGAGCTTGGAGTATGGTCAACAGTATTGGGCCCCATATCTCAGAAAGGATGTATTGTCATTGGAGAGAATCCAGAGCAGTTCACAAGGATAGTTCCAGGAATGAAGGTGTTGACATTTGAGGAGTGTTTGACAGCTTTCAGCCTGTACTCATTGAAATTTAGAAAAATGCCCAAGGATCTCATTGAAACCTATTGGAAGTTGAAAGGACTAGACATGGTGATTTTGGAGAGTATGTTTCCTATGGTGGGGTTATCCAGAACTAGAGAGCACAGCCTCAAAATTGTGGGGCGGCCTTTTAGCACATAGGTAAGGAGGATTGTTTTAGCCAGAGAATGGTGAATCTGTGGAATGCTCTGCCGCAGACTGGTGGGGCCAGTCCATGCGCACATTTTAAGGCAAAAGTTGATGGTTCTCTGACCGGTCAGGGTATCAAGTGATATGGCAAGAATATAAGTGTATGGGGTTGAGTGGGATCCAGGATATGCCATGATGGAATGGTGGATTAGACTCGGTGGGTTGAATGGATTAATTCTGCTCATGTGCCTTCTGGTCTTGTGGTCTTACAGGATTGGGAGGATGCAGAATCCTTGTGGGTAAAGCTAAGAAACTGCAGAAGTAAAAAGACCCTACAGGAATTATATGCCAGTCTCTGAACAGTAGCTGGGATGCCGGCTACAAATTACAACAGGGGATAGAAAGGTAAATTACAAGAGAAGGTCAGAGAGATGCAAAGTATTTTGTGGGACTGAATATTCTGTTTCTCTGCAAAACATTCCAAATTATTTGCTCTTGCTTCCATGGACATTACAGACGTAATAGGATCATCCCTCCGGTTAATTCTATCCTGTTCTCTTCTCCTATTTGTCAACAGATGCAAGCAGAGGGAGAACAGAGGGGTTTCATGTCCTAGAAAGAGTAACATTTGGTAAAACATCACAAGTTGAAACACAAGGTATTGCTACAATGTGAGGAGCTGGGGGGGGGGGTGGGGGGGATGAGTTAGAAAGTGTAAGACGGTAGAGCTGAGAGAGGAAGGGAGAGAGTCAGAGTCATACAACACAGAACCAGGCCATGAGGAATTTCTCTTTGCAGGTGGATTGGGAAACTAAGATTAGTACTGGATCCCAAAAGAAGGAAATAGTACAATCCCTATGAGATGGCTTCGTATAACAGCATGTGGTTGTGCCCACCAGGGAGAAGGCAGTTCTGGATTAGGTATTGTATAATGAGTCAGTGAGGATAACATAACAAAATTCACCCTGCAGTTTGAGAGGGAGAAGCAAAAATCAGATGTATGATTATTATTACAGTGGAGTAAAGCACACTACAGAGGCTTGATAGAGGAGGAAGCTGGTTTATTGGAAGGCAACACTCACGGGGTAATGGCAGATATTCACCGGTGGGATGTTCGGGGAGCAATCTGGAAGGCCCAGGATAAAGCAATCCAAAATACAATGTGTCTAACGGGAGGTTGAGCTGGCAAGGGAAGTCAAAGAATGCAATGAAACAAAAGACAAGGCATAGATAGCAAAATTAGTGTGAAGCAGTAGGATTGGGAAGTTTTTACAAACCAACAGGAGGCACCTTTAAAATGCAATAAGGGGTGAAAAGTGAAATATGAGGGCAAGCTATCCAATCATATAAAAGTGGATACAGAGAGATTTTTTTGGATACATAAAGAGGAAAAGAAAAGTGGGAGTGGGCATTGAAGCACTAGAAATGATGCTGGAGAGGTAATGGTGGACAAAGAAATGATGGATGAACTGAAAATGTATTTTGTGTCTCTCTTCACAGTGGAAGACAGTATGGCAGAAATTCGAGTGTCAGGGGTCAGAGTGGGCGTGGGTGCCTCAAACACCATCTATAAACTTGCTGATTGCACTGCTGTTGTTGGCAGAAGTTTAGTGGTGAAGAGCTGGTGAACAGGAGTGAGATAGATCAGCGAACTGTGTGCTGTCTGAACAACAACCTTGGACTTAACATCAGTAAGACCAAGGAATTGCCTGTGGACTTCAGGAAGGGGAACTCAAGGGAATTCATACCAGCCTTCATTGAGGGAATAGCAGTGGAAAGGGTGAGCAGTTTCTAGTACCTCGGTGTCAAAATCTCTGAAGATCTATCCTGGGCCAAACATTAATCAAATTACAAAGAAGGCATAACAGTAGCCGTATTTCATTGTCAATCTGAGGAGACTTGATATGTCACCATAGACTCTCAGAAATTTGTACAGATGTACAGCGGAGAGCATTCTAACTGGTTGCATCACTGGCTGGAATGGTATTGTGGTGGGGGGAGGGGGGTGCGGGCTGTACTGGTTCAGAAAAAGCTGCAGAAAGCTGCCAACAGACTGATTCCTCTAAGGTGCTATACTCCCCAGCAGTGAGGACATCTTGGACAGGCGGTGCCTCAGAAAGGCAGCACCCATTATTAAGGACTCCATCACCCAGGACATGCCCTCTTCTCATTGCTACTGTCATGGAGGAGGTTCCGGAGCTTGAAACCAAATATTGTTTTAGGAATAGCTTCTTCCCAACGCCCACCAACATCAGCATTATGAATGAACAATGAACTCACATACTCAACCTGTTTGCTTTTTCGTTTGTTTTGGTTCTTTTTAAGCACTACTAACCTTAATACTATATATAAATGCAATTACTACTGTAACATCCCACAAGATCTGAGGGACCTCTATGTATTGATTAAGGAAAAACTCTGAACACATTTGCCAAACCATCCCATTGAGTCTTTTTACACTAGTGGCATCCCAGTCAATATGTGGAAAGTAAGATCACCTACTATCACAACCTTGTGTTTCTTGTCACAGTGTGTGATCACTACAAATTTGTTCCTCTAAATCCAGCTCACTATTGAGTGATTTATAATCTGATCCCTTTAATGTGGTCACCCATTTTTATCCCTTAGTTCCACCCATTTATCCTTAGTCATTGATCTCTCCATCCTGTCCTGTTCGAACAGTGCCGTGACATTTTCCCTGACTAGTAATGCCACCACTCTCCCCTTCAATCCTTTCTGCTTTGCTGTGTCTAAAACTACAGATCCATGGAATACTGAGCAGCCAGTCCTGCCTCTTCTGCAACAAAGTCTCATTAATGGCCATGGAGTCATTATTCCATATGCTTGCCCATGCCCTGAGCTCAGCTGCTTCTGCTATAATACTCGTTGCATTAAAATTTAAATTGAAATGTACAGAACTCAGAAAATTAACCTTTCATTCTCAACCTTTTGATTGCTGACTTCATATATAGGCGTAACAATATATTTCCCCACAACCTCTCCACGATGTGATCCATTGCACTGGTTCCCATCCCCCTGCAACTTGAGTTTAAGCTCCACCACCTCCACCCAAACTCCACCCAGTCAACCAACCTCGTGCAGTAGCACTAGCAAACATTCACCCCTTCTCACCAAATTCTGGAAAGTCTCGACCTTATGAAATCCCTCTCCTGCTACACACAACCGAGCATCTCCTCAGCAACTGTGGTATACTGAATGCAGTTAGAGGTGCAAACGGACTTGGGAATCCTCGTGGTTAAATTCCAAGTTGAACTGACAGCAAGGAAGTTAAATCCAATAATAGCATTTATTTAGACGACAAAAATATCAAAGCAAGGATGTAACACTGAGATTTTATAAGGTATTTACTGGACTGTATTTAGAATATTTTCAGTAGCTTTGGGATCCTTACCTATGAAATGATGTGCTGGTATTGGAAAGCATCCAGAGGAGGTTCATGAGAATTTTTCTGTGAGTGAAAGGGTTAAAATACACCTGAGGATCATTTGATGGCTCTGTGTCTGTACTCACTGGAGTTTAGAGGAATGGGGTTGGGGGAGGGGTGATGAGGAGAAATTTATTGAGCTATGTGGTGGTAAATATGTGGAGTTCATTGTCATAGATGGCTGGAAAGATAAAGTCTTTTGGTATAGATACAGCAGAGGTTAATAGATTATCGATTAGTAAGGGTTCAAATGTTATAGGGAGATGCTGGAGATTAGGATTATGGCAGAGCAGATTCAATGGGCCAAATGGTTTAATTCTGTCACGATGTTTTATGAAAAAATAACAAGAATTCAGAACTGTCATATTTCCATCAATGTAAGAACCAAAGGTAACAAGTACAGACAACCTAATATGGTGAGGGAAATGTCGAGGGTTAGGTAGAAAGAAGAAAGATATTTCATAGATACAGACAGGATAAAAAGTATAGGGGATGGCTGAAAAGGAAATTGGGATGGCAAGGAGAAAATCTAAATTGGAGAAAAACAAATTTTGATGGCATCAGACGGGATTCGCTAAATGTGGTTTTGACAGGGTAGAGATGCCTGGTGAATGGGAGGCTTTCAAAAGTGAAATATTCAGTGTACAGAATCTGTATGCTCCTGTTAGAATAAAAGGCAAAGCCCACAGGTTTAGGGTACCTCTGTTATTGATCCATAGGTTGTGGAGACAGTTCACCGATGAGGCAAGGAGTAATGACTGTTCCTGAAACTGGTGATGTGAGTCCTGAGGCTTCTGTACCTGTTTCCTGATGGCAGCAGGTGAGTAGCGAGCACAGCCTGGATGGCGGGGTTTCTTAATGATAGATGTTTCTTTCTTGTGACAAATTAGGAGAGCTAAAGGAACACATGAGGTTTCTCTGTCAGACGAGGTAAAAGAGAATCCCAATGGCTTCTAAAGATACATTAAGAGCAAAAGAAGAGCAACGGCCAAAATTGGTCATCTTAAATATCACCGTGGTCATCTATAAATGGAGCCATATCCAGATAAAACCCTTATCAAAGTACAGATATGTTACACATACAGATATGCTGAAGCTCTGAAGAACTGCAGCAAAAGAGTAATGAGGTCATGAACCATATCCAGATTCCAGAGGAGGAAGTGCTTGCTGTTTTGAGGCAAATAAGCCCTGTCAAGATGTCCCCTAGCCTTTGTGGAAGACTAGTGTAGAAGTTGCAGTGGTCCTGTTAGAGAGATTTCAAATATCCTTAGGCAAGGGTGTGTGCCAGAGAATCGGAGGATAGTTAAATGTGTTCCATTGTTCAAGAAAGCCTCTAAAAATAGGCCAGGAGATTATAAGCCAGTCAGTCTGACATCAGTAGTGGGTGAATTATTAGTTAGCATTGCAAAGAACAGGATATATAAGTATTTGGCTAAAGAGAGTTGGTTAGAGATTGTCAACAAGGCTTTGTGCAAGGCAGATCATATTTAACTGAATGTACTGGGTTTCTTGAGTAGGTTACCAAGAGGCTGATGAAGGAAAGGTGATGGATGTTTTTATGTGGACTTTCACAAGACTTTTTGCAACTTCCCACATTGGGAGGTTGGTCAGGAGGTTAATTTGCTTGACATTCCTAATGACGTAGTTCATTAGATTCGACATTGTATCAGTGGAGTGGCCAGAGAGTGGTAGTGCGCTGGTTGTCTCCAACTAGAAGCCTGTGGCTAGTGGTGTCCACAGGGGTTAGTGCTGAGTCTGTTGTTTGTCGTCTGTAACAACAATCCGTTGACAATGTGGTAAACTGGATCAGCAACGTTGCCAATGATGTCAAGATTGTGGGTTTAATGGACAACAATAAAGGCTATCAGTGCTTGCAGAAGATCTGGAGCATCTGAGAGAATGAACTGAAAGGGGCAGGTAGAATTCATTGCAGATTAGGGTGAGATGTTGCAATTTGGGAGGACAAACCAGGATAAGATTGGTAGGGCTCTGAGGTGTATGAGCCAAGGAACCTGGAAATACAGATTTATATGCTTGAAAGCAGTGTCACAGGCAGATACATTTCAAAAGAGAGCTTTAGGTATAATGGCCCTCATATATCAGGGCATTGAGTACAAGACATGATGTTATGTTAAGGTCAAAATATGTCAATTAAATTGAAAGAGCTGAGAGAAAGTTTACAAGGATCTGAATTACAAGGAAAGTTTGAATACATTAGGAATTTATTTACTGCTGTGTTTAGTCAGAACAATGACATGTTTGAGAGGAACCTGAGTGGAGAATTCACTCGGGTGGTGTCAGAGGAATGAGCTGCCAACAGAAGTGGTAGATGCAACTTCTATTGTAACGTTTCGGAAAAGCTTGGGTAGCTGGATAAGATAGTGACCATGGATGAGAGATGTATGGTATGGGTGAAGGTAGATGGGACTAGAGAGAACAGGCTGGCATGGGCTGAAGTTGTTGTTTCTGTGCTGTAGTGCTCCATGACTCTCTGACCAACACTGCCTGCCCCCCAATACACTAAAGGTCCACCTGCCAGTTGCCTTCCTAACTACGTTTGGCTCTTCCTGCAGTCTGAGATAAACACCCAATGGTTGACCAGTGTGACTACACTCTTACTTCTGTATAAAAGTCTTTGCATTTTTCGTAAAACTCTCTCTGAATCCTTTCTCAGTTATAGGCCCTGAACATGGTCCACTCCGTGGTACTGATCCATTTCCAACCTGACTGGAGGTTTATCCTGCGTCTACTCCCAATAATGTGTTAATCCATTACAGATGATATATCCAGTTGCACACCTTCCACTCCACAATTCTGCCTATTTTAAACCTGACAATTGTTATCCTGTGACTATTTTGTCTCCAGCAGCTATGTGCAATCCTGTTCTTCAGCTCAATACTGACCCATCACTGAACCTTTGGTTGTTAGGGGAAACGGACTGACAGGGAACAATAGGCTCTTCATTGCAGAGGCTCAGGATAGATGATGTTTGTTTTATTTTGCATAATTTTTCCAAACATACTGTTGCAAAGCTGCTGCACTGCCCAGCTCAAACTTCATTGCTTCGAGAAGCCGATGCGGAAAGTAGTCGACCTGTCGCTGAGCCTGACACCACTCATTGCAGAGAGTGAGGAGGTTGTTGGTGGTCCCATCTCCCTCCAGTCACACACCCACATCTCATCCGGATTCACACGTGAGTAGACATCCCCAAACCTGCTAGAACTTGAAATTTGTCTTATGCTCTGTTTGCATATGTGTGTGTTGCACAGGGACAGTGTGTGGGGATGGGGGAAGAGAGAGAGTGTAAATAAATTAATGCTGATGGACCTCCTCTGTCTCATCCATCTGTAAGGTTTCAGAACACAATTCCTCACCTTTGTTTAGTGCCTCAATGAGGGAGATCTTGACTCTGTCCGTGGGTTCCCAGTGAGGGAGATCTCACCTCCATCTGTGGCATCTCAGTGAGGGAGCAAAGGAGATGAAACCTCTTACTGTGGGGTCTCGGTGAAAGAGATCCACCTCTGCCTGTGGGGTTTCAGTGATGGAGGGATATATCTATCCTACTACAGTTGGCAAACCATTTTGATCCTCAGTTTCCTCCCCTATTTACACTTTGTCCTCAGCCCCAGTGTGTCATTTCTCACTGAGTTAATTCCAATCTTTCATTTCCAGAATGTTACCGGCTGAGCTGATCATTTTGCTGCTGATCCTGGGTTCTCTGGGTGAGTAATGTGTTGTAGGGACAGACTGCATGCGGTGTACAGTAAGAGGAAGTGGATGTTATTTATTGTTTCTGTAGCTGAGCCTGTACTTAATGGGGGAAAAGTACTGAAGGACATGGGGAACATTATGAATCCAATTTGACTCTGGAACATATGGCATTAAAGTCGGTGATCAGAAACATCCAGATACCCAGTTTGTTAAATAAACATTATGGAGTGGAGGGAGATGATGGGGAGGCTGAGATCTTTCAGCAGAGAATTTCAGTCTTGAAGACAGAGGAGAAAGCATGGCTGGCAATGCAGTGATTACACTCTGAGAGGCTGGGACTGGGGGAGTTTTAAGAGGCTGGAGGAGATTACACTGGGAGGAGGTGGTGAGTCTATGTCGGGATGTGAAAGTAAAGTTGGATTGTACATTATGTAACCTGATTAGTGGACATGGATGGTTGGTGAAGGAGCCTTGGTACAATTTCAGGCATCAGAGTTTGTGAAGAGCAGAGGGAAGAGTGGGAGATAGCAGAAGGTGTGAATGAGAGATGGAGTGATGCAGAGGCGTAGCTGGGTGACGTTACAGAGCCGTTTGTCACGGTAGGGAGAGGTGTGACTGGAGCACATCCGTGACTGCAGCAGACCCTCTGACTGAGAGAGAAACCTCAGGAACGGAGGTGCCCCTGCTCCTTGGCACGGCTTGAGGAAGGACCAAAGGCAGTTCCAGTGACCCAGTTCAAACCTGATCTTCATGGAGCTTGCATGTTCTCCCTGTGACCATGTGGACTCCAAACGGTTCTCTCGTTTCCCTCTCATACCAGATGTGGTCAGGTTTGGTTCAGAGTGAGACAACATCTGTGGAGAGGAATAAAGATCTGATGTTTCAGTTCAGAACTCTTATCAGGACTGCAGGTTTGATTGGTTAAATTGCCACTGTAAATGATCCTTTGCCTGGTGGTGAGTTAGATCCTGGAGGGAGTTGTTGGGTACATCTGGATGATTAAAAGTGAATAGGGTTGGACTGGGGTAAGTTGGTGTGTGATGCTCACTGTTCACCCTGTGAGCAGAAGTGCCACTTTCAGTGCAGGATATCCTGTATAAAAGCTGGGGCTTGATTGGTGAGATTCAGACAGGACCCTTGCTGTTAGTCTTGGGGTATCCCTGCCCAGGTCGCCTTCAACCTGACGCATGAGCATTGACTTCTCCTTCAAGTATTTTATTCCCCCCCTTTCCTCCTCTTCTATTCCCATCTGGCCTGTTACTTTTTTTCATAACCTGCCTATCACCACCCCCTGCTGCCTCCTTCACTTTTTCTCATGATCCATTCTCCTTTCCTATCCGATTCCTTCTTCTCCAGCCCATTCCCTTTTCCACCACATGGCTTGACCTATCATCGTCTGTCTAGTCCTAACTTCCTTCCCACACCCCCCCCCCCCAGACTCACCTTTTCTATTTTGGCATCTTCCACCTTCCTTTCCAATCCTGAATAGGGGTCTCAGTTCTAATTGTTGACTGTTTACTCATTTCCATCGATCCTGCCTGACCTGCTGTGTTCACCTAGAATTATGTGTGTGTTGTTCTTGCAATCAGTGTCACTTTATACACCCATTATCCAGTTTATTGGGTATTGAACTTTTTTGTTGTTGTTTTTTTTCATGATTCTTTGTAAACTCCAGAGACTGATGTGCATTAAAATCCCAGCAATTTCTGAGATACTCAAACTACCCCCTCTGGCACCAACAATTCTACAATCAAAGTCACTTAGATCACATATGTTCCCATTCTGATGTTTAGTCTAAACAACAAATGAACCTCTTGACTATGTCTGCATGCTTTTATGTATTGAGTTGAAGCTACATGATTGGCTAATTAAATATTTGAATTAACGAATTAGTGTTCAGGTGTACCTAATAAAGTGGCCACTGAGTTTATCCCGAATAACTTGGCCAATGCAGCAGTCTGAGTTCCATTGGTTCACCACCCTCTGGCTAAAGAAATTCCTCCATATCTCTGTTCTAAAGAGCTATCCTTGTATTTAGAGGCTCTGTCTTCTGATACAACACTCTCTCACTGTCGACATGTCTCTGTTTCCAGTCTATCAAAGCCTTTCATTATATGATAGGGCAGGTAATGGGACATCGATGGGCACATGGATGGTAGAAGCATGGAGGGTTGTGTCAACTTGCTCAGGATCATCCTGAAGTCCATGTCCAGAATTGCTCCATCTCCTGTTGGTTTTGTTATGTACGATTCAAGAATGGTCTCTTCTGTGGATTCCAAGAGCTCTACTGATTCTGTATCCTTCCGGTGGTCCTAACCCAATTAGTGACAGGATAACTGAAGCACCCAGTCCTCACGCAGCTCATAAAGTTGCCAGTGCGTTTATTCTTTGATCTTCCACTGATATTGTGCAGCCTGTTGTGCACCTCACAAAGCGTTTGTCCATTTAAACTTTCCCAATTTAACCAGCATGGCCTTAAATGCAAAATACTCCATGTATACTTTTAGTAAATATGTCCCTAACTCTTTGTATTTCATCTGAAATTTGTAATTGAGAACATTTGGTGGTTTCTTCTCCAACACAAAGGCTTGACACTATCATAAGCCTGCCAGAAAACTTGGTCTCATATTGTTCATCATATTTCTTTCCCTGATCACGTCCATTACAAATTGAACAATTGAGACAAGACACAAAAATGTTTTCTTTCTCTTTGTTGCACTGCTTGATACCGCTGCCTTCCCCACTCATATCTCTGCCTTCGGCTGATTCCTCTGTACTCCCATACCCCTGCATCTTGTTGAAAGCTCTGAGCTGCATTTTGGAAACTTGAGAACGTAGATTTGGGCTGATTTGTGGAACAGTACTGACTTAATTGTACAGGGATATGCAACATGCTGCAGGAAAATTAGAAAACCTAATGCATTGTCGAGTAAATTAATTCAAAAAAGAAACACATTGATTTTAGATTCTTCATCATTTCTGCAGTTCAGAAATTAATCACTGTTTTTTCAGCATTTCTAATTCAGTTATTCAGTACACTCAGCTTACGTAAAGGATTTACATGATATTATTTGAATGAAGTGATTTCTTACTGAAACCTGAGTTCCGTGAGGGTTTCTAACTTCTTGTTTTATTCTGGCATTTACTGTTTTATTGTATATATGACATCATCAGTTTGTTTCTGACTTTTCAGTATCAATGTAAGCTTCTCTGTGACAGACTGAGCTGCCTGCTTCAGGGAGTTAGTTGGGGGTTTGAATGTTCTATAGGAGCAAAAGACATTGGAGCAGAATTAGGTCATTCAGCCAGTCTAGGCTTCTTTGCTACGCCATCATGGCTGATTTATTACCACTCTCAACCCCATACTCCTGCCTTCTCCCGATAACCTTTGACTCCCTGACTAACCAAGAACCCATCAACCTCTGCTTTAAATATACTCAGTGACTTGGTCTCCTCAATCATCTATGGAAATTAATTCCACAGATGCACCACCCTCTGGCTAAAGAAATCCCTCCTCATTTCTGCTCTAAATGAATGCTGTTCTTTTCTGAGTTTGTCTCTCGTGGTCCGAGACTCAGTCACAAAAGGAAACATCCTCTCCATATCCATGCTATCTAGGGCTTTCAATATTCAAGAGGTTTCAATCAGATCCTAGCACATTTCTCTAAATTCCAGCTAGAAAAGCCCAGAGTCATAAAATTCGCCAAAAATTTAACCCTTTCATTCCCAGAATATCTCCTGGGAACCTCCACTGGATCTTTTCTTAAATAAGCCCAAGACAGCTCACAATATTTCAAGATTGGCCTAACCTCCATATGACATCCTTGCTCGTATATTCTAAAAAAGAACGGTAACAGTCCATTTACCTTCCTAACCACCGACTCAGCATGCAAGGTAACCGTTAGGGAATGCTGCACAAGGACAAGTAAGTTCCTTTGCAACTCTCATTTTAAAAAAATCTACCCGTTTATAAAATTGACTATGCCTTTATTTCTTCTACCAAATTGCATGAGCATACACTTCCTGACATTATTCTATCTGTCACTTCTTTACCCATTCCCCCAATGTGTCTAAGTCCTCCTACAGACTCCCTGCTTCCCAACATTACCTGTCCTCCACATACCTTCTATTCTCTGAAAACTTAGTCACAAAACCATCAGATCCATCATCCAAATCATGGCCACATAATGTAAAAAAGTAATTGTCCCAAAACTGGCCGTTGTGGAACAATCACCAATCAACAATCATCAAAAAAAAGCCCCCTTTATTCATTTTGTTTTTGCCTGCTTCAAGTCAGCCAATATTCTACCCGTTAATATCTTTCCTGTAATGCCATGGCCCCTTATCTTGTTAAGCAGCTTCACGTATGGCAGCCTGTCAAAAGCCTCTGATAATTCAAGTAAACAACATCCACCAACTCTCCTTTGTCTATCCTGTCCGCTATTTCCTCAAAGAAGTCCGTCAGAGTTGTCTGGCAAGGTCTCCTCAGAAGGAAACCATACTGACTTTGGCCTACTTTATCACATGCATCCAACATCTTCCCAACCACTGAAGTCAGGCTAAATGACCTTTGATTTCCTTTGTTTGTACTCCACCACTTCTTAAAGAGTAGGTAGACATTTACAATTTTGCATTGCTTCAGAATCTCATAATTTGTGAAAAATCAATAGTAATTTCTCCACAGTCTCTCACTTGCCTCTTTCAGAACCCTGTGGCTTAATCATCTGGTCCATGTGACTAATGTACCTTCAGACCGTTTTGCTTCCCAAGCACCTTTTCCATAGTAACGGCAACTCTCTTCTGTCCCCTGATTCTCTCAAAGTTTTGATGCAAAATACTCATTGAGTTCATCCATCATTTATTCTTATCTCTCTGCTGTTATTTTCCAGTGGTCCAATATCCACTCTTACTTCTCTTTTACTCTTTACGTATCTGACAAACTCTTCTGGTATCCTCTTTGATATTATTGTTAAGCTTACCTTCATATTTCATCTTTTCTCTCATTTATTTTTAGTTGACTTCTGTTGATCTTTGAAAGCTTCCTAATCCATGACCTTCCAACTAATGATTACTCTATTATATGCTCTCTCTTTTGCTTTAATGCTGTCTTTAATTCCCCTTGTCACCCACGGTTCCCTCATTCTTCCTATAGAATACTTCCTCATCTTTGGATTGTATCTATCCTCAACCTTCCTGATATCCCCCCAGAAACACATGTTCGCTGAAAGGCAACATAGTTTTTTCCCTGTTCTCCTCTTTCCTCCCACTTCACAAAAACTTGTAGGAATGGAGTTGTGTGAAGGATAGCAAAGGCTGAATGAACAGTGGATATTACATAAAACCCAGTCATCATTCTCTCCCTCAGTTGCAGCCTCCACCACTGGTGATCCGTGTAAAAATCACACCATCCTGGATCAGCCCTGGAGGAACTCGAATTGCTCTGAAACTCAGTGCAGTGGTCGGTGGATGGATGACGGAAACCTTACAGAAGGATGGTACAGATTTAGCAGGTGAGGTTCAACAGTCCTGGGATCCCAATTACATCCTAATGGGATGCTGTCAGTGAATTTTTCATCTTCTTCCTGGCTGTTTCTATGTACTGTATTGTGAGCTAGCAATATAAATTGCCTTCTAAATTCCCTAGCTAAAGCTAATGTATCCGTTGGTGGCGTAGAGATATCCAAGAAGGTGTAAGGCAGTCCTTCCCTCTGCTAGACTGCAGGTCCCCCTTGGGCAATGTCTCCCAACTGCTTAGACCTTACCCCCCACCACCACCAATGATCTGGGACACATGAAGCTGGGGAGCAGGTAGTGGATGGTCGTATAGCAGTTGGTGCATATCCCATGTCCTGTTTATGTGACCATTGATGGCAGCAGACAATCTCTAAAGAGTATGGATATAGCTGGAGTCACCATCTTGTAAAGACACTGCCCAGTAGAAGGGAATGGCAAATCACTTCTGTGGAAAGTTTTACAAATAACAATCATAGAAAGAACTTGATCGGCCATGGTCATACGACACAGTATATAACAAAATAACATAATACCAAAAAAAATGTAAATGGGTCAGTTGAATTTTGTAGGTTTTTTTTGGTTAGAGGAGATGGTGAATGGTGCTAAAAGGATCACTTTCCAAGGGTACAGTCTGAATCTGATGGGCTGAATGGTTTCCTTCTGCATTCAGTATGTATATGATTAGGGTAAAATGTGATAGAATGGGTCATGCAGAGAAGTGAGGGATGTCACTTTTTTGGGGTGCCAGGGTGGGGGTGAAGAGAAGAGTAAACTCCCTCACTCATCTTTGAGGAAAGGATTATTTGCACAAGAATTTGGAGGGGCCAAAGGACAAACTGAGTTTCCTGTGATCTGTCCAGAGCTGAACAGTGTGTGGATATAATAGACCACAGTTCCTGATCTGAACTGACTCTCTGATCATTGTTTCAGTCATGGCAATGTGACGATTCCCGAGACTACGGTTCCATTCTTTCACTGCTCTGCATGGAGTCCAGGCTGGTTAAAAGGTAAGTTTACAAGAATTTACCACAGTGATTATTGAGTTTGACAAGATTGACAATGTCAGTCTCTTATATTCCAGAGAGCTATGTTGGCTGGAGTCAGGGCTTTAGCTGGCTGCAGTAGGGTAAGCAGCAGCGTTCACTGAGTTTCCTCACAGTTACTCAGTCTCCACTCCAGTTGTGGATCTTTATGGAGTCCAGAAGAGGGGCGGGTTTGCAGGAGTGTTGTGGATCAACCTTCTTGACCCCCTTACAGATTGAATAGAGCACCACTTCACTGAAAGTTCTTCTTTGGTTAAAAATTATCTTTTGCCCTTCATGATGAGAGTGTTTAAGCCAACAATGAAAGCCCTCCATTGCCCAATTCCATCTCCAAATGGCCCAATTCCATTCCAATATTTTATGGTCTACTGGACAGGGATTCACAACCTTTTTTATGCCATATACCCCTCTCATTAAGGCCATAGGAGCAGAATTATGCCATTCAGCTCATCAAGTCAGCCCTACCATTCAATCATGGCTGATCCTTTTACCCCTCCTCTGCTCCACTTCCCGGCCTTCTCCCCATAAAATCTGATGCCATGGCTAATCAAGAATTTCTCAAGCTCCACCTTTAGTACATCCAATGACCTGGCCTACACCGCTGCCTGAGGAGGGGTCTGTGGACCTCAGGTTGGGAGTCCCTGTCCAAGGGCTTTACCAGCATTAAGTGACCTCAGGGTGCATGGATCGTGGGGAGGGGAGTGTGAACTTTTGACTGAGAATGGAACGGTGCTTGGATTATGAACCACTGTGCTTTGGTAGGTACTGACATCATTCCTTTTTGTACCGTGGGATCAGGTTCATTTTTTTATAGTGTTTGTAAACCTCCTTCCAGTTTTCATCCCAATGTGGGAATGGGTTCATTTTACAGTATTTATAAACCTCATTCCAGGTCCCCATCCTGACATGGGAGCAGGTCCATTTTACAGTGTTTATAAACCTCATTCCAGGTACCCATCCTGACATGGGAGCGGGTTCATTTCACAGTGGCTGTAAACCTCATTCCAGATCCCCATCCTGATGTGGGAGCAGGTTCATTTCAGAATGTTTATAAACCTCATTCCAGATCCCCATCCTGATGTTGGAGTGGGTTCATTTCACAGTGTTTATAAACTTCATTCCAGATCCCCATCCTGATGTGGGAGCAGACGAAGTGACCAGGACCATCTGTTTCAACTGGGTCAAAGATAACCCACAGAGAGACACTTGCACTAAGGAAATGAACATCACAATCAAAAACTGCACAGCTTACTTTGTGTATAAGCTGAAGCCAACACCGGGCGTATATAGTGTGTATTGTACGGGTATGTTTCTCTTCATATTGGCTCTGTACATCTGTGTGTCTGTGTGAAGCCCAGTGCATTTTTGGAGCATCCAAGTCTTTCGACAGCCAGAGTGTCCTGAATTTTCCAGTGTGCCATTAGTGAACAGCTCAATTACTTTTCCCTGACCTCCAGAATGAGGCAAATGCTGTGACTGAATTCAATGACTTGACCAATAAAAGCTCGCATTCCATAAGCCACCTTCACCACCTTATCGAGCTGTGTAGCTACTTTCAAGGAGTTACGAACCAAGATCCCAAGATCTATCTGCTCAGCATTTAAGCTGAGGACCTTGCCCTCAACAGTGTAGTGTTTCTTCCCTTTTTGTAAGTTTGTCCAAAAGTTTCAGGTATTGAAACTCTGTGAAAATTTAGCAGGGGTGTCAAACTTATTTTAGGTCACGGGCCTGATTGAGCAAAATGCAGCTTCATGCGGGCCGGATCAGTCGGACGCGTGCCAACGCAGCTTTCGTTGCCTCCGTTTTTTCAGCCTGCTCTCATGTGTCTCAGTCTCTGCTATAACTGCAAAGTGTTTCACTTTACAAATTCCGTTTCATATGAAGAAGACTGCCGAGCAAGACTGCCGAATAAACACTAAAAGCCCTGAAAACCTGGTACCTGAATAAACTCAGCATTAGCCATATCATACGCCATAGGCGCTTCGCTTACTGGGGCCAGCTTTAATAGTAATTAGATATTATCTCACGGGCCAAGGATAATTCCACCGCAGGCCGGATTTGGCCCGCGGGCCTTGAGTTTGACATATATGATTTAGAGGAACCTGAGTTACAGCAGTTTTATTGAACTGCGTTTAACACAGTTGAAGCACACCAAACACTCCAGCAGAAAACATCAATGAAAGATGACTATGAAGAGGCTGGGAATTTGTCCTGATATCCATGTACGCTAGCAGCTAATCTAGGAGAGGTTGGCCATTGCCTGCAGGGCTTCCCACATTGAAACACAAAACACGAATACAGGACTTGTTTTCTGGCTCTCAGAGTGACCACGCAGAATGGGAGCTGAAGCAGAGACTGTTCTTTGAGTTTACTGGACACCATAAGACAGTAAGATATAGGAGAACCAATAGTCCATTTGGCCATTCGAGTCTGCTCTGCAATTTCATCATAGCTGATACGTTTCCCTCTCAGCTCCAATCTCCTGCTTTCATGCCCATAATCTATCACCTCCACCTTAAATATACCCAATGGCTTGGCCTCCACACCCTACTGTGCCAATAAAATGCACCTATTCACTATTCTCTAGGCTAAAGAAATTCCTCCTCAACTCCATTCTAAATGGACACATTGTATGTGTAGTTAGATTATTTCTTACATCCAATGGACTAAACACCATTATGTTGCATCTTCAGTGCATTGGACAAGCTATAAAGAAGGGAAATGTGGGAGGATATTACCCAAACACTAACATTGTATATTTCAAACAAGAGAAAATCTGCAGATGCCAGAAATCCAAGGACCACACACAAAATGCTAGAGGAACTCAGTGGCCCAAACAGCATCTGTGGAAAAGAGTATAATTGACATTTCAGACTGACACCCTTTGGCAGGACTGGAGAAAAACAGATGAGTAGATTTAAAAAGTGGGTGGAGAGGAGAGATTATAGGTGATACCAGAAGGGGAGTGATGAAGGAAAGAGCTGGGAAATTTATAGATGTAATATTTACAGGGCTGGAGAAGTGGGAGTCTAATAGGAGAGAACGGAAGGCCATGGAAGAATGAAAAGGTGAAGAGCTTCAGAGGGAGGTGATGGGCATGGAAGTAGAGAGGGAAAAAGGAATGGGGAAAACATCAGCTTTTTTTTCCATAGATGCTGCCTGGCTTGCATAGCTCCTCCAGCATTTTGTGAGGATTGTATATCTAATTGTGTATACATGAATGTACAGTTAGATCAATCTCGGTCAGATATACAATCGGATCAATGAGTATTGATAAATCTGATGGCCTGGTGAAAAAAGCCTGTTGGTCCTGGCCTTAATGCAATGGCACTGTGTGCCAAATGGCTATTCTGAGGCTGTGCCCACTGTTCCAGGTTCCCCTACCACTGAACACATCCACTGAGACAGGGGCTATGGTGACATCACTGGCAATGTTTATCTCTGTTTATTTTGTTCTTCCAGGATTGATTTTTTTAAACTCTTATTCATGGGGTGGTAGATTGTCATGGTGCATTGGAACACTAATTGTGTTGATGAGTTTCAGACAATTGTTGCAGGGACACCAGCCTTTTGGTCCGTTAAGATTGTGCTGGCCCATTCTCATCAATGCTACGTTGTTTGCGGATTGCTCTCCGCACATGCATATCAGTCGACCATATACCGGGGCAATATATGGTGGCTAATTAATCTACATATTTTTTAAAAAAGCAACCGGTGAAATGTGGTTACAAGCAGAAGGTGGCAAATATCATTCACTGAGAGATGACCGGGTTTAAAATTGGTTAATTAACCTTCCCAAGGGGAAGGGAAGAAATGGAAGGTCTGAATGCTGAGGTGAAAGGGGGTGGGGTGGTGATTGTGACAATCATGAGCGATTGGCAGCCTGGTAACAATGGATAACACAGTACTTTACAGTACCTTTAACCCAAGTCCAATTCCCACTGTTGAGCAAGGCTCACCAGAATGGTTCCAGGAATGAAGGGGTTAACATACGAGGAGCATTTGGCAGCTTTGGGCCTGTTGTCAATGGCATTTAGAAGACTGCAGGGGAATCTCAATAAAACCTGTCGAGTGTTGAAGGGACTTGATAGGGTGGATGTGGAGAGTATGTTTTCTCTGATGTGGGGTATGCAGACCTAGAGGACACAACTCTAAATTGAGGGGTGACCTTTTAAGGAAGTTTTTTTTAACCAGAGTGGTGAATCTGTCAAATGTTGTGCCACAGACTTCAGAATTTGATGGTTTCCTGATTGGCGAGGGTGTCAAAGGATATGGTGAGAGGGCAGGTGTGTGGGGTTGAATGGGCTCTGGTATCAGCCATGATGCAAAGGCGGAATAGACTCAATGGGCTGAATGGCCTAGTTCTACTCCTATATATTATGTTGCCTGCAAGAGTTTGTACGTTCTCCCTGTGACAGCTCAGGTTTCCTTCAGTGCTCCAGATTCCTCCCATGGTCCAAAGATGTACCAATAGGTCATTGTAAATTGTCCCACAGTCGCGATTGGTTTAAATTGAGAGATGCTGACCAATGCAGAATGAAGGGCTGAATAAAATCTGAGAATAGCAGAGAGACATTGGAATGGTGGCACTGAAAGGAGGAGAGACAGAGAAGAGTAGCAGAGTGATGGACAGGATTGAGGAGAGTTTGCAAGAGTGTGGCAGGGAGCAGAGGTGGGCAATGCTGTGTGAGAGGAAGAGCATGGATGGCACTTGTTACAGGGGAGAGTGTAGCTGGGGATGAGGATAGCACTGGGGAATGGTGGTTGGAAGTGGGGACATAGCCCTCAGGATTTTGAATCAGCATCAGTATGCAGAATGCAGGCAACCATTTCATCAGAAATTGATGACAGTGCTTCCTGCATTACCACAACTCTGGGTGCAGTTGACTAACGTTCTCCAGTACACCCAGAGAGAATGGCTGAGGCTACTTTTTCTGTTACCCATCGGTTTATCACCGGTGTGAGTTTGTGGGTGGACTGGACCAAGTTCAATGGAGCCAAGGTATGGAATAAGGCAATGTTTCCACCATTCACTTGTGGAATTGTTCACTGATTGGAAAACAAGACTGTTGCTTGTCCTGTGGGGATGGTGGAAGTGGGCTGAGTGAATAAGATGCTGTGTGATATCAGGTGACCCTAAAAACTAATCATTGTCACCATGTCCCTCAGTTACAGACTCCACACTGGGTGATCCGTGTGTAAATTACAGCATCTTGGATCAGCCCTGGAGGAGAATGAGTTCTTCCAGCACGAGTGGACAATGTATGTCTGACAAAAATCTTGAACAAGGATGGTACAGATTCAGCAGGTAAGAGGGAATAATGCATTCAAACCCAGCATGAATGGAGACTGAAGGGTGTTGGAAGGGGAATTGTTAGAAGACCAGATTATCAGTCGGTTGTCACAAAGGGGCAGCAGGCAAATGTAGGGATAAGAGAGCTGAGACATTCTGCACAGTGAGTGAGTGACCTGGAGGGAGAAATGGAAAATAGGGATGGAGAATTAAAAAAGAAAATCAGATGGCATGGGGTTTGGTTGAATGCAGACAGGGTGAAAATATGGTTCAATTTTCAAAGTGAATACTGTGCCTCAATTTAGGAATCCATTTTCCAATTGTTATTTCAGTTCCGGCAGATGGAAAATTCCCGAGACAGCAGTTCCACAGTATTGTTGCTGCGGGAAGAGACAAGGCTGGTTGGAAGGTAGGCTCAGAGTTCACAACAGTAAGGCTTTGCCTTTGAGGAGGGTCAGAATGATGACCCAGGTCTCTGCACAAGCCCCAAAGCATGGACACTGGTCTCCACGTCCCTGAAAGATGCCTTCCACAGTCACTCAAACCATACACTGGCTCTGAATCCAAATGCAGTCGGGCAGTGGAGTACCACTTTCCTGTTCATTTCTGGCAGTGGTGCTGTGGGTCTGACTGCTGACCACACTGAGACTACAGTCTGCAACAACTGGGTTCCTGATTCTGCTGTGGATTCACTTTTGTAAACTTCAATTCAGAATGCCATCGGCTTACTTTTATTGTTTGCCACATTGGATGGTTGACGAGTTTTTTTTAATAGGTTCTCTTGTGTTTTTTTTTCTACTGTTTGGGATGGCCTGTAAGGAGTCACACCTCAGAGTTGTATATAGTATCCATATTCTGCTATTAAATGCACTTTGAGCTTTGACACCACTCCGGATCAGACCCAGGAAAGGTTCTGTGACTCCTTTGCTTGCCGTGCAGGAGCAGTTCCCAAGCAGCCCAACCTGTCTCAGGGCACCAGGAGCTCATGAGCTAATGGAGTTACTTAAAGTGCTGTTGTTTCTATTTCAAATCGTGTAAATTCAGCTTTTCATTGCTGATTATCTGTTTTTAATTTGTGTTTTCTAAAACTTTTGTGTTCCAATTTGATTTTAAGTTACATTTATATTTAAATTGTTTATTATTTAGAGATTAAATGTAAAATGTTTTCCCAAGTACAGAAATGTATATATTTATAACATGTGCAATAAGTATGGTCAAGGTGTCGGGGTCCGGTCCGTGAAGTCCTCATTCCGGTTCATGGTCTGGTCCTTAGATCCTTGTTCCGGGTTTTCTTGTTTTCTCATTTGTTCTGATGGGTGCCTTAATTGAGCCACCTGATTCTCGTTGTGGGCTGGCACATAAATACCCCTCAAAACAAGAATTCCCTGCTGGACTGCTCCCTTCCTTCTGAAGCCTTGCCTGCAACCTATACCTGTCTATGTTCCTTGCCCAGCCTGGTGCTGGAGATTCCTCGTCCTGTGGTTCATCCGCATCTGAATCCTTGGCAAGTATCCGTGGCAGTCATCCTGGCCCTGCGCTCCGAGGAAGAGTCCCGGCCCTGTACCCAAGAGCCTAGCTAAGCTGAGTCAGAGCCAAGCCAAAACGAGTCCAAGAGGCACGTCTGGTGCTGGAGATTCATCGTCCTGTTCTGGAGATTCCTCGCCCAGCCCTGGAGTACCTCGCGCAGCCCGGTGCTGGAGTTCCCTTGCCCTGTGCTGGAGTACCCTCATCGTGTCCAGGCATCTCTCTTTTTGTCCAAGCAACGACCAAGACCTTGTCCTGTCCAAGCCATGGCTTTGTGTGCTCATCCTGTCCTGTAGCCAAGTCTTGTCATAGCCTCGACCTGGGTTCCGGTTCCAAGTCAAGACCCAGCTTCCTAGTTCCAACCAAAACCTAGATTCTGGGTCCTTATCCAGGCACTGCTCCGGAGTACCGTATTTCCTGTCTGAATTTGATCTCCAAGTCCTCATCTTGTTCCTGTGCTTCGCCAAGCCTGATGCTGGAGATTCTTCGTTCTATGCTGGGGTGCCTCGTCCTGTCCTGCAACCACATCCTGTCCTTGCCAAGATTCTAGTCCTGTGTCTTCACCTGGATCTGGGTTCCGAGTCCGAGTCCCTGTCCTGTCTCTGGCTCGGAGTCCTAGACTGGGCAGCTAGTTCCAAGTTCCCTGTCCTGGTCCCGCTTTCCTATTCTTAGTCCTAGCCCTAGCCCTGAATCCTAGTCTTGTCCAGGGCCTGTGTGTCTATGTCCAGTGTCGTTTTGTCCCCACTTCCCTTGCTTTCATGACACACCTCATCCAGTTCCTAGTACTTCAGTGTCCGTGTCTTGCATTTGGGTCCGCTCCAGCAACGTCCACCTTATGACACAGGGTGTGTTGTAAGTAAAAATAAGTTTAATCAACAATTAATTCCTTTCCTGTATGATAAGTGGGCATCCCTCACATTTCAACTCTGCACTGGAAAAACATTGAGAGGTTGTAAACAAGGTCAAGTCCCTCAATATTTAGTAGCAGCAGAACCTTTACAGTTGTGCTTCAGCACAATATGATTTCAAGCCCAGTGAATGTCTCTTAACATCAGTGAATCTCAATAGCCTTTGACTTTCTTGTCTGCTCAGCCTGGGTAATGGCTTTGCCGCCAATTAACTCCTTAATCACATTTCATTTACTTATGCACACCACCGTTCTGAAGTTTGAACACAAAAGTGCCATTTCTGTACAGCAATTGGCCAGTGGTTACAGATAATGACCAATTGGTAATCTTGTGTTTGTTCAAACCCCATTTGCATGATGAATCTCTAATCACACAACAATAACACCAATATTAATCTTCAAGGTAATCTATGCATAAAAGGTCAATAATACTCAGAATTCGTATACAGTAACTGTTACCCTAGAATCCTTCATTTGCATCTTGTAATGCCAATTGACTCCAGTCTGCGGCTGTGCAGAGGGAAGCTATGTTCTTCAAAGACTCATCTTGCCCTATCCCACTTTATCCTCTGTTGGCTCTACACTTAACTTCCTTAATTGCTCCACCTTTCACCATTCACCCATTCCTGTTTCCCCTCTCTCATCTCATCTCCTTACTTGCGCATTACCTCCTAGCACTCCTCCCCTTTCCCTTTCTTCAATTGGCTTCTGTCCTCCCCTGTCAAATTCCCCTTTCTCCAGCCCTTTATTTGTTTAAGCAATCAACTTCCCAGCTCTTTACTTCAACCCTCCCCTTCTTCCAGTTTTACTGATCAACTACCACCTTGTACATCTTCCTCCCCATCCCACACCTCACTGTTCCATCTTCTCATCTTTCTTTTCCCTGTCCTAATGAAAATTCTTGGCCCAAATCACTGACTCTTTTCTCTTTTCCATAGATGCTGCCTGGGCTGCTGAGTTTCTCCAGCAATTGTGTGCATGGTGCATCAACTACTTTTGCCTGAACACTACCTAAACCCTTGTTTTGCTGCATCTTCTAATGCTTCAGAGACTGCCAGGGTAAACCTGGAGAATTACAAGCTCATAGCAGCTGTAGCTAACTTTAGAGGGTTAACTGATCATTTTTATTTTGGTATTGTGGTTAACAGCAATAAGTGTTGTATGTGTGAATGTCTCTCTCTGAAACAATGTTTTGTTTGAAATGTGATCATTTGCCCTGGTGGTGCAGCTTCACCAGCTGTCCAATATGCATCAGGGGTGAGGCGGGAGTTTCTTGTCCAAGCTCTGGGCCCACAGGCTCTCACCAGCAGGAGCTGGTCTCGGAGCAGGATCTGCAGCAGCGAGTTTGGATTGCAGGGTGGGGTGGGGTTGAAATCAGCAGCTTGCCATTGACTGAGGCCAGAGCAGATCATGGGTGAATCTGAACACTGCATTAGAATGGTGCAAATTCACATTTCTTGTGGGGCTGGGTACAGTTAATTCTGTTTTCAATTTGGTAAGATGGCAGCACACACAGATGCAGAGCCAATAAAAGCTGTATTTTTTTAAACCTCTTTTCTTTAAATCATAAATTGGACATTAAGAATTGCTTCAAGCACTACAGGTCTACTCCATCGGCATGTTGCTCCTTGGTGGAGGAGCTGGACCTGTTAGGGTCCGTTTTGCCATTAGAGTTGGTGTGCGAAGGTGGTGTGCAGTCCAACAGCATGTGTTATGGTTTTAGTTGTTTCTCCTATAATCGCAAGGTCCTGTTGGGCATTGGTAATATGAAATGCTGAATGTCAGGTTCACTGGTTTAGTGTTGGGATCATCTGTAGATAGGACCGGGCATCACGCTGTGGTGTCACCTCTTTGCAGCCGTCCATGAGAGAGGCATCGGAGTTAGTGCCGAAGATGCTGTGACGTGCTGACCACGCTGATATTGGTGCTGCCCTCTAGTGTCTACTAGTGGAAGATGAGCTGGACTGGGTTCGACTACTTATTGCTGCGGGCTTGCTCTTGCCAGCACATTCATGGGCTCGGGGAATTGGGATATACTATATTATTGAGTGATTGTATGTTTAACTGCTATCTGATAGATGTTATATGTGTCTTGTGCTGTGTATTACTGTTGGCACAGTGTTTTTCACTTTGGCCCTGGAGCAGCATTGTTCTGTTTGGCTGTATTCATGGATGGTTGAATGACAATTAAACTTGTATTAACCTTATTGCAGGTTCCCATCCCACTGTGACAGAGGGGGAGGTGATGAGAAATGTTTGCTTCACCAAGAATGGAAACGACAAAACTGAATCTGTTATGAATGGAAACAACACTTGCCTGGATATTAAGATCAAAAACTGTATTGGTTACTTTGTGTATCTGCTGAAGCCGACATCTGCTGGTCACTCTGTGTACTGTGCAGGTATGTCACTGCTTTCAATCACACAGAGGTGTAAGGGATGAGGGGAAATTCTGTGATATCCTGAGTCATCAGTACCCGTAATGGACTCTGCCCCATATGTCCCTCTGAAGCTATCTGCCCAGCAAGTACAGTCTGTTGCAGCAGGTTGTCTACACGTGTGGCTAGACCTTACAATTACATTGTCATGAATGCTTCCTTGTACATGGATACTGCACATTCAGTTTTACCACTGCATCTTTTCTTTGGTGGAGTGACTCGTAGTTACAATGTGAACACTGAACAATTGTTTTCTGTACATGTCACGTCAGAATCAGAATCTAATTTATTATCACCAGTATGTGCCGTGAAATTTGTCAACTTAGCAGCAGCAGTGAAGATATTATATAGAATGAAAAATAAATGAATCAATAAATTCCAGTAGTATATATATGCATGTTAAATGATTAAAGAGTGCAAAAACAGGTGTTCATGGATTCAAAGTCCGTTTAGAAATCGTATGGCAGAAGGCAAGAAGCTGTTGCTGAACGGATAACTGTGTCCTTTCAGGGAATGACAGGCCATTCCCCCCATTATGTTAATGCTAGTCTTCAGTGTTCTACCTTATCCCCCCTTGCTTATTTAATTGTAACCCTTCAACTTTTTTTTGTAGTTTCCCAAGAGTTCCCCTGTGCTTGTTTCCCATCAGTATAGAATATGGATATTTACAATATCCATTTCACCTACTTGCAGTTCATTGGCATGAGAGAAGTAACTAGAGCACAAAGGATTCCCAAATCATCAGGGAAGACTCCACACTGACTTTCTCTGCACTGGAGAAACATTGGGAGGTTGTAAACAAGGTCAAATCCCTCAATACTCAGTAGTAGCAGAACCTTTATGGCTGAGCTTCACCACAATATGATTTCAAGACCAGTGAATGTCTCTGAATATCAGTGAATCTCAATAGTCTTTGACTTCCTCATCTGCTTAGCCTGGGCCGTGGTTTTGTCATCGCCAATTAACTCTTCAATCACATTGCTTTTACTTAGGCACAATGAAACAGCCTGGCCCCTGGCACAACACACTGTTCTGAAGTTTGAATACAAAAATGCCATTTCTATACAGAAATTGTCCAGTAGTTACAGATCTTGACCAATTGATAACATTGTGTTTGTTGAAACTCCGTATTTGCATGAGGAATCTCTGATCACACAACAATAATACTGATATTAATAATCAACATAAACTATCCATAAAAGGCAAATAATACTCAGAATTAGTAAAGTACAGTAATTGTTACCATAGAATTCTTCATTAGCAATCTTGTAATGGCAAATGGCTCCAGGCCCCTGCTGTGCAAAGGGAAGCTATGATTTTCAAGGACTTCCCTTCAATGCCTGGCTTGCTGAGATTGTTATCACTCATCCACTTTATCTTCCATTGGATCCAGATTTTAACTTCCATAATTGCTTTCCTTTCACCATTTGCCCATTCCTATTTCTGTCTCTCATCTCACTGCCTTACCTGCCTATTACCTTCTGGTGCTCCTCCCCCTTCCCTTTCTTCCAAGGGCTCCTGTCCTCTTGGAGCTGCAAGACTGCATGATTAAATGCATTCAAGATCCTCTGTCCCTCTACAATTTTTTGCTGTGCTTCGGTTATCCCATGTCGCCTCACTTTGTATGGGTATCTCTGCGCTGATATTTTTGGATTTCTCCAGAAATATTTCTGTTTGCTGCTTGTGTTCCAATCGAAACTTTCCAGTGTTTTCCTGCAGACCTTTATTCTTCAAAGCAAAGAATGTTGTTGGTATCAGAAAATTTGTTAGCTGCATTTTTCATAATAACAGCATAAAGTAAAGGAGCAGCGAGTTCCTGATACTTGCAGAACACCAGCTGAAGCATCCTTTCACTCACTTACATTTTTATTGTGACATTTTCCCTTGGATACCATGGGCAGCAATCGGTCAGAATCTGTGCTTTTTGATCAATTAGTCAGAATCTGTGTATCAAGTATCACCATCAATCCACCCGAATTGCTTTCTCAAAAGAACAATGAGTTACCATTGTTGAGGATGACATCCCGTTGCAGGTTTGTATTGACTGCAGTTGATAAACTTACATCCCAATAGACCCCAACTTTAGCACTTCCAACTATTTCAAATGGTTTTCTAAAGCCAATGAATCATTGTGTCATTGCAATTACCATGCCACATCTGTACCCTGGTATCATGTCAATATCATACCCTATGTCCGTACCATATTTTATTATATCTTGTCAATATCATACCCTATGTACGTGCCATATTTTATTATATCTTGAGCACTGGAAAACACAGCTTGCCCTATTTCCTCTCTTGCTTCATTTAAAGGACAGGATGGACTTTGTGCCGGTCTAGCAGGTTTTCAACATGAAGATCCTGAAGTGTCCTCACCTTCATTACAGCATAACTGCTCGTGACACCAGTGAAATGGGGAAAATGAGTCTGAAGGCACACACTCAACAGTTCAGTAATAGTTTCTTCCCCTCTGCCATCAGAATTCTGAATGCACTTTGAACTCATGAACACAACCTTACTACTTTATTTCTCTTTTTGTGTACTAATTTAACTTCTTAATAAGAATGATCAATTAAACTAAATAAATATTTATGTATTGCCACATACTGCTGCCACAGAGCAACAGACATTTACTATCAAAGAATGTATAAATTATACAACCTTGAGATTGGTTTGCTCACAAGTAGACATAGAGCAAGACCCAATTTAAAAAAAACACAAATTAAAACAAAATAAAAACAAACACCTAATGCACAAGGGAAAGAAAATAAAACAAATCATACAAACAATTGAAGTGAACAACATTCTGAACCAAAACTGCTGACACACAACAAATATCATAACATTGTCTGCCAGTGACATTAAACCTGATTGTGATCATAACATTTCAGGCTGAAGATCCTCCATCAGCTTTACATTAGCATTTAGTGAAATGCTAATATCAGTCCCATCTTACACAGAGACCGATACAGAAGTGGTTGAGGTATTTACTTGTATCTTGTCCCCTCCACCAATGGTCATTAAAAGGATCCAAATTCAATACCAGTCCAACATCAAAAGGTGTATTTGATTTTAGCTGAATGCGCTTTCTTGCAAACTTTGCCATTCCAGTTTCAATTTTAATCTCAGTCCTGCTCGCATCGGGTCATCAGCTGTCAGTACATGTCCTTAGCACCTCTTTATTGTTTCATCGATTGGTGCTTGATAAACATACATAGGCATTGGGCTTTGCACCTGTTCTCATTTGGATGTTTCTCTCTTTGCAATTCATTATCTCATCTTTCAATAACTTTAACTGCTCTCAATTTCCTTTGTCACTAGATCTAGTCTAGTTTTAACCCTTTTTGAAATACAATTGTGCTCTCTCCAATTTAATCCATCCCCTGCACAACATATCACTTGCAATATCTCTGTTTGACGCAGTTCATTTGTAGGTTCAGAACCACCTCCTCTCCTGCTCAGATTGCCACATGCTGATTAAAGACTGTGCTCTCAATCACATTCCAAAACTTGGCTCTTTTTCTATACTTCCTTCTGCTCCTGCACAAGAGACAGGGTGATTTAAATCCACAATGTCTGTACATGTGTGTAAAGTAACATGCACACACGTACACCACACACAGAGGAACACAACGGGTCAGGCAGAATCTCTGAAAATAAATAAAGAGTCGACATTTTGAGCCAAGACCCTCTTCAGGACTGGAAAGGAAGGGGGACGACCGCAAATAAAAAGGTGAGGTTGGGAAGGGGGGAGGATGATAGGTGAAGCCAGGTATCAGTGAAAGATAAAGGGCTGGAGAGAAAGACGTGAGGTGAGAAGATGTGTTTCATTATGCTTTCCGCTGATTATTGAGGTCAAAGCTACAGATCATAGATATTTTGTCTCAGTCCAACATACTTTTGAATCTACACATTTCCTATAGAGCAGAAGAAGCTCATTCAGTCCATGCTGATCGCTGTGTACGATTCCATTTCATGTAGAGCATGGAAGCAGGCCATTCAGTTTATCAGATCCATGGTGAACATTGTGTATCATTCCATTTCCCATAGAGCAAGGAAACAGGCCATTCAGCCCATCATATCCATGCTGCCCACAGTTTGCTATTCCATTTCTCAACATTTGATTCAAAACCGACAATGTCTTGGCAATTTCAAAGTTCAAAATATATTTATGATTAAAAATATGTGGGCCATCTTCTCACATGTAGCCACAAAGCAAAGAAACACAAGTGGTGGCCTAATCCTGAATGAGTATCTGTTCACCAATAACTCGGGCAGTGTGTTTCAGAATGCAGACACTCACTGGGTGATAAGAATTTTTTTTTGGTATACCCTCTAAAACTCATATTCCTTAGCTGAAATCTATAGTCTCCCATCTTAGATACTTGAGCCTTGGAAACTGGCTTCTTCAAACTTATTCTGTTTATGTAACTCATTACCTTCTCTCTTCATTAGATCTTCCAATAGCAACTTCTGACCATGGAGACCCAAACTGGCTTCTCAAACCCAAACTGTCACATCCCGTACCAGGCAATTGCTGAGTAAATCTGTTCTGCCGTGTTATCTGGGATATCATTGGGAAGGGAGTGTAATTCCAGAACATAGAACATTACAGTACAGTACTGGCTCTTCAGTGCATGACATTGTGCTGGCCTTTAACCCAATCCTCCCCTCCAACATGACTCTCCTTTTTTATCTATCATCCAAATGAGTTTCTAAATTTCTTAAATATCCTCAATATATCTGTCTCTACTACCACCCCTGCTAGGGTGTACCATGTACCCACCACACCCTGAGTTGAATGGAGATGCATATACTTGAATGACTTGGATGTAGACATGTGAGGTGTGATAGTAAATTTGCTGGTGACATGAAGATTGGTGAGTGCTTTGCGGTGCTGGAGTTTCTCAGACTACATAGAGATCCATGTGTTGGTACAGTAAAGATGTCTGAAGATGCAGCATGGACTATCAAATGGAATTTCATACAGTTTAGATTAATCTATTAATCACATTTACATCTACACATGCATTTTGGGATATTGATAAGACTAATGCACACCGTGAATGCTCGAGTACGAGGGTGGATTGAAGGACAACGTCAGGGCATTCTTTGGCAATGACGAGGCAGCTATTTGTGAATGTAGATGTAATACAGACCTTTTTTTCGGGGTACAGAATACAGATTTTTATAAAGCTTTTGTCAGACATCGGTGGTATTTTGTTCACCTGAGCATGGGATGAATACACGGATGATTCAATGGCTGATAGCCGGGCTGGAGTTTTTCAGTTATGATGAGCGTATGGAGAAGTTAGGCATGTTCTGGAGCAAAGGAGGTGAAAAGGAATATCATATTGGTGTATAAAATGAAAGGGTACTGAGAGGGTCGGCTGTGCGTAACCTTTCCCATATCAATGATATGGAATTAATGGCTGTTGCAAAGTTTACAGAAAATACATTGATAGGTGGAGGGCAGGTAGTTCTGAGGAAGTACAGAGGTGAGAGAAGGACAGATGGTTAGGAGAATGGCCAACGAAGTGGCAGATTGAATACAGTGTTGGGAAGGGTATGGTTATGTACTTTGTTAGAAGAAATGAAAGTTTCTCTCCATTTTTTACATGGAGTGAAAATTCAAAATTCTGAGGTGCAAAGGGACTTTGGAGCTTTTGTACAGGATTCCCAAAAGGTTAATTTCCAGAATGAGTCAGTGGTGCGGAAGGTAAATACAATGTTACCATTCATTTCAAGAGGACTAGAATACAAAAGCAAGGAGATAATGTTGAGGCTTTATGAAGCACTAGTTAGGCATCACTTGGAGTATTGTAATCGGGTCTTTGCACCTTATTTTAGAAAGGTTGTGCTGATACTGGAGAGGGTTCAAAGGAGGTTAATGGAAACATTTCCAGGGTTGAACAGCGTGGCATAGTGTCACCCTTCAGAATAGAGGGTCACACTTTTAGAACAGAGATAAGGTGAATATCTCCTGCCAATGATTGGTAAATCTGTGGAATTTGTTGCTGGAGGACATCTTTACATATATTTAAGGCAGGGGTTGATTGATTCCTGATTGGCCAGGGCATGAAGGGATATGGGGAGAAGGCAGGAGAGGGAAAATGGATCAGCCACCTTGTAATTGTGGAGCTGTGTCAATGGGCCACATGGCCTAATTCTGTTCCTCTAGCTTATGGTCTTACATCAGAGGTAGATAAAACTAGGGAACGTGTAGCAGTTGTTTAGAGGGTGTGTGAAGGAGATCTTAACCCATGGAGCTGCAAATGCTTGGAATGCACTGACTCAGAGAGTGGTTGTTAACAGAATTTATGTGTTTAGCTGAGTAAGAATCATTTAGGCAAACAAATGCTATGGATCAGGTTGGGACTGATAGGAATGGGGGGTGGCTACTGTCAGCATGGATTTTTTTTATTCAGCATGATTCAGTGATACTGCCGTCAATTCAATAAAGAGAGCTGAATGTTGAAACTGCACTGGCAGTGTTTATGTGAGAAGGTGACCATTATTTTAGAGAGTGCAACTGAGGTTGGTGAGGCGAGTTACAAGAGGCATTAATATCAACACTTAATTAATATTGCTAATTAAGATTATTGTTTATACCATTGACACTGAGCGTACTCCTGCTACAGATTCCACACTCGGTGATCCGTGTGTAAACCACACCATCCTGGATCAACCCTGGAGGAGCACGGATTGTTCATTGGAAGAATGCAGAAATTACATGAATGATGAAACCCGGACAGAAGGATGGTACCGATTTAAGAGGTAATGGCAGGAGACAAAAATAAGTAATCAACAATGAAACAGAAAATATGCTGGGAACAAGGAGAATGTGAAGGAAAATTTATTTATTTTGTTCGAGAATTCTGGCAGTACCCATAAACATCTTTGTGGGTGGGAGAGGGACTGGATAAGCTTGTTTGGGATCATCATGCAGAAAGGAATGGATACATAGGGTTTGGAGTTATGAGTCAAAAATGGGACAAGTTATGGATACACAGAGATGGGGCCATCAGTCAAACAGGGATGGGATCATCAGCAACAGGCATGGAACTGGAAGTGGGTGCAAGAAGTCTGAGATGTAGCAGAGACTAAACATAAGAAGTGGGAAGCTCACAGCCCCTTTTCCCAGGTGATGGGCATTGATTCAATGGAGAAAAGCTCAAGGCATAAAAGAGACACCACAAGGGAAATACTGGAGAAACTCAAAACGTTGAGCAACGTCTATGGTGAGGAATAAATAGTCATCATTTTAATCCAAGACCCTTCACCAAGACTGCAAACAAAGGATGTAGAATCCAGTTTAAGAAGATGTGGAGGAGGTTTTCAATTGGAGAACAAGCTGGAAGGTGAGAGATGAGACCAGGAGACATGGAAGTTGGGGACGATGTGAGAAGCTGGGATTGAAGTCAGCACACCATCGCAGCCTTCAAAGCTAAACGCAGTGGAGTTTCCCACATTGCTGCCCCTCTCCCGAATGAGCAAAATATTCCTTGCGCTCGATTTGATGTTGACAATTCTGAGCCCCTGAAGAGAACTGCTGATGTGACCTGCGGCTTGGTCATCTAAGGCCAAAGGGCGCAAGCATTTCCCACAAGTGGACAGTCGCAAAGCTGAAGGACTGGACGGCTTCCCAGAATGAGTACTCAGGATGTGTACGGCACAACTAACAGGTGTGTTTACAAACATTTTTAGTCTCTCTCCCAGTGTGGAGTGTCCTTCTTCTTCAAAACATCCACCATTGTACCGGTACCTAAAAAGACCACGGTAACATGTCTGAACGTCCTGTTGAATTCACCTCAAGAGAAAGCATGTTTTTTAGCAGCTGGTCAAGGACTACATCTGCAGCATGCCACCACCCACACTGGACCCCCTACAATTCACCTACCCACACTGGACCCCCTACAATTCACCTACCCACACAAAAGATGATGCAATAGCCACAGCTCTACACACAGTTATTACACACCTGGAGAAGAGGGATGTTTATCTGAGGATGCTGTTCTTGTACCACAGTTCAGCATTCAACACCTTAGTTCCTTCCAGGCTCAACAAGAAGCCCAGAGACATCGGCCTTCATTCTGCCTTGTGCAGATGGATCCTGATTTTCTGTCCGATCGCCGGCAGGCAGTAAGAGTGAACTTACTCACCTCTGCCCCTCAACACTGGTGCCCCTCAGGGCTGTGTCCTGAACCACCTCCTTTCCTCTCTGCATAGCCATGGCTGTGTCACCAATCACAGTTCCCATCTGCTAAATACATTTGCTGACAACTCTACATTGATTGGCCTGCTCTCAAATAATAATGAGGCAGCCTTCAGAGAAGTCATAATCCTGATAAGTGGTGTCAAGAAAACATCCTCTCCCTCAAGTCACAAAAGCAAAGGAGTTGTGGCCTACAGATGGAATGGACAACTCTACTGACTTCAATGGATCTGGGGTTGAGAGAGTGAACAGCTTTAAGTTCCTCATCATAAATATCACCAAGGATCTCACATGGTCTGTACAAACGGTTGAGTGGTGAAAAAAGCACTTTCACCTCAGATGGCTGAAGAAGTTTGGTATGGGCCACTAAATCCTAAGAACTTTCTATAGGGTCACAGTTGAGAGTATCATGAAAGGCTGCATTACTAACTGGCATGGGAACCGTACTTCCCTCAGTTGCAGGACACTGCAGAGAGTGTTGCGGCAACCCAGCGTATCTGTAGATATTAACTTTCCACTATTCAGGACATTTATAAAGATGTTTGTAAAAAGGGGCCCAAAGGATCATTGGGGAATCGAGTCACACCAAACACAAACTGTTCCAGCTGCTATCATCTGGGAAACGATACCACAAAATTAAAGCCATGCTCAACAGGCTCTGGGGCAGATTCTTCCACCAGGCAATCAGACTGATTAATTCATGCTGACACAACTGTATTTCTACGTTATGTTGACTGTCTTGTTGTACATACTATTCATCATAAATTGCACATTGCACATTTAGACCGAGATGTAGCGTGAAGATTTTTACTCCATCTGTATATGAAGGATGGAAGGTAATAAATCAATTAAATTTGATGGTTAGAAGAGCTGGAGGAGGAAGGAATGTGATAGGAGTGGACAGTGCAGTAAAGGGACGAAGTAGGGAGGCAGTGCGAGGTGATGGCATTGACATGTGGCAAGGGAGGAGAGAAAGGGTTGAGTTGGCTACATTCTCTGTTTCCTTCCAGTTTGGAGGAATGCTGTCAGCTGAAATGGTCATGAATTTATTGCCAATAGATGTTGCATTTATTATCTGCTTTTGCACTTTATTTACAGTTTACAGTCCTGATGTTTACAGTTTAGAGATCCCGTTTATAGTTATTGTTCTAAAGATTTGCTAAATATGCCTGCATATTTGTATGTGGTTACAGTATTTACTCTGATAATAAATTTTACCTTGAACCTTGCCCAACTTACTAAGTTTCTGCAGCATTTTATGAGTGTTGATCAGGATTTCCTGCATCAGCAGAGTATTTTATGTCAAATTTCTCACTTCCTGAGATTAGCGAGAATGTCAAACCAATGGAATGGCCTGCAGTTTCTGCTCACTCTCTCAGTGGATGCTCAGTTGAGAATGAAGATGCTTTTTTTTTCAGTTCTGGTGGTTGGAGGATTCCTGAGACTGTCATTTCACCAAACAAGTGCTCCGGGACAAGTCCAGGCTGGTTAGACGGTAAGGTCATAGTGTGCAACAGGAGGGCTTCGTTACTTTTTAGGTAGGGCAGACTAGACACAGAAACAGATCTCAACATCCCCGAGACTTGCTCCCCACAGTCACTTAAGCCATGTTGCAATTCTGGTCCCACTTGGAATCTGGCAGTGGTGCATCAGCTTCCTGGTGATCACTTGTACATGTGGCTGGTCTCTGGTTCTGTCGATAAAGCCCTTTCCAGATAAGACCCGGTACAATTTCAGTTGTGGAGCAGCACACAGGGAGTTAAATGTAATCCACAGCAGCCCCAAGTTCATGAGGTAATTAATAAATCAATGTGATTTCTCAATGAAACTGTAATGTCTATCAAGGTTCTCAGTCATCCAGGTCATTGAATTTCAAGCAATTGCAAATCAAGGCAACTGGACTTGTTGTGTTGTCTGGAAGATGTTTTGCCACTCATCTGAGAGGCTTCTTCAATTCTGATTCATGGTGGGCAGTTTTCCGGCTTATAGACTTTGATTTGTTTAAAGGGAGAGCAATCACATGAGGGTCGTTAAGAGTCGTAGATGTAATGAGGCAATTATTAGTCTTATCTGTGTAAGTAGATGTGTCCTGGCATAGACATGTTAGGACTGTATTGTAAATAGTGATAGGCGGTGTTGTACCCAACCTTCTCTGTTCAGGGATGGGTTTTCCAGTTTGACGAAGATGGCTTCTTTAACCCATCTTTCAAATCATCCATCTTCCTGTCCTTGTTATCAAAGGAGTGTCCTTGTCCTTTATGTGTAGACGTACAGCCGAGTCTTTATTTGAGTTGTTAGCCCTCGTATGTTGGGCCAGCCATTTATGAAGTGGTTGCTTTGTCTCACCGATTTACAGATCTGTGCAGTTCTCATTGCTTGATACAATATTGCTCTGTCTATGTTTGGGTGTAGGATCCTTGAGGTGGATGAGTTTCTGTCATGTTTGTAAGTCTGAAAAGCACAGGGATTTGTTTTTTTTTTCTTATAGACAACACAGCAAGTACAGTTGCCTTAATTTACTACTGCTTGATAAAACTGCAATGTTTTCAGTTAAACACAGTCGTTAGTTTTAATTTTGAAATTATTTTAAAACTCATGTTTCTTTTCTATGTTTATGTTACGTTTATATTTGAACATATCCAAAAATTATAGTCAACTTACCACCAGTGCAATTGTCATCAGTTTTGTATATTTCCCGAGCCTGCAGATGTCCCTGATTCTCTTTGGAGATATTCAACAGTGGGTCAGCTTGCTCGTGGCTTCATTTTTGTCAAAGCACCTCAGGGAAGGACTCGTGTTTCATGGGACAGGGACCCACAAGTTCTCCTCAACAGAAGCTGTCCTCTGAGACTAGGTGTGGCTGTGGGAAGGACAGCAGCTCACACTGTCTGAGCCTGGTCCAGAGAGCAGGTTATGAACAATGGATGTGCAGTAGGTCTGGTTGCTTGTTTCCCATTGTACTGTGGAGACAGATATATTATACAATGTTTACAACCCTCCATTTCAGGTAGCCATCCCAGCGTGGGAGAGGGGGAGGTCAACAGAACTGTCTGCTTCAGCTGGGAGAAAAACAACTGCTCAACAAAGCGGACAATCAAGATCAAAAACTGTGGTGCTTTCTTTGTGTACTGGCTGAAGCCGACACACTGCTGTAATAAAGTTTATTGTACAGGTACGTTACCATTCCCCATTAACACACTTTGGGGGGTGGGCGGAAGTTATTTGGAAATTTTGAGACATCCCAAATGATCAGAACACATAGTTTATTGAATATTCCAGTCAATCGCAAGATTATCTCGATCATCTCAGTCATTTCCCCTGTACCCACAATCCAAGTCAATCTGCCATGTCAGAATCTCATCCTTCTGGTCTGACATGAAACATCCTCTCCCACACCGAGGCTGACATGAACCATCCACTGACTGTGTCACATGACTGCTGAGCAACAATCTCGAGTCAGCACCTCCTCCTCCCATGAGGACCAAGCAGACACTTCTATCTTCCTGAGGCCCAGACTGTCTACCCTCCCTTTCTTTCACTTCCCTTTTGGTAAAATTGTTTGCCTCCATACAGAGAGATGTCCCATTCTCCAACCCTCAGACTGAGTCACCATTTCTTCTTCCCCAACCAAACCCCAAGACGGAACATATCATGAACAAGAGAATATCTGCAGGTGCTGGAGATCCGAGCAATACACTCAAAATGCTGGAAGAACAGCAGTCCAGGCAGAGACTATGGAAAAAAAAACGTTTGAAATTCTGGGCCAAGACCATTCAGCAAGACATATCATTCCCCCTTTCACCATTCCCAAGTGGGATAAATGATGTTGGGATGTGAAAGGAAACCGGAGGGTCACATGCAGCTTCCTCACGGATATCATCAGAAGTCAGGATTGAAGCCTGGTTGCAAAGCATCTGAGCCAACAGCTCTACCACAGACCATGAGATACAAGAGCAGAGTTAGGCCATTCACACACCCAGTCTGCTTTGCTAGTTAATCATTGTTTACTCATTTTCTTTCTCAACCCTGTTCTCCTGCCTTCTCCTAGTAACCTTTGGCACACTGACTAATCAAGAATCTATCATTATCCACTTTAAATACACCCAATATCATCACCTCCGCAGCGATGTGTGACAACAGATTCTACAGGTTCACACCGTCAGAGTAAATAAATTTCTCCGCATCTCTGCTCTAAATGGACACTCTTTAGATGCTTGTCCTAGACTTGCCCAAAATAGGAAACGTTCTCTACACACCCACTTTACCTATACTTCCGATATTCTATAGGTTTTAGTCCACTAATTACTGGCAGCCAGCAAGAAAAAAACCTCCTTTATTCCCACTCTGCTTCCAGCCGGTCAGCCAATTTTCTACATATGCTAGTATCTTTCCTGTTGGGCACTGTTCTTGTTAAGTAGCCTCATGTGTGGCATCTTGTCAAAGGCATTTTGAACATTCAAATAAACATCCTTTGTCTGATCTACCTGTTATTTCCGAAATAATTGTCAGATAACATTCCCACTCAAGGAAACCATGCTGACTTCTGCATATTTTATTGTGCCCCCAAACACCTCAAACCCTCATCCTATATGGTGGACTTGAACATCTTCCCACCACTGAGATCAGGATAACTGGCCTCTATTTTTTTTCTCCCTTTCCCTCCCTTCTTAAGGAGTGGAGTGAATATTTGCAACTTTCTAGTCCTCCTGTACTATCCAGGATCCAGTGACTGTCATCCACCTGGTCCAGGTGACTTAACTGCCTCAGACCTTCTGTATTCCATTCTCTTCTCCTCAGTAGCAGCAACTGCACTCACTTCTGCCCCCTGACACTCATGTTTTTGGCAAGCTGGTAGTGTCTTCCACCATGAAGTCTGACACAAAATGCTTATTAAGGTCAGCCATCATTCATTTGTCCCCCATTACTGCTTCCCTAGCATAATTATCCAGTGGTCCAAAATCCGCACTCAACTTACATACCTTAATTTTTTCTCTATCTTCATTTACATTATTGGTTAGATAACCTTCATATTTCATGTCTGTGAAGGTTCTCTATCATCTAGTTCACTGTATTAAATGAAGCAGTAGTAAATCAAACAACTGACAGTTTATAAGCTGGAAAACTACCCACCATGGATCAGAACTGAAGAAGCCTTTTGGCTGAGAGGTGACATGTCTTCTAAACATCACAGCAAGTCCAGTTGCCTTGATTTACAACTGCTTGATAATTCATCTTTCATGTTTCCTCTCCCTATAGCTTTTTTAGGTGCCCGCTCCTGTTTTTCTTCAAAGCCTCTGTTGGATTTTATTTTTTTAGTAAGTTAGGAAAAAGACACAAAACTTGTTGCTTCACAGTTTTATTAGGTGTTGAGAGAATAAAGGGAAGTTGAAAATGGACAGTTACTGGCTAGTAGCAGAAAAAGGGGCAAAAAAAACTGATGGTGATATCAGGCTCACCAGTGTCTAATTTTCCTCTTTATTTTTTAAGCCTTTTTAAACAGTGTAACAACATAGGCTATTCTCCAGCACCTCACCTGTCGTGAAGGATGATTTAAAGATCTCAGATGGTTCCCTAGTGATTTCTGCATTTACCTCCCGTAGGGTCTAACTGAACACCTGGTCAGGTCCTGAGGAATTATTCACCCTAATTTTCCTCAGGACAGCAAATGCCCTTCTGTAATCTTTGAGCAGTGGCCCTTCGGATAGATCAGAATTTGGAGTGGACATAATTCACTCAAGAAATCAGAATGCCAGAACAGTTTCTGAAAGAATCTGGAGGTCGTGTTGGAAAGACCCCAGACAAAGTCAGGAATCAGTAGGTTGAGTATGGTGTGACTTGTGTCCTGAGCTGCATATATTTCAATGCCAGAAGGTATCGTAGGAAAGGTCGATGAGCTCAGGGTATGGATAAACATCTGGAATTATTTCCTAGCCCAGGTTATGCATTACGAACCAGAGGGCAGGCTGTGCCTTACGAACCTGTTTGATTTCCTTGAGGATGTAACAAGACACATTGATGAAGTTAAAGCAGTGAATGTAGTGTACATGGATTTCAGTAAGGCATTTGATAAGAAACTCCAGTCGCTGTTGCCCTGCCATCATCCCTGCTTTTGTCTGCTTAATCTCTCAACCTTTCTGTGTGCTGGGATTAATGCTGTCCATCCTCAGGGTATGGCGGTGTACTGCATACGCTAATTCAAAATGGCGTCCTTGTCTGTTAAAAGTAAAACTGCTTCTTTGTTATGATAACTGGAGAGAGTGTTGTCTGGCAGAGCATTCTCGAAGTTTCTCGCAGTCTGTTTAGGTTTATAATTGCGGATTGTATTCATTTGCTAACCAAAGGGGTTGGATGTAATTTTTTCCATGTGGGTCGCTGGAGGGGCAGGACAGGGAAAGTACTCACTCCAGGGGGCGACCCGTGCAGTGGGCTGGGAGTGGCGCCGTCCCGGGAGAGGAGGAGCGGCGGGCAGCATGTGCTTTAACTGTGGGAAAGAGAGGCATTTCAGGCCAAAGGTGTGTTATAGCTGTAGCTAGAGCTATAGCTGTGAAGAGGAGGGACACTTCCTTTCAATCCGGTGAGATTGTGAAAGACAAGGCGTCCCGCGGAGCAGCATTTGAGAAAGGGGGTGCCTTCCAAGGGCTGGACCCGGAGTGTAAACAAGGGACAGTGTGGTGTAAGCAGGCAAGGCCTAATGTGATCCAACCAGGGGAGGTTGTATTCATGATGGGGACCCAAGATTCGCCGGAGTGCCGGCGGGCGAAGCCCTGTTAGTAGACACCCCAGACGATCTTGAGGGGGAGACACGATTTCCAGCGGGGGCGCTGGTGAGGCCTGAGGTGCAGAAGCCAGCGGTGGTGCATGCGAGGCGGATGGCTGTAATTGTCAGGAACACTACGGCAAGAGAAATCACCATTAAGAGAGGGATGCCGCTGGCACATTTATTCCTGTTGACAGTAATGTTTGGCACACCAGTGAGGGCCACTAAAAGGGTAGGATTTGAACACTAAAGGGAGCTGACCGCTGAGGCTTTTAACTTCGGGGATTCTCCTGTATTGCTGGAGTGGAAACGCAGTCTGGTGCAGAAGATGTTGAAGTTGGAAGCTGTTTTTTCTCGGGGGGGAGTTTGATGTGGGCGACTCCAACAGCACCCGCCACACCATCAGGGTGACGGAGGACACCCCGTTCAGAGAGAGGTTACGGCGACTGGCACCAGCAGATGTTGAAGATGTGCGGCAGCACTTGTGGAAGTTCAAGGAGGCTTGAATCATATCTGAATCACAAAGTCCCTAAGCGTCCCCAATGGTGGTGGCAAGGAAGAAGAATGGGAGGGTGCGACAACAGTGGCGAAGGAATTATGGGAAAGTATTTTGTTCATTATGGCCTCCCCCGGCGGATCCATAGTGATCAGGGACCGGACTTATCTATGAATTACTGACCATGCTTGGGGCTGAGAAATCCAGGACAACTCCTTATCACCAGCAGGGTGATCCTCAGCCAGGGAGGTTTATTCGGACACTGTTGGATATGATCAGGACGCTGGAGATTGGACAGAAAAGTAACTGGAGTCGATATTTTGGACAGTTGGTTCACTGTTGCAATTGTACTCGCAATGACGCTACAGAGTACTAGCCTTATTATCTGATCTGAGATGAAGAGGGAGCCCAGTGAGAAAGAGGGTGGGGGTCCAACAGGAATGTCCCCCATGGTGTCTGAGGCGGAAGGGTCGGCAGAAGGGGTACGGAGATCTCAAAGAAGAAGCCACACCCTCCCCCCCCCCCCGGAGCGGTTGACATATGCAGTGCCAGGAGAACCGAGTGTGATCTCTACCGCCCTGGGCAGTTATGTTGTTGCTTTGTGCACCTGGGTTGGGTTTTGTGCGTTGCAAGAAGCTTTGGGGAACTCTGGTAATGTCATGATGGCATGATTTTTCTTTTGTTGGTGAGAGAATGTACTGCGTATGATGATCAAAATTGCTTCTTTTCTAAAAGTAAAGCTGTTTCTTTGTTATGCTAACTGGAGAGAGTGTTGTTTTGCTGAGCATTCTCGAAGATTCTTGCAGTTTGTTTAGATTTAGAATTGCTGATAACGGGATAGTATTCATTTGTTAACCAATGGGGTTGGATGTCATTTTTTCTTGTGGGTCTGAGAGCGGGGTTTTCGCCATCTTTTGGGAGAGTGGGAAGAAGACGCCGAAGAAGGTGGACGTGTGCCGCACTACCTGGTCAATCACCTTGGGTGGTCCCAGGTGTGGGGTTGTGGAGGTCGGAGGACAGCGAAAGGCGATCGAAAGGTTCAATGGTTGAGTTCCAACGATGTGCACTAAATTGACTGAACTCTGATAAGTTTGGCGCCTTTTACTTTATTTTCTTTTCCTTCATATATACTGTATTGTTAGTAATCATTTAGTTGTAGTAAAATCTTTAAAGTATATTCCATAACTGTATTTGATGTGAGTTGCATTGGCTTGGGTTCCACAGCACCTGCGTATACAGGAGGTGGGGTTGGCGAGTGGCTGGAAGTTTCCCCTCGACATGTACCAGCCTGTTGCGTAAGGGTTACAGTAGTGACATGAAGGTATATGGAAAGTCTGATGTGAGAATGGTGAGTGTCTTGTAATGAGTCGGAGAGCGGGCTGTGCTTAGACAATGAGGACTTGTTATTGGAGAGTTTGTCAGTCTGTTGCCAATCATTGTTGACAGATGGTCTCCAAACTAAATGTTGATTCTTTTCCTCTTCCTGCAGATGAAGGCTGACTGACTCAGCATTCCTGTGTTTTCTGCTATAGTTTTAGATTTCCAGTATCTGCAGTTCTGTTTTTATTGTTGGCTGTTCACTTCAGTTTCATTTCATCCCAAATGGGTGGTCCATTGTCTGTTCCTCTGTTCCCATCATACACCACTGTTTATTACAGATCCAGCATCTGTACCAACCCTGCATCTAGAGGGGACAACTCCTGAGCCAAGTGATGATTTTTCCATGATCACGGACACAGAGACAAGCTCAGGTATTAATCGTGGGGTTGTGTTTTAAACAAACTCCTTTCTGAAATCATCATCCATCAGATTCAACCAGAATCAGAGAGAGTGTGGGATTGACTGGGGGGAGAATGGTGATAGGGTGACCAAGTGGAGGGGTAATCGAAGGACTGAGGAGAGCAGGGTGTGGGTGGACCTTAATGGTGTGGGAAGACCGAGGGGAGGGGTGAGTTGAATTTAATTGAATTTAATTTATTTCTTTATTTTATACATCCTTCACATACATGAGGAGTAAACATCTTTGCATTATGTGTCCATCTGAATGTACAATGGGCATTTCATAGTAATTTATAATAAATTGTGTGTACCACGAACATACAATTGTATCAGGATGAATTAATTAGTCGTAGTGGCCTAGTGGAAGAAGCTGTCATGGAGCCTGTTGGTCCTGGCTTTAATGCTGTGCTAACAATTCCGATGGGATCAGCTGGAACAGTTAGGGGTTGAGGTGACTCGGGTCCCCAATGATGGTTTGGCCCATTTCTACACACCTGTCACTGTAAATGCACTGAGTAGTGGGAGGTTCACGTCTACAGATGCACTTCACTGTCCACACCACTCTCTGCAGAGTCCTGCAATCGAGGGAAGTACAGATCCCATACCAGGCAATGATGCAAACAGTCAGGATGCTATTAATTGTGACCCTGTAGAAAGTTCTTAAGATTCGGGGACATGTCAAACTTCTTCAACCATCTGAGGTGAAAACAGTGCTGTTGTGCTTTTTTTACTGCTCAGCAGGTATGTACAGACCACGTGATGTCCGTGGTTATGCGTACACTCAGGAATTTGAAGGTGTTCACCTTTTTAATCCCAGATCCATTGATGTCAATAGGGGAGCCTGTCTCTGTTCCTCCTGTAGTCCACAATCAGCTCCTTTGTTTCTGTGACATTGAGGGAGAGATTGTTTCCTTGACAGCTCTATGTCAGGGTGACGACTTCTTCTCTGTAGGCTACCTCCTTATTATTTGAAATGTTATATTCCCTTGTTTCCTGCTGGTAGGAAATTCTGTCTCTCAGTTCGCACAGATTGTTTTCCAGGGACTGCATGTTAGCCAGCAGTATGCTACGGAGCGGCGGCCGATTGGCACGCCATCGCAACATCACCAGGATGACGCTGCTTCTCTCTGGCCTTCAGTGCCGCTTCTGTGATAGCGATGAGTAATAAATGAGCCTTGGCCATGGATCGTGTAAGCAGGGTCCCCAGTGTAGAAAAGGCGGCACATTGTGGGAAAATGCCATCTTCCCGATGTTCAGAAGAGTCAGTTCGTCATATTTGATGTGACTATCAGCTTCTTGAATAAGAAATGCAAAGGAAATTGCAGAAATTATCATACACTTAATGTTGGTAAGGAGCCCACAACACACCAGCCATACCCAGTGCCATCTTATAATACTTGGGTGAGGGAGGAAGCAATGTGTTGGGGGAATGAGTAAAGGTAGAGTAAGATATGGAAGAAAGACATATGATCAAGGGATTGTAGGGGTGATCGAGAAACTGATGGGAGAAGAGTGATAGAGCAACAAAAAGAGTGAGATAGGTGACATGGATAGTGAGGACAGAGGGTTGTGATCAGGCCAAAAAGTTGTGAGAGTGACGAAGGTGTGAGTGATGAGGAAGCAAGTAAAAGAGTGTTGCATGTCAGGACTGACCAATGAGAATGGAGACAAATATGTAGGTTTCCAATGAGCGTGGGGTGGGGGAGTACAACTGGGCCTGGTAAATGTGTGAATGGGATAAACAGAAGATCGTGCATTGAGATAAACTGGAAGTGAAATGAATATACAGATGCTCTGATTAATTGAGTGACTGCAGTAGACAGGGTCATATCTGAGGATCCCTGGATGCTGCATCCTCAAGGATTGTTCTAGAGTGAACGATCAAGGAGTATCTCAGAGTGGGAATGGAAGGAATTGTCAGAGCGTTCTGGATGGAATGATGGAGCTGATTTGGACAGAATGATTTAAGGTTATGATCGACAAGTTGGAAGTATTTTTCCCTTAGTCTTGTCCCATCACAAGGTCATTCAATACTTCCTCTCCTACACTCACCATGTGGGCCTGATTTAAAACAGATTCAGGATCCCTTGGAAAATTACTAATGTCACTCCACTCTTCAAGAATGTAGAGAGGTAGAAGGAAGGAAATGATAGACCAGTTAATCTGACTTCAGTTTTTGGGAAGATGTTGGATGCCCAAATGGGTGGTTAATTGTCTGTTCCTCAATTCCCACCATGTCCCCCTGTTTATTACAGATCCAATATGTGTACCAACTCCACAACCCAAAGGGACAAGTGCTGAGCTAAGCAATGATTTGTCCATGATCACGGATCCAGATTCAAGATCAGGTATCAGTTCTGGGGATGTGTTTTACACAGACTCCTATCTGAAATTATCATCGAAGTTATTCAACCAGAATCAAGTGACTGAATGAGGTGACGTGGGTGACGAAATGACTGAGGGAGATAGGTGACGGAGAGAACGAGGAGGGTGGTTGATGGAATGATGCTGATGGGTGACGGAATGACTGAGGGAGATGGGTGATGGAGAGGCCGAGGGTGATGGGTGAAGAGGGACTTTGCTGATGGAGTGACCGTGAGATGGGTGACGGAACGGCCGAGGGAGACATGTGACAGAGGAAAGTGGAAACCCGGAATAGTGCTACATAATGGGTCTGACCAATTGGAACAGAGACATATACCTAGGTATTCCAAGCAGTGGGATGGTGGAGGCCTCTCAGCCTGGTATGTGGGTGAGCAATGTGACCAGAAGTTTGGTCATTCAGCTAAACATGAAGTGAAATGAATGTAAAGATGCAGGGAATGTAAAGTATAGAGCGTCAGATATGACTATCACTGGATGTTGTATCCTCGAGAATTGTTCAGAGTGACGGACGTAGACTCAAGGTGGGTTTGGAGGGAAATGTCAAAGAGGGATCTAGCCATCACTTCGAAAGATGGAGTTGGTTTGTTTCCTATGACTTATGACAGCTGAGTGGACCTCTCATTGGAGGAGCATGGGGAATACAGTGAATGGTGATTGGGTGAGTGGTGTATAACCTCACACTGCGGCTGTGATGGGCATTTGCTAGTATGATGGATGGTTGGTTTCGATGATTCCTGCAGTTTCTCCTATCACAAGAGAGCTCAATATTTCCTCTCTCCACACTCACCATGTATCCCTGACTTAAAAGGGATTCAGTGTCTCTGGGGAACAGTAGGGTACAGAGCAGGTCTTTGCCAAAAATCCCATAGCAATCCAAAACACTGTTGTCAGTGGCAGGTTTTGTAGAAAATTAGCCTCCTGCAAGTCTCCATGGTGAATGCCTGTGTTACCATAACTGGAGAGAGGTTTATTGAGAAACTGAAAGGTCTGAATGTAGATAAGTCACCTGAACTAGGTAGTGTACCCCTAGTGTTCCAGAAGAGGTGGCAAAGAGACTGTGGAGGCTTTTGGAATGATCTTTCAAGAATCATTAGATTCTGGAATGGTTCCGGAAGACTGGAGAATTTTCAATATCACCCACTTTTCAAGAAGGCAGAGAGGTTGAAGAAAGGAAACTAGAGGACAGTTATTCTGACGTCAGTGGTTGGGTAGATGTTGGAGACCCCATTGTCTGTTCCTCTGTTCCCAACTTGTACCCCCGTTACTTTCAGATCCAGCATCTGTACCAACTCCACAACCCGAGGGGACAAACCCTGAGCCAGGCGATGATTTGTCCATGATCACAGACTCAGATACAAGCTCAGGTATCAGTTATGGGGATCTGTTTCAAATGGAATCCTCTCTGACATTATCATCCAAGGGATTCAATCAGAATCCAGGGACTGACTGATGAAAGATGGGTGACAGAACAGCCGAGGAAGATAGTAAATCGACACAAACCTGTAGGTTTTCCATGAGGAGTGGGGGTGGGGGAGGTCACTGGGCCTGGTGTGTGGGTGAGCGGGAAGAAGGTCGTGCATTCAGACAAACATAAATTGTTTGGGGATAATTGAGCGGCCGTAGCAGACAGGGTCAATTCTGAGGACCCATGATTGTTCGATAAGATAATTGTTCTGAAGTGGCTGATGTACAGGAAAGGAGTGACTCAGAGTGGGAATGGAGACATTGTCAAAGAGGGTTCTGAACATCTTTTGGAAAGTTGGAAGTGATATGTTTGGGACTTCTTAGGACAGCTGAGCAGACATTGGAGGAGCATGTGGAATGGTGGGATGAGTTCTGGATATATTTATATGGCTGCTGTGCTGGGCATTTGCTTTTAAGATGGAAGGAAGTTTTCGGTGATTCCTGTTGTCTCCTCTATCACAAGCGAGCTCAATACCTCCTCTCCTAAACTCATAATGTTTCTCTGATTTAAAACAGATTCACGGTCACTTGGGTGCATTAGGGTGCAGGTCTTTGTCATCAAACCCATAAATAACTACAGGTACATCAGTCAGTGTTAGGGGTTGTCGAAATCAATCCTCATAGAAGTCTCTATGGTGGAGATTCGACTGGTCTGTGTTACCAGAACTAGAGAGAGAAGATACTTCGGAAACTAAAAGGTCAGAATGTGAATGAGATGGCGTGGCCCCCAGAGATCTATAACTATAGGCTAGTTGTTCTGATCTCAGTGATTGGAAAGATGTTGGAGTCCAATATTGGTGGCCAATTGTTCCTCTGTTTCTACCTTGTTCCGCTTTTTATTACAGATGCAGCATTAGAACAAACTCCACAACCTGAGGAGACAACTGCTGAGACAAGCAATGATTTGTCCATGATCACGGACCCAGACACAAGCTCAGGTATCAGTTGTGGGGATGTGTTTTACACAGCCTCATCTCTGAAACTAGCATTGAAGGGATTCTATCAGAATCAAGAAACTGACTGAGGGGAGATGGGTGACAGAGTGACTGCAAGAGTCACAGAGGGAGAAGGGCGGGTGACCGTGCCAGATGGGCAACGGAGTGACTGAGGGGAGAGGGGTGAGGAAACAACTAGGAGTGTTACATAACGGGTCTGAATAATTGGAAAGGACAGAAATATCAAGTTATTCTGAGCTGTGGGTTTGGTGGAGACCACTGGGCTTGGTATATGGGTGAGCAGGATGACCAGATGATCGTACATTCATATAAGCAAGAAGTGAAATGAATGTACAGATGCAGCGGGTAATTGAGTTACATAGTACAGAGGGTCAGAAATGAATATCCCTGGATGTGGCTTCCTTGAGAATTGTTCCGAGTGATGGACATACAGACAAGGAGTGAATCACGATGGGTATGGAGGGAATTGTCCAAAAGAGTTCTAGCTGTCGCTCGTAAAGCTGGAGATAATTTGTTTGGGACAACATAGGAGAGCTGAGTGAACCTCTCACTGGAGGAGCATGTGGAATACAGGTGGTTGAGTGAGTGGTGTATAACCTCACATTGTGGCTGTGATGGGATTTGCTGGTACAGTGGAAGGATGGCTTTGATTCCTGTAGTATCTCCTATCACAAGCGAGCTCAGTAATTCCTCTCCTGCACTCACTGTGGGTCCCTGATTTGCAACAGACTTAGGGTCTTTTGGAAACAGTCGGGTATAGAGCAGGTCTTTCCCACAATCCCATAAACATCTACAAGCACATTTGTCAGTGTTAGGGATTGTAGAAATGGAGCCTCACAAGTCTCCATAGTGGTACTTTCAATGCCTGTGTTAAAATAACTGGAGAGAATTGGGAAATAATTGGGAAACTAAAAGGTCTGAATGTAGATAAGTCATCTGACCTAGATAGTGTACACCTGGACTTCTGGAAGAGGTGGCTAATAGATTGTGGAGGTATTTGGAATTGTCTTTCAAGAATCATTAGTTTCTGGAATGGTTCCAGAAGACTGGAAAATTACAAAATGTCACACCACTCTTCAACAAGGTAGAGAGGTAGAAGAAAGGAAACTATAGGCCATTTATTCTGACCTCAGCCTTTGGAAAGAATTTGGAGTCCCAACTGGGTGGTCAATTGTCTGTTCCTCTGTTCCCAGCATGTATCCCTGTTTATTACAGATGAAGCATCTACAACAACTCCACAAACTGAGGGGACAACTCCTGCGTCAAGCGATGATTTGACCACGGTTATGGACACAGATACAAGCTCAGGTATCAGTTGTGGTTATGTGTTTTACAGAGACTCTTCACTGAAATTTTCATTTAATTTATTCAACCAGAACCAAGCGACTGACTGAGGGGAGATGGGTGATAGAGGGTCCGAGGGATATGGGTGACGTTGTGGCAGATGGGGATGGGTGACGGAGTGACCGAGGGAAAAAGGGAGCTGAGTAGCTGAGAGATCTGTGTGATGGAGGTGCTGAGAACAGAGCGGTGTTTGAGGGCCAAGAAAGTGTGGGATTGATCGAGAGGAAAGTGTTAGGGAAGAAAGTAAAATAATGTGGCCTGACTGGTCTGACCAACATGAATGGACACAAATATCTAGGACTTCTGTGCAGTAGATGTTGATGAGGCCACTGGGACTGGTCTGTGGAACAGCAGGGTGAACAGAAGGTCATATATTGTGAGAAATCTGAAGTGAAATGAATGTATAGATGCTGGGGATATTTGAGTGACTGTAGCATACAGGGTCAGATCTGAGTATGCCTGGATGTTACGTCCAAGACAATTGTTCTGGAGTGTCTGATGTACAGGCAGGATTGACTCTCACTGTGAGGGGAGGGAATTGTCAAAGAGCCATCTAATAGAAAGAGGGAGGTGATTTGTTATGGACAACGTAGTTCAGCTGATCGGCCCACTCACGCGAGGCGGATGTGGAATTCAGTGACTGGTGGATCGATGAGTGATGTATAAAATTACATGTTGGAGCAAAATTTGGCCTGTGATGGCATGACGGAATGTTGATGTTGGTGATTCCTGTAGGTCATTACATTACAAACTTGCTCATTACTTCATCTGTGACATTCAGCTTGTGTCCCTGATTTAAAACACATCCATCTTCTCTTGGAAACAGTAGGGTACAAAGTATGTCTTTGTCCACATTCCCATAACCACATACAAGCACATGGTCAGTGATAGGGGTACTAGCCTTTGAGGCTCTCCTGTATGACTGTGTTGGAAATTTGTATGTCTGTGTTTCCATAACAAGAGAAGATGTTCTTGGGAAAAAGAAAATTCTTCATGTAGACAGGTCACCTGGACCATACTGTGTACACACAGGAGTTCTAGAAGAGGTGGCTGAAAAGATTGTGGAGGTATTAGTAATGATCTTTCAACAATAACTAGATCCTATACAATAAATTTCTGGAAGACAAGAAAATTTCAGATATCGCTCCCCTCTTGAAGAAGGTAGTGAGGCAGAAAGAAGGAAACTATCAGCCTGTTATACTAATCTCAGTGGCTGGAAGCTATTGGAGTTTCAAACCGGTGGTCTATTGTCTGTTCCTTTGTACCCACCATGTACCCCTGTTTATTACAGATCCAACAACTGTACCAACTCCACAACCCAAGGGGAGAACTACTGAGCCAAGTGATGATTTGTCCACGATCACGGACCCAGATACAAGCGCAGGTATCAGTTGCGGGGATACGTTTTACACAGACTTCCCGCTCAGGTTATCATCCAATGGATTCGACCAGAATCAAGCGACTGACTGAGGGGAGATGATTGATGGAGCAATCAAGGGAGATTGCTATTAGAGTCACTGTGGGAGATGGGTGATGGACGAGCCGAGGGAGCTGAGTGATGCCACGGCCGAGGGAGATGGGCGACGGAGCAGCTGATGGAGACACGTGGCCAAGGGAGACGGGAGATGGGTGATGTAGCGGCCAAGGCAGATCGCTGATGGAGGTGCTGAGGACAGAGGGGTGCGGGTGGCCCTAGAAGTTGTGTGAGAGACTGAGTGGTGAGAAGTGATGAAGCAAGTAAAAGAGTGGGTCTGACCAATGGGAATGGACACAAATATCACGGCATTCTGAGCAGTGGATGTTGGGGAGACCACTGGTACGTGGATCCGCGGGATGAATATGACGTGAAATGAATGTACAGATGCTGCGGATAATTGAGTATTCAGGGTGTAGCTATCACTGCCAGATCCCAGTGTCCTTGAATGTTACATCCTAGAGTATTGTTCTGGAGTGTCTGATGTAGAGGCAAGGATTGACTCAGAGTGGGAATGGAGGGAATTGTCAAAGAGCCATCTGGTAGAAAGATGGACGTGATTTATTATGGATGTCTTAGTTCAGCTGAGCAGCCCTCTCATGCGAGGAGGATGTGGAATTCAGTGACTGGTGGTTGTGTGAGTACTGTATAACCTTGCATGGTGGAGCATGGCTTAGCATGGTGGAATGCTGATTTTGGTGATTCCTGTTGGTTGACCCATCACAAACTCGCTCAACATTTCCTCTCCAACACACCCCATATTTTCCTGATTTAAAACACATACAGCATTTCTGGGAACAGTAGGCTATGGACTATGACTTTGTCCACAATCCCATAACCATCTACAAGCACATTGTCCGTGGTAGGCGTGGTCCAAATTGAGGTTGTCCCATGTCTCTGTGGTGGAGATTTGAATGCCTGTGTTTCCATAACAAGAGATGGAGTTTCTGGGAAACAAAGTTCTGAATGTAGACAAGTCACCTGGACCATATTGTGTACACCGCTGAGTTCTAGAAGAGGTGGCTGAAAAAATTGTAGAGGCATTGGTAATGATCTTTCATGAATTACTAAGTTCTATATGTTCCTGGCAACAAGAACATTACAGATGTTGCTTCACTGTTGAAGAAGGTAGTGAGACAGAAAGAAGGAAACTATCGGCCTGTTATCCTGATTTCCATGGTTGGGAAGATGTCGGAGTCCAAAACCGGTGGTGTATTGTCTGCTCCTTTGTTCTCACCGTGTAGCCCTATTTATTACAGATACGACATCTGTACCAACTCCACAAACCCAGGGGACAACTCCAGAGTCAAACAATGATTTGTCCACGATCATAGACCAGGATATAAGCTCAGGTATCAGTTGTGGGGACATGTTTTACATAGAATCCTCTCTGACATTATCATCCAATGGATTGAACCAGAATCAAGGGACTGACTAAACGGACATGGTTGATGGATGGATTGAGAGAGATTGATGATAGAGTCACCGTGGAAGCTGGGTGATGGACGGGCTGAGGGAGCTGAGTGACGCAGCGAGTGAGGGCGACGCAGCGGCCGCAGAAGGGTGATGTAGGTACCGAGTACAGAGGGGTGTAGGAGAGGCCGAGGGGAGAGTGGTGAGGAAGCAAGTTAAAGCGTGTTGCATGGCATGTTTGACCAAGTGGAATGGACAGAATTATCTCAGTGTTCTGAGCAGTGGGATTCAAGTAGAATTATGGACTGACTGTTTGGTGTCAGAGCGGCTGACGGAGATGGGTGTCAGTGTTCCCGAAGGAGTAGGGTGAACGAGTGGCTGAGGGAGATAGGTGAAGCCAGAGGTGTTGTGTGGGCCAAGAAGATGTGGGAGAGACTGAGGAGAGAGTGGTGAGGAAGCAAGTAAAAGAGTGCTGCATGACGTGTCTGACCAATTGGAATGGACACAGATATCTAGGTATACTGAGCAGTGGATGTTGGGGAGGCCACTGGGACTGGTGCTGAATGTGGAAATGCAGGATGAACAGAAGGTCATGTGTTGTGAGAAACATGTAGTGAAATGAATGTACAGATTCTGTTGATGACTGAGTGACAGTAGCATACAGGGTCAGTCCCAATATTCCTGGATGTTACAGCCTTGAGAATTGTTCTGGAGTGTCTGACATATAGGGAAGTATGGACTCAAAGTAGGAATAGAGGAATTTTCAAAGAGACCGAGTAGAAAGATGGAGGTTATTAGTTATGGACAACTTAGTTCAGCTGAGCGGACATCTCAAGCATGGAGGATGTGGAATTCGGTGACTGGTGGTTGGGTGAGTGCCGCATAACCTTACATGGAGTGGATCGGCTTGTGATGGTCTGATGGGATGCTGATTTTTGTGATTCCTGTAGTCTAGTCCCATCACAAACTTATTCCATACTTCCTATCCAACTCTCATCATGTGTCCCTGAAAGAGACACATTCAATGTCTTTTGGGAACAGAACGGTACAGAATATGACTTTGTCCACAACCCCATAACCATCTGCAAGTCCATTGTCAGTGGTAGGGGTGGAAGAAATGGAGTTCTAAAAGAGGTGGCCGAAAAGATTATGGAGGCATTAGTAATAATCCTTCAAGAATGACTAGATTTTATATGTTTCTGGAAGACAAGAAAATTACACATATCGCACTACTCTTGAAGAAGGTAGTGAGTCAGAAAAAGGGAAACTATCGGTCTGTTATATTAATCTCAGTGTTTGGGAGGATGTTGGAGTCCCAGACTGGTGGCCTATTACCTGTTCCTTTGTACCCACCATGTACCCCTGTTTATTACAGATCCAACATCTGTACCAACTCCACAACCTGAGGGGACAACTCCTGAGCCAAGTGATGATTTGTCCACGATCACGGACCCAGATACAAGCTCAGGTACCAGTTGTGGGGATGTGTTTTACAGAGACTCCTCTCTGCAATTATTGTTCAACAGATTCAACCAGCATCAAGCAACTAAATGAGAGGAGATGGGTAATGGATGGCACAAGGGAGCTGGGTGACGGAGTGGCCGTGGGAGCTGGGTGACGGAGTGGCCGTGGGAGCTGGGTGACGGAGTGGCCGTGGGAGATGTGTGACGGAGTGGCCGAGGGGGCTGGGTGACAGAGTGGCCGAGGGGGCTGGGTGACGGAGTGGATGAAGGGGTATGGCTGATACAGTGGCCGAGGGAGACAGGTGTAAGGGTTACTGAAACAGGTCAGTGAACGAGTGGCTGAGGGAGATAGATGATGGGGTGCTGAGGACAGAGAGGAATGTGGAAAGGTCCAGTAGGTGTGGGAGTGACCAAAGGTAGAGTGCTGAGGAAGCAAGTAAAAGAGTGTTGCATGACGGGTCTGACCAATTGGAATGGACACAGACATCTAGGTATACTGAGCAGAGTGTGTTGTGGAGGCCACTGGGACTGGTACGTGGAACTGTGGGATGGACTGAAGGTCATGCATTGTGATAAACATGTAGATGATGCAGATAATTGTGTGACCATAGCATACATGGTCATATTCCAGCATTCCTGGATGTTAAATCGTTGAGAATTGTTCTGGAGTGTCTCACATATAGGGAAGGATTGACTCAGAGTAGGAATGGAGGGACTTGTCAGAGCCATCCAGTAGAAAGATGGACATGATTAACTATGGACAACTTAGTTCAGCTGAGCGGACCTCTCATTGTTCGAGGGTGTGGAATTCAGTGACTGGTGGTTGAGTGAGTGCTGTATAAACTTACATGGTGGAGTGCGATAGGCTTGTGATGGTCTGATGGAATGCTGATTTTGGAGATTCCTGTAGTCTAGTCCCATCACAAACTTATTCAATACTTCCTATCCAACACTCATCATGTGTCCCTGAAAGAAACACGTTCAGTGTCTTTTGGGAACAGTACAGTACAGACTATGACTTTGTGCACAGCCCCATAACCATCTGGAAGTCAGTGGTAGGGGTGGTAGAAATGGAGGCTCTCCCATGTCTGTGCGGTGGTAATTTGAATGTCTGTGTTTCTATAACAACAGAGGAGGTTCTTGGGAAACAAAGATCCAAATGTAGACAAGTCACCTGGACCAGATAGTGTACACGCAAGAGATCTAGAAGAGGTGGCTGAAAAGATTATGGAGGCATTAGTAATAATCATTCAAGAATGACTAGATTTTATATGTTTCTGGAAGACAAGAAAATTACACATATTGCCCCACTCTTGAAGAAGGTAGTGAGTCAGAAACAAGGAAACTATCGGCCTGTTACACTAACCTCAGTGTTTGAGAGGATGCTGGAGTCCCAGACTGGTGGTCTGTTACCTGTTCCTTTGTACCCACCATGTACCCCTGTTTATTACAGATCCAACATCTGTACCAACTCCACAACCCAAGGGGACATCACCTGAGCCAAGTGATGATTTGTCCACGATCACGGACCCAGATACAAGCTCAGGTACCAGTTGTGGGGATGTGTTTTACGCAGACTATACTCTGAAATTATCATCCAATGGATTCAACCAGAATCAAGGGACTGACTGAATGGACATGGGTGATGGACTGATCAGGGCAGATGGTTAACTTAGCTGCCGAGGGACACAGTTGCCGTAGCGGCCGAGGGAAACTGGTGACTGTGCGGCCGAGGGAGATTGGTGTTGGAGTGGATGAGGGAGACGTGTGTCGGAGCATCCGAGGGAGATCGGTGACGGTGCAGCCAAGGGGGACGGGGGACAGACCAACCAAGGACAGAAGGGTGTTGGATGGCTCAAGTGGTGTGTGAGAGACCGAGGGGAGAGTGTTGAGAGAGCAAGTAAATCTCTTGGAAAATGGTTCTGAAGAATGGGGATGGGCTTGGGGTTTGCCATGTGCAGCGGGGATGGTATCGGTCACTGTGCCTGGCATATGTGTCCGTGGGAGGATTGACTGTAACATACAGATGTGCCTTTGTTGGTGAGTTGGAAGTCTGGTTGTGGTGATTCCAGTAGGCTCGTCGCATCAGAAGCTAGCACAGTACATCGTCTCCAACACATAGTGTCTCTTGCGAGCAGTAGGGTACAGAGCATGACCTTGTCCACATTCGCATAAACATCTGGAACGGCATTGTCTGTGGTATGGTGGTTGAAATGGATCCTTTTGCAAATTGCAATGGTGGAGCTTTGTCTGGACTGTGTCACCATAATGAGAGAGGAGATTCCTAGGAAACTGAAAGGTCTGAATGTCGATGAGACATCTGAATGAGATGATGTACGCCCAGAGTTCTGGAAGAGCAGGTTGAAGAGATTGTGGAAGGATTGGTTATGATATTTCAAGAATCATTAGATTCTGTATTGGGTCTGAATGTGAAAAATTACTAATTTAACTCCATTCTTCAAGAAAGCAGAGATGTAGAAGGAAGAATACTACAGGCTAGTTATTCTGGCCTCAGGGTCCAGATGTTGGATTACCAACGGGATGGGCAATTGTCTGTTCCTCTATTCTAACCACGTGCCTGTTTATTACAGATTCAGCATCTGATCCAACTCCGCAACCCAAGGGGACAACTCCCGAGCCAAGCGATGATTTGTCCACAATCAATAACCCGGAAACAAACTCAGGTATCAGTTGTGGGAATGTGTTTTACAGGGACTCCTCTCTGCAATTATTGTTCAACAGATAAAACCAGCATCAAGCAACTAAATGAGAGGAGATGGGTAATGGACGGCACAAAGGAGATGAGTGATGGAGTGGCAGATTCAGATGGGTGACAGAGTTGCTGAAGGGTATGGCTGACAGAGTGACCAAGGGAGATGGTTGTAAGGGTTCCTGAAGCAGATGAGTGCACTAGTGGCTGAGGGAGGTAGGTGATGAGGTGCTGAGGACAGAGAAGTGTGGGAAGGTCCAGAAGGTGTGGGAGTGACCAAAGGTAGAGTCGTGAGGAAGCAAGTAAAAGAGTGTTGCATGACGGGTCTGACCAATTGGAATGGACACAAACATCTAGGTATACTGAGCAGTGTGTGTTGTGGAGGCCACTGGGACTGGTACGTGGAACTGCGGGATGGACTGAAGGTCATACATTGTGATAAACATGAAGTGAAGTGAATGTACAGATGCTGGGGATAGTTGTGTGACCATAGCATACATAGTCAGATCCCAGCATTCCTGGATGTTACATCCTGGAGAATTGTTCTGGGGTGTCTGACATACAGGCAAGGATTGACTCAGAACGGGAATAGGGGGAATTGTGAAACAGCCATCTCGTAGAAAGTTGGAGGTGATTTGCAATGGACAACATAGTTCAGCTGAGGGGACCTCTCATGCGAGGGGCAAGTGGAATGCAGTGATTTCTGATTGGGTGAGTGCTGTATAACCTTACATGGTGGAACACAATGGGCTTGCGATAGCATGATTGAAGGTTGGTTGTGGTTATTCCTGTAGTCTCGTTCTATCACCAGCTCATACTATGCATCCTCTCCAACACTCACTATACATCCATCATTTAAAACACGTTCAGGGACTCTTAAGAGCAATCGGTACAGAGCGCAACCTAGTCCACTGTCCCAGAAACATCAACATGCACTTTGTTAGTGATATGGGTTGTAGATCTTTCAAGAATCATTACGAATCTCTCCACAATCTCTTCAGCCTACTGTTCCAGACCACTGGTGGTGCACAATCTCATTCAGATGTCTCATTCTGGAATCATTCTGGGTGAGTGGAAAATTACGATTGTAACTCCACTCTTCAAGAAGGTAGAGAGGCAGAAGGAAAGATACTACAGGCCAGTTATTCTAGCCTCAGTGACTGGGAGATGTTGGAGTCCCCACTGGATGGTCAATTGTCTGTTCTGTTCCCACTATGTGCCCCTGTTTATTACAGATTTAGCATCTGTACCAACTCCACAACCCGAGGGGACAACTCCTGAGCCTGGCGATGATTTGTCCGCGATCAAGGGCCCAGAAACAATCTCAGGTATCAGTTATAGGGATGTGTTTTACAGAGACTCCTCCCTGCAGTTCGCATTCAACAGACTCAACCAGCATCAAGTGACTGACTGAGAGGAGAATGGTGACGGAGTGGCCAAGGGGGATGTGTGTCAGTGAGTTGAGTGGTTTGGATGATGGAGTGATCCAGGGAGATGTTTGAGGGGGTTGCCATGGGAGATTGGTGTGTGGTGTGTGGGAAGGCCAAATAGGTGTGGGAGGGCCAAAAAGGTATGGGAAAGACCAAGCCAGAGGGGTGTGGAAATGAGTAAAAGTGTTTCATGTTGGGCCGGATCAATTAGAGTGGACACAAATATCTAGGTATTGTGTGCAGTGTCTGTATGGAGGCCATTTGCTCTGGTACGTGGCACAACAGGTTGAAGGAAAGTGCATGTGCTCTGATAAACATGAAGTGTTTCTGAAGAATGTGCAGATGTTGGTGATAATTGAGTGACCGTAGCATTCAGGGTCAGATCTGAGTTTCCCTGGATGTTGCATCCTAGGCAAATGGTCTGGAGTGTCTGACGTATTCGGAAGATCGGACTTAGATTGGGAATGGAGTAATTATCAAAGAGGCTTTGACCCAATTGGTAGAATGTTGGAGGTGATTTGTTTGGGATGACTTAGGATCTGTCATGGGAGGAAGATGCGGACTGCAGAGACTGGTGGTTGGATGAGTGTTGTATATCCGTACATGTCCAGGCGTGATGGGAATGTGTTGGTATGATAGAAGGCTGGTTGTGGTGATTCCTATAGTCTCTTCCCATCACAATCTAGCACAATACACCTTCTCCTAAACTCACCATGTGTCTCTGATTTAAAACACATTCATGGTCTCTTGGGAACAGTCGTGTACAGACCAAGAATTTGTTCCACAATCCCAGAACCATCTACAAGCACATTTGTCAGTGGTAGCTGTTTTAGATATGGACCCTCACCCAAGTCTCTGTAGTGAAGCAATGGACTGGTCTGTGGGATGAAGGGAATATTATCCCAGGTTACACAACCTCTCCTTATAACTTAGGTACTGAAATTCAGGCAAGTGTCTTGTGAATATATTATAACAAGTGTCTTGTCTTGTGAATATATTATAACAGTCTTTCTGATTTGGTGACATGTTTCCTAAAACTGATGAATGAAGCTGGTATTCTGAGTGCAGCCTCATCACCGCCTCATAGCACCACAACATCACTTGTCACATCCTATAGTTAATGCCCTGACTGATGAAGGGCAGCATAGTATGCATTAACAAGAACAGGTGAACCACCCAGCCAACTGAATGTACTGTATTTGAGGAAATGTCCATTCTTGAAAAGAAAAAATATGGAAACCTGTTCACACTGCATGGAAGCTCACTAGAAGAGAGTCTAATATCAAATAATTTTGAATTTTTAAAGCTCCGTAGACCTGATAACTGTTTTTTCCTCACAAGAGCTCAGAGCTGAATGAGCTATAGTTATTAATCTGAACATTCATCTGCTGCTGTTTACACATTTAGGATCACTTAAGTTACCCAGCCGATTCTCATCATTCTGAGTCAGGTGGTGGTTTTATATAAATATGTCTTTTCAGGAAGATTTTCTCTGTCAGTCTGTGCAATTTAGTCGCATAAATATGCTGAAGATATTCAAGTCTTCAGATTCACATTAACTGAATGATGGCTGAGTAATTGCTTGTCATGTCCATAAAACCATGAGGCATCTGGGCCTGTACTCCCGCGAATTCTGCAGAAAGAGGGGACATCTCATTGAAACCCTTCAAATTGTGAAAGACCTCTAAGGAGTAGATGTGTAGAGGATGTTTCCTCTGATGGGGGAGTCTAAGACCAGTGGACACAGCCTCAGAATAGAGGGATGTCCACTTAGAACATAGATGAAGAGGAATTGCTTTTGGCACAGAATGGTAAATCCGTGGGACATTTGCTACAGGTGGCTGAGGATGTCAAGTCATTGGGTATAGTTAAGGTAATGGTTGGTCAGGGTATGAAGGGAGAAGCCAGGAGACTGTGGCTGAGAGGGAACTGTGTCAGCCATAATGAAATGGTGGGGCAGAAAATGGGCAAAAAGGCTTTATTCTGCTCCTGTATCTTATGGTCGTATAGGAGCATAATTAAGCCATTTGGCCTAACGTGTGTACTCCCCATTCCATGGCTCTAAACTTCGCTCTTTGCCTACTTCCCTACTTTTGACCCATGCTGCCCCAGTCACCACAGACAAACCTGATTAACCCTAAACTAATCATGGGACAATTTACAATGACCAATTAACCAACCTGGTGTGTGTTTGGACTCCGGGAGAAATCCTGATAACCCAGGGAAAACCCATGCATTTTGCATGGAGACATACAAAATGGAACCAGAATTCATCTCCAAACTCCAGAATGCTCTATAATGTAATAGTGTCGTGCTCACTACTACGATACTGTGGTGCCCATCTCTGTTCTAAATGTCAGATGCTTGAAAGGCCATTACTAATGCTTCCTCAATCCCTTAAGCTGCTTGTTTCAGATCCCTCTGGGTGTAGACCAACTGGATCAGGTGAATTATCTACCTTCAGGCATTTTCTCTCCAAGCAACTTCTTCCCCCGACACTATTGAATTTATGGCATTCTGCTTCTGTCTGCCGCAGTGAAGATTGACACAAAATAATTATTTTGTTTGGCACCTTTTCTTTCTCCTACATTAATACCTCCCAGTGTCAATTTCTAACAGTCCGATGCCTACCCTCATTTCTCGTTTCCTCTTTATATACCTAAAACTTTTGAGATTTTTAAAAATATTATTTGATAGCTATCCTTCATATTTCATCTTCTTTCTTATGTTTTTTTTAGTTGCCTTCTGTTGGTTTTCAAAATTTCCTAATCATGTATCTTCCCACTAACTTCTTCATCTTTGGGGTATCTATCTTTGCCTTCAAAAGTGCCTCCAGAAACTCTTTCCATTGTTTTTCTCTCTTCTTTCCCTGCTAATGTCCCTTTCCAATCAAAATTCACCAGCTCCTCTCTCATGCCTCTGTAATTCCCTTTACTCTACAGAAATATCGATGCATCTGACTTCATTCTCCCTCTGAACTTGTAGGGTGAATTATTTCGTATTATGAACAGTGCATCTTAAGAATTTATTACCCTCAGCCAACCATGCATCTGTACCATCCCCCTATTCCTGTCTTGACTAACACGTGACACTGGGAGTAGTCCAGAGAAGCCTTGCTCTTCTGCCTCTTCCATAACTCCCTATACTCACTGTGCAGCCCCCCATTCCACATTTCTACCCATGCTACAGGGGCCGATGTGCACCATGGCCTCTGGCTGCTCATCCTGTCTCAAAAATATTTTGTCGTCTCTCTGCGACATCTTTGATCCTAGCACCTTGGAGGCAACATACCATCCTGGCATTTCCTTCTCAGCCAAAGAATCTGCTGTCAGTCCTCTGAACTATAATGTATCCTTCCACTAACGCTCAACTTGAATTTACCCTTACCGTCTGAGCCTTAAAGTCGGTCATATTGCCACGGCCTGGTGTATGCTACTGTGCTTTGATAGGTAACTCCCCCCCCCCCCCAGCAGTATCCAAAGGGGTTTGCTTCCTGAATGCAGCGGTCACCGGGGAACCCTGCACTATCTACGTACACCCCGTAGTTCTCCAGGTGATCAGCATATTACTCTCTGGAACCTGCACTCTGGGTGTGAGCACTTCAGTAACAGATTGATCCAAGAGGTTTTCAGCCTCCAGGACATTCTGAGTATGTCCAGCTCAATTTCCCTGATCTCCTCAGTCAGGAGCTGAAGTTGGCCGTCCTGCAGATGTAGTCATCAGGGAGACTCTAGGGTACCGTAAGATCCCATATGATAGAGGAGGAGTATTTCACTGCCTTAGCTAACATCCTGGATACAATAGATATGTCTTTGGCTCTAAAATCTTAGGCTTAAGTTCTACAATCAACTAAATGATTGCAAACACTTCAGCACCTTGGTCTCTGCCTGTTCTTGCCAAAGACTTTTGAGCGAAAGCCTGACCATTCTATCACTGACTCACTCAAACAACGGCCACTCCACCTACACCTCATTTTTCATTATTGACCCTTGATAGGTCAATGTCAATCTAAGTGATTCCTGTCAGGTCTCGGTCATTTTTAAAAGCTGGTGCATAAAGTCCACAAGGAACCATCTTCAACCTACAACGTGACCTTCTGCTCGGCAGGCATGTCCTGACATGTGAAATCCACAAAAACACTCCAATTCACTCCGCGATCTCCCACTCAGCAGATATCAATGGGAAGAATAATGTTTACCTCCAGAGGAGAGGAATAAGGAATGGGAGATGGGTCCCATGCCAGGATGCAGGGTGGAGATTGCAGGAGTAAAGGAAAAACCCAGGTCTGGGATTGTCCACGTGCACAGTGGTGTCTTCAAGCTCAGGTGTGAGTAGTGCGGATTAATGAAAATAAATATTAGTCGCACATTACTTCCATGAAATTTATCCCCACTCAGAAGGAGGGTAATATCAATTGTTTGTGGGGGAAAGATGGTGAAGGTAAGAGCGATAATGCTGCCTTCAACATGGAATCCTCCCTCTGCTCTACGAACATCTGTCCCAGCCCAATGATTTTTCTCAAAGTTCACGCCCTCAACTCTCTCTGTTGTTTTATTCCAGATTCCCAGATATCCACAAGTGAAAAAACCAGAAATTCATCATCTGGAGAATACACCCAGGAACCATCATCTGTCCCAGTGGGAGATACGTCCACAGGTACCAAATTCTGTTTCTGTCAGGCTCATTCAGTCACTCCTATTCTCTGACTACAAACAGCTCATGGATGAATTCACCTGCTATATATCCAGTACAGTGCAGATTATTGCCAAAAGTGTTAAGTCCTGTGACACGTAACCTGTGACAGGTTAAAGAATCAGCAGAAATGGAAAACACTTTGGAGTCTGGTATTGCTATGAACTAATAGTATTTATTAGTAACTATGCAATACAGTACTATAAATGCAGATATATTACACAGGTTAGCAGTGATATGTATGTGTGTGTGTGTATATAGTGTGGAAATAGGAACAAAACTGGGCTTGTTCAAACCTAGGGATGGATGGATATAGTCTGACGATGATGAAGAGAGTTCAGTTCAGTTTGAGGTAGTTAGTTGAGTAACATTGGAAAGAGAGAGAGAGAGAGGTGAGCTGATGCTGTCCATCTTCCCGTTGTCTTCAGAAATCCTGTTGAAGTCACCGACTGTGACCATAATATATGCGACCATTCTTCAGTGATGGAATTATCACCCAGGCAAGGGTGGACACACAGAGGAGGTTTATGAGGATGATTCCAGGAATGAAAGGGTTAATATATGAGGGGCAATTGGCATGTTGGGCCTTTGGTACTCCCTGGAATATAGAAGAATGAAGGGGGATATAATTGAAACCTACAGAGAGTTGATAGGACTAGAGAAGTTGGATGTGGAGTTTCCTGACTGGTCAGGGCATCATAGTCTATGGTGGGAAGACAAATGTAAGGAGTTGAATGGGATCTACGATCAGCCATGACGAATGGCAGAACAGATTCAAAGGGGTGAATGGCCTAATCTGTCCTAGTGGCTTATGGTCTAATTGTAGAGGTGAATGACATCAGTTTTTCATCTTTCCCTTCTCTGCCACATTTCAGCATCATCTGAGATCACTCAAGGTGGTGGTCTGGATTTGAGCACTGTACCAATAGCTGGAATTACTGAGAGGGATACTTCCTGGAAGTTCATTCTATCTCATGCTGAAGGCAGTGACAGTTGTTTAGGAGACCAATTTGGTCATGCGGGAGTAAGTGTCTTAGAGTCTCAGAGATTTCGCCGCGGTAGGAAATCATGCTTTTCTCCAAGCCTCTGTCTCACCCTGATGATGTATTTCAGTGATTGCAACTTGTCAACCTCTTATGCTCTTTATTTTATTGTCTCCATCTGCTGACTTGCAACGCTGAAGGACACAGTGAGTCATCAACTAAAGGACCCATTCAGGAAACATCCTCTGCCCAAGTTGAAGAAATGTGCTCAGGTATTTTGTGTGTGTGTGTGTGTGTGTGTGTGTGTGTGTGTGTGTGTGTGTGTGTGTGTGTGTGTGTGTGTGTGTGTGTGTGTGTGTGTGTGTGTGTGTGTGTGTGTGTGTGTGTGTGTGTGTGTGTGTGTGTGTGTGTGTGTGTGTGTGTCTCTCTGTTGTGGGGACGCAACTTGGTTCTGTGTAAGCTCCTCAGTCAATGCTCCATCCTCAGTTAATGGACATAATGTGAGATCCACCCTCTGGAAGCAGGAACAAATACCATATCAGAACATTGTCGGAGGAACCCCTCTGAAAATATCTCATTTCTTGTTTCAACATCACAGCACACCTTCTGCTTACAGTTCCTCAGCACATTGCTACTATGCTCCACCCTCACCTTTACTCTCTGATAGTCTCAACATCTTCTTTCTGTATGCCCCCACCCTTCACACCACAAACCTCACATTATACAGTCCGTACATCTCATCTTTGAAGATTGCTTAATCCCATTCGTTGTATTCTGAATTAGACTCAGATGAGATCCCTCCCTGTCACCTGTCTCTACTCCCAGTCCATCGAACTTTCTTTCCCTGCTGAGCCCCCTTTGTGCCACAGTGCAGATCATGATGTTGTGCATTCCCTGGTGACATAGTGTCTGATCTTACCTTCACAATCGCCAAACCTGTTGGTGTTGCTGTCTCTGGGTTGGACCAGGTGGAAATGTGACTCAAAACTGCATTAATCTTCCAGTCAAGGGGCTCCCAACAAAGGAGCAGTGTGAGGAGATGATTAACACGGCCCTAGTGTTACACATTGGACAGAACAACCCTGAAAACTCCGACAAGTTTCTCCAACAGGTGAGACATCTATTCCTCATTTACTCCGGTTTACTCCGGCTAATGTAGCTGTGGTTGTATCTCCCCATTTTCCCCTCCCATGACCAGTGACCACTGTTTCTCATTGAATGGTGGTTATCCATCCACTGTGAGGAACAGTGGCTGCTCCCAATTTGCCATTCGTAGTTAACATTGTTTGCCAATTTAAACTCTTCATCAACACAAATTGAACATCCTACCTTTTCATAGTTTGCACTTAACCCGTCAGCTTTACTCCTTCATTCCCAGATGCGTTTCATATTTCTGTTGTAGGGAAAGGGATTTAACTGGTTTGAGGGGTTTAGTGCAATCATCTTTGGGTGGTGGGTCGGAGATCTGTCTCTGCCAAATGAGGTGTTGGTTTGCTCTTTTCCTCTGGTGACCTGCAGGTCACCCTTGCATAATGTATAGCAATGGTCCCAACCTCCGGTCTGCAGACTGATACATTGCTGCGAAGAATGCAGCGGGAGCCAGAATAGTACTCAGCACATCTTTAAGAAAAAAGCCAAAATAAACAAGCTAACTAATTAGTTGCTGCCCGGCACGTAAATGTCAGCCGAGATCAGAGGCAATTCAATCGGCAACTAATTAATTTGTTTGTCTATTTCGGCTTTTTTCTTAAAGATGTGCTGGGTGCGTTCTGGCTACTGCTGCATTCTTCGTGGCAATTTATCGGTCCGCAGCCTGGAGGTTGGGGACCACTGACGTATTGCACTGCTCAGCCCCTAGATTAGGGTCATGTGTAACCATGGGTGCAGGTGGTGACTGGTCGTATGAACAGATGGTACAGATCTCAAATCTTGATTACATCCAGAATCTGAAGTTTATTGACAATGGATGGGATCACACATCTTGTGAAGACACTGCCCAGAAGAAGGCAATGGCAAATCACATTTGTAGAAAAGTTTGTATTGCTTGCATGGTGGGTGGTGGTGGGGGGGGGGGGCTGATACTTTTCTTGGTTTACTTATGGGAGGGGGCAGAAACCTTGAGGTTCTAACGTTTTCTGTCATTCATTCTTTGTGGTTGTGAATGTCTGAGAGGAGTACAGATTTCGGATAGTGTTTTGTGTACCTTCTCAAATATTGAACCATTGAACATTCATTGGATACACATGATGATAATGAGTGGAATCATGTACCTCACGGTTTCCCAAATGTTTTTATGCTGTGGAACTTTACCATTCATTGAGGGACTGTGGACTGCAGGTTGGGAACCCCTGATCTGGATTGAAGGAGATGAAATGAATTCTCTGGTTTCTTTGGAGGTTATGGGTAGTATACCATTTTATTATGGGGGCTGGAATATGTGGCCTGAGATGAAGATGTTGTCCTGCCCAGTTAAAAGACAATGTAATCCTTATTTTGGGGGAAGGAGCCACATCTATTATGGAGCAGAGACTGTCATGGTTTGGAGGAGGGGAAAAGTCCTGAATGTGTGGAGTGTAGGGGGCTTCATTGTTTTGAAAACGGAGATGGTCAGGTGTGATGGGGAAGATCATTCCTCTCGTGTCCACACACAGAGATTTCCATGAACTTTCAGCACAGGGTTTCCTCTCGTGTGTTGAAAGATGATTTCCCCTGGTAGGTGTAGGGTTGCAGGTTGCTTTATGAGGAACGCAAGTAGTCTGAATCCAAAGGAATGGGATTCTCTTAGTGTGTAGAAGGTGTGATTCTTGATGTGAAGGAGAGTCAATCTCTTGATGTCCTGTGATGGATTCTGTGGGTGATGTAGGAGGTGTGCTGGTGGATCTGGTGTCCTGGTCTGAGTCATCATCCCCACGCAGTGCTGTTTAACTGTGTTTCTTCAGTTGTCTCTCACCGTCGACTGTCCATTCAATAGGTGAGAAGCTGAGACAGCAGGTAAGGCTTGTCCATGTGTTATGGTTACACAGAACCAAGAATGCAGGAAGAAGGAAAGGAATTGATTCTCTGGATCCTGAATTACAATCATTCATTGTATCACTGGATAATGGGTGGGGTTGCTGGTGATGAGTTACTGTGGTGGGGAATCTGGGATGATGGTCAAAAATCAAAGCTATAATTGTATGATTATACATCTCGACTTTACATGTTATACAAATTAGTGGAAAACCAGTTAATCTGTCATTCTGCCAATTGGAAAGAATGCCAATTGACCAGTTAACCCCAGTTAGTGTGGTTAACATTATTTCCCTTCCATAATCAATATTACTTCAGTTCTCCATCATCATCATCCCACATTTTCATAGTTTGTTCCACAGTCAGCAATGCTCCGTCCTTCCCAAATGCCAGTTTCCCATCATATTTCCCAATGACCGGCATCTCCACTCAGCTACAGTTGCCAGAGTTTGGTGGTGCTGATGATCACTTTCTGACTTTACTGGTGTTTGAAGAGATGGTTTATCCTTCACTTTGAGCTATTCTGGTTCCCTTGATTTGCAGAGTAGAAGGTTTTCCATGGTACTCGTTGAAGTGTTTCCCTCAGATTTGGAGAGAAGAGTATTTCCCAAGTTGTGTAAAGGAAGTGGCAATCTCACTTGTTCTGTGAAATTGAATATGCGGTTGTGGCTGGGTGGTATGTGGGAATTCCACCAGTCTGAGGTTTGGGTTTCCAGTGGTGTAGAAGAGTGGGTGAAGAATGCACACAAAAAAGTGGTTGTAAATGCCCTTCAGCACAGGCAGCACTGGGAAGGCGAACCAGACTTTGTTTCAGCTGAGAGAACCTTTGTTGGAACTAGATGGGGAAGAGGGTGGGGTCTGGGGGAGAAAAGTGTTGCTCTGTTTAAGAGACAGGGATACATTGCACTGGGAAGGCAGTCTGTAAGATGGTTAGTTTTTTTCTGATGTAGGAAAAGGAAGTTAGCTGTAATAAGGGGACTTATGGAATACCCTAGACTGAGGGAGTTGAGAAGGGTCCCTAGCTTTCTTTTTGGAAGTGCAGTATACAGCATAGTTCTTTTTCTTTTTCATAGGGGAAGGGTTGGGATCTGAATAATTGACTTTATCCACAACCAAGGAAACGGGGAATACTTATTTTGTACGAAGGAGTTCTTTCTGGTTTAGGCAGGAACCAGAGGAAATGGATAGTCTTGCATGCAGAGTGATCGATCTTTGTAGGTCTGGAAAAGATTCCCTGTGTGATGGGAGCGATGATTCCCCTGATGGCCTCATGGGGAGATGTCCTTGATCTGTATGTTGGAAGGTGATTTCCAACACCTGATGAGTTTAGGGTTGGTTGTTGATTAATGAGGAAAATTAATTATCTATTTTGGAAGAGATGAAGTCTCCCTGCATTTTGGGGATGTGCTTCCTGTTGCGAAGGAGAGGGATTCTCAATGTGTACACTGATGGATTTCTGTGGATGATGCTGGGATGAGGCAAGTGTTCTGCTGTCCTGCTAGGGGTCATGAACCCAACATAGTGCAAATTCCACACAAATTACTGAGGGAACTCAGCAGGCCAGGCAGTCTCCATGCAAAAGACTATTATTGATGCTCTCATGCATTCCAATTCTCACTGTTTTTGGGCTCTAGTATGAAAAAAAGGAGCATGTGATTCACAAATAAAAATGCTCAGTTTAATTGAACAAAATCGCTGGTTGTAATATTTAGGGGAACAAAGTGTTGGAGGCTGAACACTTTAGGGGTCATTGTAAATTGATAGATCAATATATAATAATGAGAACCTGAGCTGTAGAGTCCTTGAAACTGAGTCCATAGGTTGTGGCTTCAGTTTAGTATTGATATGAGTGAAGTTATCCATGTTGGTTCAGCAGCCCAAAGGTTGCAGGGTAACAATTATCCTTGATCTGGTCATGTGAGACCTCAGACACCTCTACCTTCTGTTCAATGGCAGCAGTGAGAAGAGAGCATGGCTTGGATGGTGGGGATCCTAGTTGTCCTATGATCTGCTCAAGGGTTTCAGCCCAGAACATTTTCCATTGGTGCTACCTGGGCTGCTGAGATCCTCGAGGATCTTCTGTGATTTGCAGCATCTGCAGATTTTCTCTTGTTTGACAGTGGAAATTGACCGTGTTTCTTCACCTATTCGTGTTCCACAGATGCGTGAGATACTGATAGAACAGACCCCCTGCAAGTACGTCCTGTCCAAGTACAAAAAATAAACAGAACAGAGAATGCAGGAAGAGTGAAAAGAATTGACACAGAAGATCCTGGATTATGGTCATTCAATGTATCACTGTATTTAATCTATTGGCGGAATGGCAATGGTGGTGGGGTGTTATCGTCGGGAATCTGAGTCAGTGGGGGTGGATCTAAGCAAAAGAAAACTCATATTTATCTGTATAGTCCGTCTTCTGCATTTCCTAAATATTATTGATAAACAGGTTACACTTTTCCATTTTCAAAGTTTAAAGTACATTTTATTTGTAAAGGGGGGGGGGGTTCTTCTTTTATTGCTACTGCGTACGTTAATCAAAATGGCTTCTTTGTTTTGTTTTAAAAAAAGAATGCTTCTTTGTTATGGACAAGAAAGGAATGGAGGGTTATGGGCTGAGTGCGGGTCAGTGGGATTAGGTGAGAGTAAGTGTTCGGCATGGACGAGAAGGGCCGAGATGGCCTGTTTCCATGCTGTAATTGTTATATCGTTATAATAAGTGTTTTCTCTCACAGCTTGTTTGGATTAAAATTACTGATAACAAGAATTGTATTCATTTGTTAACCAATTGGGATAGATGTTATTTTCTCTTCTGGATCTGTCAGCTATTATTGGCGGGCTTTTGGGGAGTCGGCGCGAGGGGGTGAGAGACAGAGGACACGATGCTGTAAGCTGGGCGATGGAACAGACCCGAGCGGGGTTCCGAGGCCATGGTTATTGGCGAGGAGACAAAGACAGGGAGTGCTTACGGGTGGTCCTGTGCTACGAGGCGAGTAGGTCTGAGGGGATCGAATGGTGGCCAGAATACTTCATTAATTGAGCTCCAACAGTTGTGCACAAAGTGGTTTGGACTTTGATAAGTTTGGTGCCTTTTACTTTTCCTTTTATATTGTATCTCTGTTAAGTACATAGCTCCAGTAAGATCTTTAAAGTGAACTCATTTAATCTCATATGGTGTACTGTCTGTTATTTGGTGTGCTGGGGTCATCACACATCATCCACCCAGATTACCCAGTATGGCGGGGCCAAAAGTTGCTCCCCCTAGACGGAAGCGACCTAAGCGTGCCTGAGGCTTACCAGGGGGTTACATATTATTAAAGCAATTATACATCACCATAAAAAACCCTGAGATTAATTCTCTTGCCATCTATAGAAGAATAATCACAGCAGAATCAACAATAGATTGCCCAACTATGGCGTTCAACCAGAGTGCAGAAGACAACAACCTGAGCAAATACAAAATGAAGAGATGATAATAAATAAAATTCCTACATATCAAAAACATGAGATGAAGAGTTCTTGAAAGAGAGTCCATTGGTTCTGGAAACATTTCAATGATGGGTGAAGTCAAGTGAAGTTATCCCCTTTGAGTCAAGAGCATGATGATTGAAGAGTGGTAACTGTTCCTGAAACTAGTGGTGTGAGTCTGACAGCTCCTGTACCACAAGCCTGATGGCAACAGCGAGAAGAGAGCATGTCCTGGGTATTGGGGATTTCCTGATGATGGATTCTGCTTTCCTGCCATAGCTCTTCATGCAGATGTACAGAACAGTTGGGAGGCCTTTACCCCGTATGGACTGGGCAGTAACCACTACATTTGGTAGGATTTTCTGTTTAATAGCATTGGTGTTTACATTGTACCACTGCCAATTAGTTGTCAATGATTGAATGCAGTGGCTAAATCTTATCAATGAAAGATACATTCATGATATTCTCATTTGTTTCTGTAATTGGTTCTGCATCTGATCATAGGCGGCATTTGTTCCCCTTTTATTTCAGTAGTGATATTATGCTCATTTATCTACGTTGTGAACATTAACACACTAAAGACACACAAGAATGTACAGTTATCCCTAGATGACTTTAGTTTTAGCTAGCGGCCCTATTTGGCCTAGTATTTATTGTTTTCTTCCACTTTTTACACTAATCACATTGAAGTCTGTGACCTATCGACCTGATTCTGTGTCCATCAGTTCGCACTTGGGCCATATTATTCGAACCGCAGTGACAGGCAGAGAGAATAAATCCAAACAGATTGCAGATAACACAAAATATGCTGGTGGTAGCCTTAGATACAGGATAAAATTGATAACCAGGGAAAAACAACTGAGAAAACTTGCCCCACTCTCCATGAACTCTCATTTCCATCCCCCGCATGTCTACTCTCTCCTTGACAAATGATATTGGTCATTTAGAATCAAAAAGTTTGGGAACCACTGATCTGCAGTATCAATGCCCCATAACTTTACTGCTCAATACAGTTTCTCCTCAGCCCCTGACTTCGTAATGAAAATGCATGATTGTTCAACCTAACAGAAGGAGGGAGGCGATGGTGGGAGGTGTTCCATAGTTATAATGTGCTTGGAGGTAGGTACGGAAGGGATGTCTTTCACACAGAAACTGGTGAGTGAGTGGATTGAACTGCCAGCGACGGTGGAAAAGGCGCATAAAATAGGGTCTTCTAAGAGAGTCTTAGTCAGGAACATGGAGCTTAGAAAAAGATAGAAGGCTATATCGTAGGGAAATTCTAGTCATTTTCCAGAGGCGGTTACATGGTCGGCTCAGCATTGTGGGCCGAAGGACCTGAAATGTGCTGTAGATTTCTATGTTCTCTGTTCTCGGTATCACTTCATGTCCTAGCCCATCAAGAATCTATCAAACTCTGCCTTAAATATACTTAAAGCCTTGGTCTCCACAGCCACCAGTGGCAAAGAATTCCACAGATTCACCACTCTCTGGCGAAATGAATTCCTTCTCATCTCCATTCAGCACAGCTGCCTGAGGCAAAGAGTTCCATTGTCCCCGCTAATGACCACTGGATTTAAATACATGTGAAATGGGGCATGGTCTATCCGCTGGGTATTCGAGCGGAAATTTACCTGAGCTACATCAGTCAGCATCCCCGATCTTGCAGGACGTTTCCCGCCGGGAACGATTCTGCAAGCGGGATCTCTGGAAAGCGAGCGTTATTCAAAAAAAAAATCCCAACATGAAAGCATTTTGAATAAGCCTTGAGGAGCCTGGCAGTGGCTGGGCTACAGCAGCAGAAGACCACGAGCACATACACTCAGTGGCCACTTTATTAGTTGCAGGAGATACCCAATATTGAATATCCATGGAGGCCGGCGAATATTTCAGAGACTCATGCCGCTGAGCAGTTAGAGAGCCAACATCAGGCTCCCGAAACCCGACTGGAAGTGATCCGGCGAGAGGAGCAAATACCGCGAGCCAGAAAAGCTCGTCCCCGATTCGTTGTATTGGACAGTTCCTCTTTCGTATGACTTATCTTACACGGCGGTGACTTAAGGGGCGGGGGTTCCGGGACCAGTTTTACGGCAAAAAAAAATGCATGCAAAATAACATGAATTTTATAGCCAATCTTCTGTAATTAAACACAAAAAGAAACAGGGATATTGATTTACAGATTAGTTTTTGTTGAATTCCCTGCAAATGGAATTGTTTAGCAAAGGGCTTGACATATCTTGTTCACAGTTGAAGTGGGACGGAGCTGGGGAAGGGCTTTGATTTGATTCCGAATGAGCAGGTGACTCTGTGCTGGGACGTTTAAGGTGAAACTCGTCTTGCCCCGGGCAGGACGGGACCTGCTGGGCGGAGCTTCGAATCTCGCAGAGCGTGGGCGGCTCGAATTCACAGCCTGGGACTTGCAGACTTTAACGAGAGGACGCCGTCCCACGTTTGGGGTCGAGCAAGCCCAAATTTCCCGACCGATTAGATGCGATGGACCCTTGGGCGCCAGGTAGGGGACAGTTGGGATTGAATAATAAGGAGAGAACTTCTGAGATCGGCCCAGAAATCAACTGAGAAGATAAAATCGGACGTGAGGTAAGGTTAACGCAGCTTTTTATATTTCTGCATGTGTTTCACCTTGTTCCCCTTAGGGATTCCCCTGTTCGCTGTGCTCCTCCTCCTCAGCCCACGGTCCGACCCGCTCCGGTCGAAGATAAGAAGTAAGAACACAGGTAATAGGAGCAGAAGTCGGCCATCTGCCCCGTCGAGCCGGCTCTGCCATTCAGTAAGGTCATGGCTGATCTGACCATGAACTCATCTCCACCTGCCTGGCTTTTCCCCATCACCCTGAATTCCCCTAGTATGCAAAAATCTATCAAAACCTTGTCTTAAATATATTTACTGAGGTATCCTCAACTGCTTTATCGGGCGGAGAATTCTCCACTCTCTGGGAAAGAAGATCTCCATCCTAAGTCTACTCCCCGAATCTTGAGACTATGCACCCTCGTTCTAGTCTTTCCTACCACTGGGGAAAAAAAACTTTCCTGCCTCTATTTTTCCATCCCTGTTATATTTTTATATGTACCTATCAGATCTCTTCTCAATCTTCTGAATTCCAGCGAGTACAGTCCCAGGTGAATCAATAGTTCCCCGTAGTCTAACCACCACCTCCCCCCATCTCAGGAATCAACCCGGTGAACCTCCTCTGCACCGCCGCCAAAGCCAGACCCGACAGCTGTGTCAGGTGGGTGGAACCAGGACTGCGGTGTCCACCTCTTCCCCAGGCCTGTCCTGCTGCATCCCTCTCCCACAGACGCGGTGTGGGGTCAGTCAAGGGTCACGGGGCACAATCTGACACTCGACTATTTGGGTCCCTTTCGTAGGGCAGTGTGAGGTGAGGGCCTCTGTCGGCCAGAGTTGAGCATCGATGTTGTGTCTAGATACGATACGGAGAGCAAGCTGTTGCCCATGTAGCAGGCTGCCCCGCTCCACGCGCATAATGAACAGCAAGGATCTGCAGAGATCCATACAGCTTGGCACCGGCAGCGTCGCAGGAGTTGCCAGTCAGCGTTGAAATCAACTTAGGAACTGCAGCTCCGGAGTTTTCCCTCTGTGTTTACTATCGAATCCTTTCTCATGAGTAGATTCAGCCATAAGGTAGCGGAGGTTTGAGATCAGAGTATTCCTTCCAATCGAACTGTCAACCGCGGCTGACGAGCCACATTTGCCCGAAACGGCAATTATTAAGACTCTTGCCCCGTCTCCTGTCAGTAGAAACTGTTCCGTCGGGGTCAGTAGCTAAGCCACACGTGCAGGCCAGGAGCCGGACTTGGTTGTCAAAGGCTATTTAGGTGAACGCCATCGGGAGCATTTAATAGGCAGAGGGACCTTGTTCCCATTAACACCCTTGGCTGTAACAACCTGGAGGAATCAGGGCAGTGCACCGACCACGAAAAAAAGATTATAAACCCTCAGCATTTCGGGCAGCAACTCTAACGGTACTAATTCACTCTCAGATTCGATATCACATAAATATTATCTCTATCGATTTTGCTGCCATTCCGTGGAGAAGGAATGGTTAAACAATATATTAAACCAAGTTCCTTCAGTGTTGATTGATAGCAAGCTACCGAGCCGGCTGCTCCGATTTCAGCAGAGAGGCCGCTCCCTCTCCTGAGGAATGTGTGTGTTGGAATTCGCCCTGCGGGCAGGCAGCTGCTTGCACAGAGATTCTGAGGTCTGAGCCCCAGAGGATAACAGACTGCACCGCCCAAGTCAGCCAAAGGCCCCTCAGCTGTTTGGCTGCATGAATCGATTCGGAAAATATATCGAACAAGTGATAGAAATTTTAAGTAGGATCTCGGCGAGAATACTGCCGCTTCTGATGTTTGTTTCACGGTATTCATTCACGCAGCATTTTTGTTAAAGTGTCTTTGTTTTGGGGTCAGGGATCCAGGAGTCACCGGCTCTCTTCTGCCGGCGATATTATGTGTTCGGCCGCTGTTCTTGTTTTGAAATCATTGGCACGGTTAGGATTTCCCATTGCTTTATCCAAGATCAAATTCCATTGTGGTGTGTCGGGGAGGTTTTAAAATCATCCCGGTGAGAGAGTAGGAACACAAGTTGTTTGTTGTCTTTGAATGACCGCGAGGTTTACGAAAAGATTTAGAAACAATTAAATTTACAAACAAGAGAAAATCTGCCCCTCCCCCTTTTTCCCGTGGTCCTCTGTCTCTTTCATCAATCAACCTCCCAGCATCTGTACTTCATCCCTCCCCCTTCAGGATTCACCTATCATCTGGATTTTCTCTCCTTCCTCACTCCTCCTCCAATTTATAAATCTACTCCTCAGTTTTTTTTTCTTTCCGAAGGGTCTCGCCCGATATGTCAACTGTATTTTTTCCCACATTTGCTGGCTGGCCTGCTGAGTTCCTCCAGCATTTTGTATGTGAAACAATATACCCGTCAGTTTAGTGCTTTGGTGAACCCCTTTGGTCGCATCCACTAAAGGAAAGATTCATTTCTTATCAGAAACGCGAGAAAATCTGCAGATGCTGGAAATCTGCATACAGCACGCACAAATTGCAGTAGGAACTCAGGAGGCCAGGCATCACCTATGGAAATTCGTAAACAGTTAGCGATTCGACCTGAAAACTTTCATCAGACTCATTTTCTTATGTCTGCTCGCCTTCCTAACTTTTTGCAGAAAATTAAAAAAAGTATTCCTTTGGAAAACAGGAGGATAGCTATTAGCCCGTTGATAATCCATACCACGAATGACACAACAGGTGTCATAAAGAAATAGATTCCAAAAGCATTAGAAAACTAAATAAGCGAGAAAGAGATGATAAAATTTACAACTGTAAGATCAGAAGTACAGAACTCAACTCCTGAGAGCTGATAAACCCCAGGGACCTAATGGTAATCAGTCCACCGATGTCGTGGAAGTGTCTTTCATTTGAAAACTCACTCGACAACGTGCCTAGGTCCCGGATGCTTTCCTTGGCTGCGTAAGTCCAGGGAAGACGCACTCTGGTCCCGCCAAAATCGGGAGACTGATGCGGCGCACCCACCCCAAACCTGCTTTGTGTGAATGCTGTGTAATTTGCTACCCTGTTACAGCTCAATGCCCAGAAATAACAGACAGCACACTGAATACGATTAAAGAAATTATATTTGTGAATATTAACTGAAAGATTAGTAAAGATAAGAAAGATTAAAAAAACAAAGGTCCCCTTATAATTAAACTGTCAATGTGCACAAGTTGGAGCTCAGTTCATCGATCCTCCATCGATCTCGGCGCCTGTCTCCAACTAATTACAATTTCCCCAATGCGTCCAGTCCTACCACCGCTTCTCTCCAGCGTCTTCTCTCTTCACCTCCCTCCAAACAAAGGAGCCAGCTCTCATTCCAAAGCACCTGTTATTTTTCCCCATAACTCAAACACTGCTTCTACAGAGAGAACATTACCTTAGCGGTGAAACATTTCCCAGGGTGTTACACTGTGGAGAGGGAAGCTGGACCATAGCCCTTCACAGATCCACGCACTTATCTATAAGCCCACAAGACACAGCAGCAGAATTTGGCCATCTTGCCCCATCAACTCTGCTCCGGAATTCAATCCTGGCTGATCTTTCCCCCCTCTGCCTCAGCACCGACTCCACGGCCTTCCTCCCATAACCTGTGAACAAGGAGAAGGAGATAAGTTTGTGGCCTAAGGTAGAAGGAGATAAGTTATACGGCTCTCGTTACATGCACATGCAGAACAACTCTTTGAGTGGTAGTGCAGAATGATTGAGTAAATAACCCATCTCTTTCTACTGTCACGTACTCAGTGACTGGGTTAAAGAACCAGCAGAAATGGAAAACACTTTGGGGTCTGGTATTGCTATAAACTAATAGTGTTTATTAGTAAATTACTCAATACAGTAATATAAATGCAAATATATCAAACAGGTTAGCAATGATACAGATATAGATATATATGTATGTGTGGAAATAGGAACAAAACTAGGCTCTTTCAAACCTAGGGGTAATTGGATACAGTCTTACGATGATGAAGAGAGTTCAGTTCAGTTCGTGGTATTTAGTTGAGAAACGTTTGAGAGAGAGAGAGAGAGAGGGGTGAGAGGTGATGCCGTTGATCTTCCCGTTGTCTTCCGAAGTCCTGTTGTGATCACCGACTATGACCATGATACGTACGACCGTTATCACCTAGGCAAGAGCACACAAATAATTCAAATAATTCCCCACCGTTTGCACCTTTTCACACTGTGAGCCCCTGATCGATTTCCCCCAATTGATCCTCCAAAACCCCAACTTCACGTGGGTGCACAATTATCGTTCAGTGTCTGACACTGTGTGTGTCTCCTGGTGTGTCTGTCTGTGTAACAGTGGATCTTCTCTTTGTCTCCACATGCTGGACACCAGTTGTCCATCAGCCTGCTCCTCCCACCGCTTTCTGCAGAAACCGTACAAGCAATCAAGTAACCTTTTGAAAGGTAAACGATCAGCAGAGGAACCATAACATCATTCTTTCGAGCAGTTTCGCTCTCTCTCTCATTGCTCTGGAAGCCTCTCCTCTCTCTCTTAAAAGCAGCACCATTTATAGTGTCTATTCTGGACCCCTTTCCATACTAGGGTGACCCCCAACACCCCCTCCTTTTAAGAATTTTTTATGGGGGGTAAAATTTCAGGTTAAATGTGAATTACAGAGTTTGTAACAATACATGAGTAATCATCAGATAACAGAGTAAAAGGGGTACAGTTTCATACTTAACATCTAGATAAATAATTGGCTATGATGTTGTCAGTACCTTTGACATGTCTAATTTCAAGATCATATTCTTGCAATATCAGACTCCAATTCAACAATCTTCTGTTCTTATTTTTCATATTAGCCACTAAGGGATTATGATCTGTGTAAGCTATCTGTGGCTTGTGGGCAGGACAAATATAAACTTTGAAATGTTGCAAAGACAGAATAAGTGGCAGTAACTCTTTTCCCATAGTGGAATAGTTTTTTTCTGGTGTACATTAAATTTCTTGGAGAAATAAGTCACTGGGTGTTCAATGTCATCGCACCTTTCTGCAATAATACTGCTCCAGCACCCTCGTCACTAGCATCTGTTGCTATGGAGAATGGTTTGGAAAAGTCAGATGTTCTGAATATGGGATGATAACACAATATAGGTTACAGTTGCTCAAACAATTTTCCCACAGCCATAGCGTGCTCTTCCCACATGTCATTCCAGACCACTAAATCTTCGATATAAGCCCCTGTGTTTTCTAAACCTCTAATTACCAAGTCAATCATCCTTTTAAATGTACCTGGAGCATTTTTTATTCCACAAGGTTAAACATTATATTCATACAGCCCTGAAGGTGTGACAAACGCTGTGATTTCTCTAGCCATTTCAGTCAAAGGAAATCACCATTATCCTTTCAGCAAGTCAATTTTTGTAAGGTACTTAGCCGTCCCCACTTTATCAATGTCTACTCCCGGGATAGGATCAGCATCTGTCTTTGTGATGGCATTGACTTTCCTGTAGTCAGTACAGGATATCACTTTACCGTCCGATTTTGGCACAAGAACACAAGACGCTGCCCAGTTTGAGGTAGATCGCCAAATGATACCAGCTGCAGGCATGTACTCAATTTCTTTTTTCCACCAGCTTGCTTTTCTCCAAGTTCATTCTGTCCAGATGCTTTTTAATGGGCTGGGCTGTCTTGACAGTGATGTCATGCACTGCCATCGTGCACAGTCTGAGAATATCAGGGAATAAACCTTTATGCCGGTTAATTAAAATCTTCAATCTTTTTGCTGCTTTGACTGCAAATGTTGAATTTTCCCATCAATATTTTTCAAAAAACATCAGACTTTCTGAGTCTTGTGAAAACTACAGGGAGTTCAGTAAAATGATTTTGTCCTCCAGTATTAGCCACGACAAGCTCCTCCGTTGTCATGACAGTACTCACTAGTGCGAGGTCGGAGTCATGACAACATCTGATCACATTTACATTCTGACCTGACCATTGCTCTCTGAGTAAGGTCAAAGGTGACACAATATGCTTAACTCTCAACTCTTTAATGTTCTTGATGTAAAGTTACTACCCTGGTCAGATTGAATCTCTTTAGTTAGACCTACCGGTGTGGAGAATTTGATAAGTGTTTTTACCTTGATGTTCCGCAGGGGCACCATTCCATGGAACCTAGACACAGCACACATGATGGTTAACACATACTCGTAGCCAGCTGCAGTCTTTGGCAAGAGACCCATTCAATCTATGACCCTGGAAAATGGTTCACCAAAAACAGGTATCAGGTGCTTTTGGGATCACCTGATTAGGTTTTCCTGCACCCTGAAAGATATGGCAAGTCCTGGACAAGTTCACAACCTTCTTCCTTAAATTAGGCCAGTAGAATTCCTTCAACAATTTCATTTATTGGCTTTTCCACTTCAAACTGTCCACCTAAAGACATACTATGAGCCACATTTAAAATTTCAACCCAGTAAACTTCCGGGACAACCACTTGATGTTCAATAGCCCAATCCCCATCTGGTCTCCACTTCCTCATCAACACCCCGTCTCTAAGATAAATTACTATTGACTCTCTCTGAACCTCCTCTTCTGTGAGAGCTCTCTCCTTTAAAGTCACAATTTCCGGATTTTTATTTTGCTCCTCTCTCTGCCTTTCTGCTTCCTCAGCCGCCAGTTTCTGTTTTTTTTTTACTCGGAACTCATGTTCTTACTTCATTTTATCTGCCTGAAGCTGAACCTCAGCCTCAGTAAGTGCTTTACCCTCAACAAACATCTCCAATGCCTCCTCTTTGAATTTCCCCTCGGCCACATTATGTTGTGCTTTCAACAGCTGTACCTGAGCCCTCCTCGTGCGAGTGGTCACTTTAATCTCTACCTTATGAGCGATTCCCATCAATACATCCCTCTTAGCCTCATCCAAAGCATCAGGGGTTGGACCCACCATAAAGATAATAACCTCAAACTCCATTGCTGCTGTTTTTCCACACAACCAAATCAAAATAAGGGAATGTACCCCATTCAATTCAAACAATCCCCCACATAATTTTGTTCAAAGCCCCGGACATGTGCCCCAATTTTGGACGCGTCCACAGGGACGGGGTTAAAGATCCAGCAGAAATGAAAAACACACTGGAGTCCGGTATTGCTATAAACGAATAATGTTTACTAGTAAATTACGCAATACAGTAATATAAATGCAAATATATCAAACAGGTTAGCAATGATATAGATATATATGTATGTGTGGAAATAGGAACAAAACTAGGCTCTTTCAAACCCAGGGGTAATTGGATACAATCTTACGATGATGAAGAGAGTTCAGTTCACTTCATCATATTTAGTTGAGTAACGTTGGAGGGAGGGAGGGAAGGAGGGAGAGAGAGAGAGAGAGAGAGAGAGAGAGAGAGAGAGAGAGATGAGAGGTGATGCCGTTGATCTTCCCGTTGTCTTCCGAAGTCCTGTTGTGGTTACCGACTATGAGCATAATACGTACGACCGTTCTTCAGTGGTGGAATCATCACACAGCCAAGGGTGGACACACAAATAATTCCACACCAGTCGTAGCTTTTCACACTGTGAGCCACTGATCGATTTCCCCGAAATGATCCTCCAAAACTCCACCTTCACGTGGGTGCACAAAGCTCATTCAGTGTCCGACACAGTGTCTGTCTCGTGGTGTGTCTGTCTGTGGCCCAGCGGATCTGCATTTTATTTCCACATGCTGGACATCAGCTGTCCATCAACCTGCTCCTCCCATCACTTTCTGCAGAAACCGTACAAGCAGGCAAGTACAGTTGAAAGGTGGAAGGTGAACAATCAGCAGAGGATCCTTAACATTGTCATTCTTTCGGGCAATTTCTGTCTCTCTCTCTCTCTCTCGCTCTCTCTCATTGCTCGGGATGCCACCCCCTCTCTCTTAAAAACAGCACAGTTCATAGGGTCTCTTCTGGACCCCATTCCAAATCCCTAACACTAACTTCAATAATAAGTATACCGTCCTGGCTACTGTTGCTGGGGACGGTTGCTTTTCCGACACCGAGACTGGTCCCTCAGCTCAGAGGGGAAGGTGGGAAAGGACATAGTACATAGAACAATACAGCACAGTACAGGACAATCAGCCCACAATGCTGTGCGGACCCTTAAACCCTACCTCCATATAACCCTCCACCTTAAACTCCTCAATATACCTGTCTAGTAGTCTCTTAAATTTCACTCGTGTATCTGCCTCCACCAATGACTCAGGTAGTGCATTCCACGCACCAACCACTCTCTGTGTAAAAAACCTTCATCTAATATCTCCCTTGAACTTTCGTCCCCTTACCTTAAAGCCATGTCCTCTTGTATTATGCAGTGGTGCCCTGGGGAAGAGGCGCTGGCTGTCCACACTATCTATTCCGCTTAATATCTTGTATATCTTTATCATGTCTCCTCTCATCCTCCTTCTCTCCAAAGAGTAAAGCCTTAGCTCCCTTAATCTGTGATCATAATGCATACCCTCTAAACCAGGCAGCATTCTGGTAAATCATACCTGTACCCTTTCCAATGCTTCCACATCTTTCCTATAGTGCGGAGACCAGAACTGGACACAATACTCCAACTGTGGTCTAACTAGAGTTTTATACAGCTGCATCACTACCCCACGACTCTTAAGCTCTATCCCTCAACTTATGAAGGCTAACACTCCATACACTTTCTTAACTACCAGATCTACCTGTGAGTCAACTTTCAGGGATCTGTGGACATGTACCCCCAGATCCCTCTGCTCCTCCACACTCCCCTGTATCCTACCATTTACTTTGTACTCTGCCTTGGAGTTTGTCTTTCCAAGGTGTACCACCTCAAACTTCTCTGGATTGAACTCCATCTGCCACTTCTCAGCCCACTTCTGCATCCTATTAATGTGTCTCTGCAATCGTCGACAATCCTCAATACTATCCACGACACCACCAACCTTTGTTTCGTCTGCAAACTTGCCAACCCAACCTTCTACCCATATATCCAGGACGGTAACAAAAATCACGAAGGTAGAGGTCCCAGAATCGATCCTTGTGGGAAACTACTAGTCACAACCAGCCAATCTGAATGTATTCCATCCACCACAACACTCTGCTATCTGCAGGCAAGCCAATTCTGAATCCACCTGGCCAAACTTCCCTGGATCCCATGCCTTCTGACTTTAGGAATAAGCTACCATGTGGTATCTTGTCAAATGCCTCATTAAAACAATGTAAATCACATCCACTGCACTACCCTCATCTATGTGCCTAGTCACCTCCTCAAAGAACTCTATCAGGCTTGTTAGACATGATCTGCCCTTCACAAAGCCATGCTGACCATCTCTGAGCAGAACATGATTCTTTAAATGACCTTAGATTCTAAGAATCTTTTACATACATAAGACTCACTGGTCTAAAATTACCCAGACTATCTCTACTAACTTTTTTGAACAAGGGGATAATGAGGACATAAAAATCCTAGCCAGAGGCTCAGCAATCTCTTCCCTCGCCACGTGGAGGAGCCTGGGGAATATTCCATCAGGCCCCGGGGACTACTCCGTCCTAATGCATTTTAACAACTCCAACACCTCTTCTCCCTTGATATCAACATGCTCCAGAACATCAACCTCACTCATATTGTCCTCACTGTCATCAAATTCCCTCTCATTGGTGAAAACCGAAGAGAAGTATTCATTGAGGACCTTGCTCACTTCCACAGCCTCCAGGCACATCTTCCCACCTTTATCTCTATTCATTCATGTCATCACATAATTGAAGAATGCATTGGGGTTTAGAAGGGGCAGATTTTATTGAGTGTGTCCAGAACGGGTTTCTGTCACAGTATGTTGACAGGCCGACTAGAGGGAATGCCATACTAGATCTAGTATTAGGAAACAAAACGGGACAGGTCACAGATCTTTCAGTGGATGAGCATCTGGGAGACACTGACCACCACTCCCTGGCCATTAACATTATCATGGAAAAGGATAGAATCAGACAGGACAGGAACATTTTTAATTGGGGAAGGGCAAATTATGTCTATAAGGCTAGAACTTGCAGGTGTGAATTGGGATGATGTTTTTGCAGGGAAATGTACTCTGGACATGTGGTCGATGGTTAGGGAGCTCTTGCAGGATGTTAGGGATTAATTTGTCCTGGTGAGGAAGTTAAAGAATTGTAGAGTGAAGGAACCACGGTTAACAAGAGAGGTGGAAAATCTAATCAGTTGGAAGAAGGCAGCAAACGTGAGGTTCAGGAAGTGAGGATCAGATGAGTCTATTGAGGAATATAGGGTAGCAAGAAAGGAGCATAAGAAGGGGCTGAGGAGAGCAAGAACGGTGTATGAGAGGGCCTTGGCGAGTAGTCTAGAGGAAAACCCCAAGGCATTCTTCAATTATCCGAAGAAGAAAAGGTTTACAGGAGTGAAGATAGGACGGAATAGAGATAAAGCTGGGAAGATGTTTCTGGAGGCTGTGGAAATGAGTGAGGTGGTCAATGAATACTTCTCTTCGGTATTCACCAATGAGAGGAAACTTAATGATGGTGAGGACAATATTAGTGAGGATGATGTTCTGGAGCATGTTGATATTAAGGGAGAAGAGCTGTTGGATTTGTTAAAAAAAAAGGACAGATAAGTCCCCGAGGTCTGAAGGTTTATTCCCCAGGCTGCTCCATGAGGCGAGAGAAGAGATTGATGAGACTGGATATTTGTGTCCTCGTTGTCCACTAGAATGGTACCGGAAGATTGGGGGGAGGGGTGAAGGTTGTCCCCATGTTCAAAAAAGTTCGTAGAATTAGTCCAGGTAATTATAGACCAGTGAGCCTTACGCCTGTGGTGGGAAAGCTGTTGGTAAAGCTTCTTAGAGATAGAGTCTATGGGCATTTAGAGATTCATGGTCTGATCAGGGACAGTCAGCATGGCTTTGTGAAGGGGAGATCAAGTCTAACAAGCCTGATAGAGTTCTCTGAGTAGATGACCAGGCATATAGATGAGTGTAGTGCAATGGATATTATCTACATGGATTTTAGTAAGGCATTTGACAAGGTACCACATGGTAGGCTTATTCAGAGAGTCAGAAGGTATGGTATCCAGTGAAGTTTGACCAGGTTTCAGAATTGGCTTGCCTACAGAAAGCAGAGGGTCATGGTGGAGAGAGTCGGATTGGAGGATTGTGTCTAGTGTTGTTCCACAATGATTTTTATTAACAACCTGGATGTTGGGGCAGAAGGGTGGGTTGACAAGTTTCAGATGCACAAAGGATGGTGGTGTTGTGGATAGTGCTGAGGATTGTCGAAGATTGCAGAGAGACATTGATAGGATGCAGAAGTGGGCTGAGAAGTGGCAGATGGAGTTCAAACCAGAGAAGTGTGTGGTGGTACACTTCGCAAAGCCAAACTCCAAGGCAGAGTACAAAAGAAAGGGCAGGATTCCTGGGAGTTTGGAGGAGCAGAGGTATCTGGAGTGCATGTCCACAGATCCCTGAAAGCTGTCTCACAGGTAGATAGGGTAGTTAAGAAAGCTTATGCAGTGTTAGCTTTCATAAGTCGAGGGATAAAGTTTAAGAGTCACGGGGTAATGATGCAGCTCTATAAAACTCTGGTTAGGCCACACTTGGAGTACTGTATCCAGTTTTGGTTGCCTCACTATAGGAAGGATGTGGAAGCGTTGGAAAGGGTACAGAGGAGATTTACCAGGATGCTGCCTGGTTTAGAGAGTATGCATTATGATCAGAGATGAGGGGAGACTGGGCTTTACTCTCTGGAGAGATGGAGGATGAGAGGAGACATGATAGAGGTATATAAGATATTAAGAGGAATAAATAGAGTGGACAGCCAGTGCCACTTCCCCAGGGCACCACTCAATTCAAGAGGACATGGCATTCAGGTAAGGGGTGAAAAGTTCAAGGGGGATATTAGATTAAGGCTTTTTACACAGAGAGTGGTTGGTGCATGGAATGCACTGCCTGAGTCAATGCTGGAGGCAGATACCCTGGTGAAATTTAAGAGACTCCTTGACAGGTACATGGAGGAATTTAATGTGTGTGTGTGTGGGGTGGTTTATATGGGAGTCAGGGTTTATGGGTCGGCACAGCATTGTGGGCCGAAAGGCCTGTATTCTACTGTATTGTTCCATGTTTCTTAGGCGACAAACCTATCAATCACCCCTGCAGATGAGCAAGATCCGTATGCTCCACGGCCGCTGGGCAAAGTGTGTAAATGTAGGACGGGACTATGTTGAAAATTAAATGTGTTCGGTTCTCTAAAATTGACTCTTTCTACATCAGGCCAGGAACTTATCAATCACCCCCCCCCCCACCCCCACCGTACAGCACATCGCCGGATACTGCTGCAGGTTAACTCAATCTGACAATTTACACAGGTACAATTAAGTGGCAATTATCAATCATCAAAATCTTGTTCTAAGAAATAAAGTCATGTAAGTGTAACACCCTGATTAACATTCTGTCTGCTATGCTGTAAGCATTTCAGTTTATCAATTTTGTGAGAGAAGTCTGTTTTATTATAAGCTTGTAGGGTTTGATCTGAGATAAGGGGATTTACTGTACAACTTAAGAACGTAGTGTCATCCAGTCAGGATGGTAGAATTGATAAGGGTTCTACAGAATGCTGTGAGGGCAGCTCTTTGATGGTGGGAGCTGGGAGAATGCAGGAGGGAAGATGGATGAAGACGCCGCCCCTCTTACACAAGGTGCTTTATGCAAATGAATGTCTTCAGGAGGAAGGACCAATACTCTGGAAGTAGAGCCCTTTTGTTTGTCGTGGATTTCAAGCGGAAACAAATGTTTCTGGATGATTTGATCTCCACTGTGCACAGGTGACTGATTAAGTATAATAGGTCATTTTTTTCCAGCCCTTCCTTTGGTAACTGGGTGCTTAAGTTAACATTAGTAAATATACTTCTTTATAATTTGTATTCAGTGTGAGAAATGTTATGTTTGCCAAAGGACGATTGCCGGGGTAGAAAATCACACAGTATTCATATAAACCGGGCTGTGGGTGGGCGAGCGAGCCATCCCAACCTCATGGACTTCGCGGTACCACAGTTGTATCATGCTATAAGTGCGAAGCCTGACAAAGGTGAGTTTCTCCCCACAGTGTCCAGTGGTTGTTCGCAAGTATTTTAGTTGACAACCCAAATCTCCTCAAACTCGGAATGTAATAAAGTCCCTGAATTGCATTCTTTATACCTATACAATATTTTGTGTCCATGTTAGGGCGTCAGAGATATTGACACCCAGGAACTTTAAATTGCTCGCTCTTTCCACTCCTGACCTCTCGATGCTGTTTGACTTTGCTCCCTCTTTTTAGCCCTTCCTGAACTTCACAATCAGCTCTTTGGTCATGCTGAAGTTGAGTCCAAGGCTGTTGTTGTGGGACCACTCAACTAACTGGTATATCTTGCTCTTGTACGCCCTTTCCTCACAGACCTAAATTCTGCCAACAATGATTACATTCACAGCAGTTTACAGTTGATATTTGAGATGTCCCTAGACACATAGTCATGGGCATAGAGAAAGTAGAGCAGTGTTAAGCACACAAAATTGTGCTGTGCCGGCCATTACCCTATATTTGCCATAGGCATAGGGCGATTCACAGGTTGTTGATCAAGCTCCCCTTCGGGCCACCATGCCCATTCTAGTACACAACACCATTCTACTTACAAACACTTAGTCCGCAGGCGGCAATGCCAATGTTTCTGTATGTTCACCTGGATAATGGGGATGGACAGTCAGAATCACTGCATACATACACTGTCTACGCCCCATGACAGCGTATTCCTGGTTCCAGCACCCCTCACCACCATACCACCACCTCTGGGTGACATTGCTCATAGTCCCTCTGAACCTCTTGCACGGCCACGTCAATCTGTCCTGTGTACTATTGAGAACTGTGCTACAAGGGTGACTGTTCACACTGTGTAACCCATCCATACTCCTCCACACCTATCGGTCAGAACACCCCAGTTAGTCTATTCCGGTCTACGAGGATCAATCCAGACTGCGCAGTCTGCCTTAAAGAGAAGGGAAATGGACGATCTTGAAAGAGGTTCTGGAGAGGAAGAGGAAGAGTGTGGAATGGGGAGAAGCTGATCGGGAGTAAAGGAGGTGGAGGGGAAAGAGCTGGTGGGAGAGACCGTGCAGGAAGGGGATCGTGTATTGGATGGTATTCAAAAAAAAATTTCACTCACCCTACATACCACGGGAACTGGACATGTGCCCCCCTCAGTTCAATGGCTGTCATCGCTGGGAACTAAGCACAACCGCCGTGATTTCCCACTACTCTCAGCCTGTCACCTTTCCAGAAATTAAATTAATCCCACTGTCAGTTGTGTAATCATTAACCGAGTCTCCGCTTTTAACCTCACCAACATCTCCAGCACAGTGTTCCGTCAAATACTGAGTTCCTGTGAGTGACATGAAGGCGATGTGGAGGGCAAAGAGCACGACAGATATCCATATTAACAGACTAATGCCGAGGGATATGTGTGAGAGATAGACAGAACAAGAGAGGGAGAGAGAGAGAGAATAGGGAAAAGCGAGGCAGCATTGATGAAATAGAGGCTGGAGGGACAGTGGGAAAGAGAAGGGAGGAGGAGCTGAGAGCGAGATATTGCAGTGTGTGTTAGACAGATAGAGTGAAGCGCGAAACCCAGAGAGAAAGGGGAAAAGAACAATAGATGTAGTATGATTTCTTGTCTCTCATACCAAATGATTACAATTTCTCTAAGCTCTCATATCCAGAGTTCACAATTTCACTGCAAAGACCATGAGTGGTTCGCATTCCCTCTGTGTCACCTTGCTGTACAAGGTGTGTGCTTGTCCGGCACCTGTACATACCGAGAGATGACACGGGATATTGTTAAAAATGAGAAGAAAAACAACTCATGATTTTAGATCTCCAGCCGCAGGTTTTGCATCATCCAATGGAGCTACCTCGTGCAAACAGAAGCTCATTAATTCACCAGGAGACACTGCATCAGTAGCACCTATACTAGTGGATCCAGAGAACAGCTGAAGCCACCACCTACTTTGCCTATTGGGAAGACTGTTTCTGAAGCACCTGGCCATTCTGCTCAAAGCTTCCAACTCAGCATGAATCACATATGCAAAGCTGGCAAGGCATCTGCTAACTCGGTGATTCAATCACCCGCCCATTTATGAGATTACGGAGAGCTGCACCTGGCTTGCTGGCAACGAAATGGCAGTCACTGTGTGGTACATTAAGACAGTCCATTCAGCCCATCAAAGCTGCTTCGTCAATCAATTATGTTGAATCCCAGATCACCATTGATGCCCTGACGAATCAGGAAATTCTCTTTTTTTTTGCTTTCAATATTTCCACGGACTTGGCTTGCACACCTGTCTGTGGCCGAGCATTCTGCAGATTCACCACTCTCTGGAAAAACAATATCCTACTTAAGTTTGTTCTAAAGTGGTCCCTCTCAAATTTGAGGTTGTGCCTGCAATTTCTGGAGACTTCATATATGAAAAATCGTCTCCACATCCACCTAAACAAGTCTTTGCAAGATTTGGTAGGTTTCAATACAATCTACTCGCATTCTTCTAAATCCCAGTGCGTACAGGGCCAACGCTCTTACATCTTAACCCTTCTCTCCCGGAATCATCCTCATAATCTGGACTTCCCCCCCCCCGATGTGAGTGCATGCTTTCTGAGATAAGGGGCATAAAACAGTTGACATTATGCCAAGTGCAAACAGTGCGGACTGTTGCTTATAAATACTCAGCTACTCTCGCTGTTTTTATATTATATTCCACTTTGAAATGAATACCAACATCTGCCTTCTTTACGACCAGCTCATTTCTGAACATTGTATTCATCCTGCCAATTTTTTCCCATTCTTCCAATTTTTATATCCTTAGACCATAAAACCATTAGACAAAGGAGTAGAATTAAGCCATTCAAACTAGTAAATTCATCTACAATTTCATAATGGCTGATCCCGGATTGATTCAACCCCATACACCTGCGGTCTCATCATTTCCCTTGATGCCCCACTTTCATTCTGTAATCCCATTGCTTCTTCCGAGCTACATACCCTGCCAACTATCTTCATAACTTCTGACAACGTTTCTGCAAAGCCATCAATTTCTTTATCTAAATCATTGACAAAAGTATAAAAAGTAGGTTTCTAATACTGGCCTCTGGAGAACACTACTAGTCACTGGCAGACAACCAGGAAATGCCCCCCTTTATTCCAGTCGCTGGCCCCTGCCTGTCAGCCATCCCCCTAACCATTTCAGCATCTTCCCTGTATTTCCATGTGATTTTATCATGTTAAGCGGCCTCATGCATGGCACCGTGTGAAATGTCTTCTGGAAATACAAGTAAAGGATTGGAGGGTTGTGTTCCTTTATTAAAGGAAGGGAGTAGAGATAGACGAGGAAATTATAGACCAGTGAGTCTCCATTCAGTGGTTGGCAAGTTGATAGAAAACATCCTTGTAGACAGGATTCATGAATATTTGGAGACGTATAATATGACTAGGAATAGTCAGCATGACTTTGTCAAAGGCAGGTTGTGTCTTATGAACCTGACTGAAATTTTTGACCATGTGACATTGATGAAAACAAGGCAGTAGATGTAGTGTATATGGATTTCAGCAAGATACCCCATGCAAGGCTTATTGAGAGAATAAGGATGCATGGGATCCAAGGGGACATTGCGTTGTGCATCCAGAGTTGGCTTGCCCACAGAAGGCAATGAGTGGTTGCAGGTGGGTCACATTCTACAAGGAGGCCGGTGACCAGTGGTGTGTCTCAGGGAACTGTTGTGGGACCACTACTCTTCATGATCTTTGTAGATGATCTGGATGAGGAAGTGGAGGGTTGGATTAGTAAATTTGTTGATAACACAAAGTTTGGTGGTGTTGTGGATAGTTTGGAGGGCCATCAAAGATTACAGTGGGAGATTGATAGGATGCAAAACTGAGCTGCAAAATGACAGATGGAGTTCATCCCAGATAAGTGTGAGGTGGTTCATTTTGGTAGGTCAAATAGGATGGCAGTATATAGTATTAATCGTAAGATTCTTGGCAGTGTGGAGGATCAGAGAGATCTTGGCGTCCGAGTCCATAGGGCACTCAAAGCTGCTGCGCAGGTTTACTCTGTGGTTAAGAAGGCAGACTGTGTATTGGCCTTCATCAACCGTGGGATTGAGTTTAGGAGCCGAGAGGTAATGCTGCAGCTATATAGGAACCTGTTCAAACTCCACTTGGAGTAATGTGCTCAGTTCTGATAGACTCACTGCAGGAAGGATGTGGAAACCATAGAAAGGGTGCAGAGGAGCTGTACAGGGATGTCACCTGGATTGGAGAGCATGCCTTATGAGAATTGTTTGAGTGAACTTGGCCTTTTCTCCTTGGAGGGACGGAGGATGAGAGGTGATCTGATAGAGGTGTATAAGATGATGAAGGGCATTTATCGTGTGGATAGCCAAGGCTTTTTCCCAGGGCTGAAATGCCAGCATGAGAGGGCACAGTTGTAATGTGTTTGGAGGTAGATACAGAGGAGATGCCAGGTGTACGTTTATTTACACAGTGAAGGTGAGTTCGCGGAATGGGCAGTCGACGACGGTCGTGGAGGCGAAAGCGATAGTGTCGTTTAAGAGACTTCTGGATAGGTACATGGAGATTAGAAAATTAGAGGGCTATGGGTAACCCCAGGTAGATTCTAAGGTAAGGACATTTTCGGTGCAGCGTTTTAGGCTGAAGGACCTGTATTGTGCCATAGGCTTTCTATCTTTCTATGTAATGGCTTCTTTGAAATGTTTCACTGCTAAGGCTAAAGTAATGGCTTCTAAGTAATGTTCCCTGCTGAGATAATTGTTTCTCTGTAGCAACAATGTTTGGGTTATGCCTGTTAGCCCATCGGAGATTGTTGCTTTGTCTTGTGTATCAGGAAGGACGTTGTCTTCGCGGTTTTTGTCGAGGAGAGATGAAGAGGGAGGACGCGTGTGGAGAGAGCGGGTAGACCACCAGGCGGAGTGGACTGGGATGTGGAAGTTCGAAGTTCGGTGACGCTCGGAGGAGACCGATGGTGGAAGAATGACTACTGAGTGAGCTCAAACGTGACTTTGACTTGACTTGGGCACTTTTTTTATTTTCAGTACTATATTCAGATTAAGATTCATAATGTTCTATCATTTAATTGCATATGGTGTACTATCTGGTATTTTGCGTTGTGGGTTTGTAGCTGGGGGTACATTGCACAACATCCACACAACGTGATTACCCAGTTTGGTGGGGCTGAAGGCCGACTCCCCTAGACGAACAGGAGCTGGGCGAGCCTGAGGGTTACATTTGTGCCAAAGACATCCACCTCCCTTCATTATTTTTATGCTAATTGTTACGTCCTCGAGGAACCCTGTCAGATTTGTCAGGCAGGGTAGCCGAACGGGCCTATAATTTCATTCTTCATTTGCCTTCCTCCCTTTTTAAGGAGTGCAGAGAAATTTGCAATTTGACATTCCTCCGGAACCATAACAGAATCCAGTGATTCTTGGAAAATGATAACCACTGCATCTGCTGTCTCTTCGGCAACCTCTTTCAGAACTGTGGGATGTCAGCCATATGGTCCACTTGTCCTATTTAAGACCTTTGCGTTTCTTTGGCGCTTTTTCCTTTGTAATAGAAAAGGCACTCACTCATGCTCCCTGGCACTCACGGTCTTCAGGAACACCGTTAAAGTCTTTCACAGGAAGAGCTGATGTAAAGTACTCATGAGCTTCATATGCCATTTCATTATCCCCCATTACTACATCACCAGCGTTATTTCCAGTAGTCCAGTTTCAACTCTCACCGCCCTTTTACTCTTTATATAGCTGTAAAACAACCTGTTAGCATTCCACTTTATATTATTGGCCAGTTTGCCCTCATGTTTATTCTTTTGGATTTGTATGGCTTTCTTAGTGGCCTTATGTTGGATTAAAAAAAAAATTCTCAAACATGCAAAGACCCTTCCTACAGGCCGAGAGCCAAGTTCCTCGCCCAGAATGTTGACTGTACACTATTTCTAATTTCTGATGTAAAATCATCTAGAAAAATGATGCAAATGTAACCCCTGGGTCGCCTCAGGCATCGCTCAAACTCGTTCTAGTCTAGGGGGAGCAGCCTTCGGCCCCGCCAAACTGGGTAATCAGCTGGTGTGGATGCTGTGTGATGTCCCCGCCTCGCTCAAAAAACAGACAGTACACCTTATGCGATTAAATGAGTACAATTTATAAAGATTACTATAACTAAGCGATTACTAACGATACAGTGTATATGAATAAGAGAAAAAAAAAGAAAAGGCGCCAAACTTATCAAAGTTCAAACCACTTCGTGCACAACCGTTGGAGCTCAATTACTGAAGTCTTCTGGTATTCGATCCCCTCCGAATTTCTCGACCCGCCTTCTGGGACCCCCACGGTGGTCGACCAGTCGCTCCACACTCCTCTGTCTCCGTCTCCTCTCATCACCGAAAACCTTGGGCCGGGGACCCCCGCTCGGGGTCCGTACCGTCGCCCAGCTTCCAGCACCCCGTCCTCCCTCTCTCACTCCATCGCGCCGACTCCCCAAAACCCCCACCAACAATCAGTTTATAGTCCTAAACAAGCTTCCAGCACTTATCATAACAAAGACGCTAGCATTCCTACTATTAACACAGGCGCCAGCATTCCTACTTTTAACAAAACAAAGACGCCATTTTGATTACATACACAGTAACAAAGAAAAAGAAAAAAACCTCCGTTACACTCTCCCCCCACCAAATAAAAGTCATGTCCTCATGACTATTAGATAACTCGTCACCTTTCCTGCCAACACACCGTAACCCAAGCACAAGCAGTGACATCTCCTCCCCACACAGTAAACCTCACGCCCTGTTCCTTAGGCGCTATATAGGCCAACTATCTGGGCGTTCCCAAACCCTTCTGAGACCTCTGTACCCCCCTCACCTAAACCCTTAGGCTAGGACACAGCTGAGGATACCTTGGGTCCACTACCAACTCCTCTTTCAACCTCTCACTCATGCCCCACACTGCACACAGCTAACCCTCCCCACTACACCTGACTCAGTGGAAGAAGGGCCAAAGGTCTCTTCCTCAATCGAGGGAAAGTCAGCAAAAGGCAGCATGTACCACACATCCAGCACATCAGCCTTTGAATCCGTATTCTTCCTCATTTCTTCGATCGGTAGCTGCTGTTTGATCTTCTCCAAACGGAAACACGTGGCCTGCACTGCTCCTGCAGTCTCTTCAGCCTCCTGCAATTGAGATTATCATCTTCTCTGGCCCCTGGCTCAGCAGTTCTGACTCCTGCATCCCGGCCATCTCAATCTGGAATGCAGTTACTCCAACAGCTTCTTCCACCCCGACCTGAAAAGCAGCAGTTAAAGATTGGTCACCCTCCAGTTCAGTATTCACTGCACTTCTCTCCAGCTTTTTTTCTCCTCATGACTTCTTCCAGATCAACCTTCAGGTTTTGCACTTCATTTGAACTGTCGATGGTCATCTTCAGGTTCCCTTCAAGCTACCGCTTCCCCCTTCCGAGATTTGTCCGCAATTTCTTCACCTCCGCAAACTCCCTTCTCCAGGCTCTCAGTTTGCTGTGGCCCTTAGTCAAACAACTTTCTTCGTTCTCTCCAACTTGTAAGTCTTTCAAATGGTTCCAGATCACTCTCTCCGGTCTCTCAGTCTTCATTTCAAACTTGATTCCGTAGAGACAGACACTCACGAGCTGCGACCTTCGCCAGCCCTGGCACGTGTCCAGAAAACACCTTAACTCTGTAGTTCTCAGCCGCTCCTGCAACGCCCTCACTTCATATTCTCCTGAGGCAAATCCAAATACCAGGAGATCATCCACATACGTCAAAATTCCAAACGCCTCCACACCCCCATGGTCTTCCACATGCCCTGCAGGAAGGTTGCAAGGGCTCCGGAGATACCCTGTGGTATCTTTTCGGACTGGAAAGACTCCTAGGAAACTTTTAACCGCCGTCTTCTCCTTGGCGGCCTCACTCATCGGGATCTGGCAACATCCACTCCTCAGATCCAGCACCTTAAACCTCTTCGCACCACTCAGATAGGCCATCGCCTCTACGGCCCAATATAATCCACACACACGCTGCCTACGTCTGCCACGCTGTAGGGGCCAGTCGCCGCAACCTCTGCCTCACCGAGGTGTCTTCAGCAGTCAACTCCCCTCCCTGGTGGTATTTCGCAGCGTCCACTAAGAGGGTCTCACCCTCAGATACTCCTCCAGGCCATACCACCACCGGCTCTGGTTTGAATTCGGTATCGGCCCAATGCTGCTACACACGTCCGCACAAGCAGCTCGAAACTCTGGGTGCATCGACAATGCCTCCAAACAGCTCTCACCCGCCTCCTCCGGGCAGGCCCCCAAGCGCACCAACAGGATATTGGTTCTCTCCATAACCGAAACGCTGCCCGTCTCAACAGTGTCCGGACACATCAGCATTAATGATTCACGAACCTCAGTCACCTCCACATTTGCCTCTAAGAACTCCATTTTCACTGACCAACAACCGTCGTCTTTATAATCACCGGCACTGGTACCCCAAATCTCCAGTGCCGTCAATGTCATCAAGGGTAAAGGCTTCCAAAAACGGTTATAAAACAAACTGTACAGCAACTTAACCGGTGCCCCAGTGCCGAGGATGGCTTTAACTTGACTTCCATCCATCCGTAACAACACCTGAGTGCGTGGTCCCTCTAAGCCTTCAGGAATAGAGTCTGTTCCTTGCGGGAGTTCCTTGGTACATTGCTGGGAACGTGCTCCCCCAGAGACCCCAAGCCGTTCCCCCACTGGGCCTCCTCTAAGTTTCCCGACATCTCTCGGATCAACGGAACAACTGATCCCCTTGACAGATCCCCCTGTCTCCGCAAGCAATTTATCTGCCCTCCTAACCAAAAGGGATACCCTAAAAACTTCCCACCAATCTCCTGCCACGGATATGATAAGCCCCCCAGCTGCGGCATTTGACTTCCAGTCGAACCACACGCATTTTCCCACACATTCCCAGAACTGGCAGCTGTCACTTCGAGGTAATTGCGCCCAACAGTTCTAACAACGCTACCAGCCCGCCTACTCAAACTTTCAACCAATCCCTGTCGCTTTCCCTCAGCCAAGCACTGCCACTCACCCAACAACTGAGAGGTCTGCTCCGCCCACATCTCCACCCCTTTAGGGCTGGACATTATTCCAACAACCGGGCGGAGCCCACCACCATAGCTGAAAAATCCCAACCTGTCACTCCTCACTCTCCAAACAGTACGGACACCCCATGGTACCACCACCATTTCTTCAGCGCTAGTCGGAACTCGAACAACGACCCCCGGGCTACCAACAGCAGCCACCCCACCCAACACACATGCAGAGATAACCGGCAATCGCACACCCACAAAGGCACACCAGCTCTTCGCCGCAGACACAATTCAAAGAGGGCGATCACACAGCTTCCACAGAAATCAATCCCGGACGATCGCACCCACAATGTAACCCCTGGGTCACCTCAGGCATCGCTCAAACTCGTTCTAGTCTAGGGGGAGCAGCCTTCGGCCCCGCCAAACTGGGTAATCAGCTGGTGTGGATGCTGTGTGATGTCCCCGCCTCGCCCAAAAAACACACAGTACACCTTATGCGATTAAATGAGTACAATTTATAAAGATTACTATAACTAAGCGATTACTAACGATACAGTATATATGAATAAGAGGAAAAAAAGAGAAAAGGCGCCAAACTTATCAAAGTCCAAACCACTTCGTGCACAATCGTTGGAGCTCAATTACTGAAGTCTTCTGGCCACCATTCGATTCCCTCCGAACTCCTCGACCGCCTCCTGGGACCCCCACGGTGGTCGACCAGACGCTCCACACTCCTCTGTCTCCGTCTCCTCTCATCACCGAAAAGCTTGGGCCGGGGACCCCCCGCTCGGGGTCCATTCCGTCGCCCAGCTTCCAGCACCCCGTCCTCTCTCTCTCACTCCATCGCACCGACTCCCCAAAACCCCCACCAACAATCAGTTTATAGTCCCAAACAAGCTTCCAGCACTTATCATAACAAAGAACCTAGCATTCCTACTATTAACACAGGCGCCAGCATTCCTACTTGTAACAAAACAACGACGCCATTTTGATTACATACACAGTAACAAAGAAAAAGAAAAAAACCCCGTTACATATTGTTGATGGGAACGGCCACAGGGGTGCTCTGCTCTTCCTGTCTATTCCCATTCCCTCTCCTGACAGTCACCCAACTACCTGTCTCCTGACTCCTCGAGCTGAGTATCTCCCTGAAACTCCTGTCTATTTCTGCCTCTGCCTCCCGAATGATTCGAAGTTCATCCAGCTCCAGCTCCAGTTCCCTAACACGGTTTGTCAGGAGCTTTTGCAGGTGTAGTCATCAGGGGCAGCTGTGCTCGCCCTGACTTCCCACATACTGCAAACGGAGCACTCAGCTGCCCTAACTGCTGCCTCCATTACCTACCAAGCTAATTAGATTAATTAAATGAGTTCACCTGGCCTTACCTCACCTGGAGTGAAGCTCGTATTCAGCCTCTGCTCGCTTCGTAAATTTCCCCGCTGAGCTCAGAGGTCGACTTTCATGCGCTTGCGCAGTTATTTCCCGTTCAAAGCTCGCCTCTGCCTGTTCTCACCGAAGCCTGATTGAGCCAAAGCCGTACCACTGTGCCTCCGTCCACTCCGACGATGGCCGCTGTATATGGCGGTCTCTCTTTTTAAACCTTTGGTGCGCTACATCATATGCCTACGCAGTCTAACCTCTTTGCCCCAATTAGTTAAGAAAAACAGCTTCTCTCTGAGCTTTTACCTCTTCCATCTCTGTCTCTTGCTGCGATTCAAATGTATATATGTATAAAATGTGTGTGTGTGTGTGTATCTATCTCTCTCTCTATACACACACACACACACACACACACACACACACACACACACACACACACACACACACACACACACACACACACACACACACACACACACACACACACACACACACACACACACACACACACACATCATAATATGTATATATCAGGCAGATCCCTGTGTGGATCCTTAAAGAACTCTAGCCAGAATAAGACTCATTACCATCTGTCTTCTCTGGGGAAGACAATTATGTATCCTAAGTGCCAATTCACCACTATTCATAAGCATGTTAATTTCTGTATGAGGCTCCCATGTTGGATTTTGTCAAATGACCTCCTGAAGTTAGTAAGACACTACTTGTCCTGCACAAAGCCTTGCTGCTTTTCCGTCTTCCACCTCAAACATTTTCTCTTCTCCATCTCCCATTGCGCAGAAGATGCAAAGCCTGAATGTACGTGCCACCAGAATCTAGGACAGTGTTACAGTGTCTGTAATACAGCATCTGTATTTATAATACTATTGAATGTTGACCCACTTTGTTAAGACGGTCTCACGATAAAAATAAATATTATACTAAGGTAAAACCTAAAGAAGAAATCACAAATCACCCATTAAAATATTGTCCTAATCAGCAAAAATACATAATGGCCTCCTTATTGTTGTTTGTTAATAAATAGGGTACTTGTAGTACACCAATGCTTCATCAGATGTTGTAGGAATTTCACAAGTATTGTCTGTAACGCATCATTATGAAGTCCCTGTGGTGTAAAGACGTGACGGTTCTTCCCCAGTCATGCTCCGCCAACCTGGAACATCTCACAATCAAGCGTTGTCCATTTTATCTGTGGATGTTTGCAGCCATCATCTTGTTATCTCACATCAGGATCATGTCAACAGCACCATCTGATGTATTCCCCATCATCTTGGGTGATTTTAAATAACCAGCTTGTAAAAAAAATCTTTAAACAATTGTCACCAACATATACCTGTGGAATCAAAGGAACCAAGACAGTGGAGCACAGTTATACTACTATCAAGAGCGCTTACTGTGCCATCCCACGCCCGCACTTTGGAAACATTGATCACCCAGTGGTACTTGTAATCCCTGAGTATAGGCAGAAAATGAAGACCACTGTAGTGGTAGTGAGAAACAAGAAGGTATGGACACTGGAAGCACAGGAGCGCTTACAGTTCTGCTTTGAGTACGTGGACAGGGCCGTATTCAAGGATTCACCTTCGGGTCTGGATGAGTGCAACACACTTGTCACCGATTTCATTAAAACCTGTGTGGATGACTATGTGCCTACGAGACCATACCAAACATAACCCAAACCAAAAGCCACGGATGATCCAGGAGATTCAAATCAGCCGAGGACTAGGTCTGTGGCTTTCATGTCATGAAATCCGGGACTTTACAGGAAAGCCAGATACGACTTATGGAGGTTTATCTCAAGAGGAAAACAACAACTCAGATTGAAGCTGGAGGGGGAATTGGATGCACATCGGCTCTGGCAGGGTTTGCAGGCCAATGCTTCCAACAAACCGAAACCTAACGTAATTACTTACAGAACAGGGAGAATAGAACTACTGCTTTGAGAATCTCTGCAGCACCCATTGATCCTTGTGATCTGTCTTGCAGGCCGATGTCAGAAAGTCTTTCAAGAGGGTGAACCCTCGCAAGGTGACACGCCCTGAAGCTGTACCTGGTAGGGCTCTGGAAATATGCATGAACGAGCTGTTTGAAGACATTTTCAACCTCTCATTGCTGCAGACGTACATTCCCACCTGCTTCCAAAGGGCAACAATCATACCAGTGTCCGAGAAGAGCAAGGTGAGCCCCCTTAATGACTATCGTCCAGTAGCACTCACATCTACGGTGATGAAGACCTTTCAGAGATCAGTTATAACTTGAATTCATTTCTGTCTCAGCAAGGGCCTGGACCCACTGCAATTTGCCTGTCGCCAACATTGGTGTACATTGGATGTGATCTCATTGGCTCTTCACGAGGCCTTCGATCAGTTGGACAATACGAATATTAATGTCAACTGCAGTTTAACACCATCATTCCGCAGATATGATCAAACACTTCAAGACCTCCCACCACAAATGGATCCTCTACTTCCTAGCTGGAGAATCGCAGTCTGTACCGATTGGAAATAACATCTCCACTTTATTGATAATCAAGTATAACACACCTCAAGGATCTGTGTTATCCCACTTATCTACTCTCTCTACTCCAAGGAATGTGAGACTTGGCACAGCTCAAATGCCATCCATGTTGTTGCTGACGACTCAACTATTGTTTTCAGAATGTCAGATGGTGACAAAAAGGCGTATAGGAGTGAGATATTTCAGCCAGTTGAGTGGTGCCGCAGAAACAATTTTGTCTTACTTTTGTCAGTAAGCTCAAAGGATTGCTTGTGGGCTTCAGAGGGGTAAGACGAGGGAGCACACACCTGTCCTCATAGGGGGAGAGGAAGTGGAGTGCTTGAGCAATTTCAAGTTCCAGGGTGTCAACATTTCTGAGGATTGATACTAGGCCCAACACTTTCAAAGAAGATATAGCAGCGGTGATATTTCACGATGGGTTTCAGGAGATGTGATATGTCACATAATACATTAGCAAATGTCTAAATGTGTACCGTGGAGATCATTCGGACATTGTATCATCGTCTGTAACTGAGTCGAAAGTGGTGTGACACTGCAAAGGACCAAAATAAGCTGCTGAAATTTGTAAAGGCAGTTAACTCTCTCATGAGCACTTGCCTCCCTGGTATCCAAGACATCTTCAAGGAGTGGTGCCAAAAAGAGGCGGCATCCAGCAATAAGGAACCCCATCACACAGGGCATGCCCGATTCTTATTGCTACCATCAGAGAGGAGGTACTCGCTCAATGATCAGGGACAGCAACAATACAACCAGTTGATGAATGTGAAACATACAAGTATTTTGGATAGCAACAAGCAAATAAGATAGATCATACTGCAATAAAGGGAAATCTTCCATCAGAATTTACTTCACGGCTCAAGCAAACTGCCAGAGCTCAATAGTCAAAATATAAGAAAGGCAATAAACACTTTTGCTGTACCTATAATGGCATATTCTTTTGTCATAATACCTTGGTCATTTACCAATCTGGAAATTTTTCCAGACAGAGTAAAAGAATTGAAATGACAAGTTTTAGAAAACACTATGGACACTCGGACGCATTGAATGGTTAAGTAAAAGCCTATAGCTTTCCTTTGGAATTGGAGGCAATTTGATGCAGCAGAGCCGAGGAGATTACCCAGACTCAAGAGACCAGAGCACCAGCCGAATCGAGGAGACGGGATACAGGTCCCTGAGTGTATTGAATAGACAGATCCCTGTGTATGGATGATATCTGGGCGCCAGGTGAATTGGATAGACCAGGTCCAGGCCACGCAGCGTATCAAAATGACAGAGCTTGAGGTTTGTTCAATGATCTGAGCACCGGGCCGAATTTGAAAAGTTATGTACAGGATGATATAAGACAGCGGCGTCCAGGCCCTAGAGCATATCAACGCAACTGAATCTGATGTTTGAATGACATTTTAAGCAACCAGTAAGAATGGAAAAGTTCAAGAGTGTCGGGATTTGAGACAAGGGTTGGGCAGTTCAGCTCACAGCTCCCCGAAGTTGGCTCTGCTCTGCACGGAACTGGGGATAAGTGGACCGACTCTAATTGATGGATTTTTGTTCTGAACGCTGTTTGTTTGCATGATTTGTTTTCTTCGCAAATTAGGTATTTGAAGATGTGCTTTTCAATGGCTTATTTTGGGTTTCTTTGTTCTATGTAAGGAGCTGAACGTCAATGTTGTATCACTTACACATACTTTGATAATAAATGTATTTTGAACATTGCATTACCTAGGACGGAAGGAGGAAGAGGGATAACAGACACAAAGTACTACACAAATGTCAGATAAACCTTCAAGGGATATATTTTCATCAACAAAAATAGGATTCAACACTCCATACTAATATGTACACATCCCTAAACTTGCGAAAACACAACCCAGAAAAATATAATAAATATCAGGAGAAAAGGTCATTAAAGAATAGAAGATCATGACCCTCCATGGAAGAATTCCCTACGATCTGATTTGAATAGATGACGACAAGGAAACATTGAATGTCTGGCTCAGAGTTAAAGACCTCTTCCCAGAAACAGGGAGGTTCGTTGTGGCAATACAGGACCAGGAAATTAACACAAAGAAATATCTAAAATACAAAAAGAAAATATGTTAAATTTTAGATGATGAATGCAGACAATGCCAAGAGATACAATGCAACACCTTAGAGGATCCTGCAGTTTAACTCAATCTGATTACTTGCAGTGGCAAACATTATTACCTAATTATTGCTTCAATATATACACTCCTAGTAGACAACATACCTTATTATAAATACAAACTTGATCCAGCTTTAGTCAGAATCCTACAAATTACATTACGCCGGATCCATTATTACAGATCGTTGTGGCTATCCATCGAGGTAGAAGATGATGGTCTTCATTCTGTAGAAGTAGCCCACAGAGTGAAGACGCCTGTGCATGTATTTGTTTAACGTGTACTTGATGTTGCACTCCAACAAGCACACAATATTTCACAAGTCAACCGACTAATTCCAATGGCATGGAAACCATGACGATTGGAGCTGATGGGTTTATTGCAGCCTTCATCGAACTTCACAGCCGTTGAGTTTGAAGTAACTTTGTCTGCTTGTTCCACCGTTGAGATCTTGGTTGGATTGTTCTTTTTCAGGAACATCATTCTCGGCCTTACCGCCATGGGTGACCCTACCAGCACCATAGTTCCAGACGGCATCGCTCTCGGGATCACAGGGCCACACAAGGTTCTCCATCACGACAAGGTGACAACCCATGGAGAATTATAACTGAAGGGACAATCCAGAACAATGAGCCAGGATAAAAAAAAGCAAGAACAACTCACTAAATAGATAAAACCATTCAAAACACATGTAACGTGAATCAAGTAGAATTCAAAATGGAGCAGCAGGATAGAACACACAACTGATGGATTAATCTGAAGCATCTAAGTATTTGAGGTATCAGCAAGAAGGGAAAACGTTCAACAGAATTTACTTCAAAGCTTAAGAAAATCTGCCAAGCAGCTCGACAGTAAAAGGTATAAGTATAACAATGGCACCAAACACTCATAATTACATGTTCTTTTAGCATAATATCTTGGTTTGAAACCAATCTGGTAATGTTAAGAAGAAAAATAAGAAAATAAATGGCAATTAAAAAAGCATGTACGTATGAACCCACTTAGATTAACACCATCCAGGAGAAAAGGAGTAAAAGAAATAAGAGACAAATAGATTGCACAACAGTGAGATGGCTTTTCATTATATATTTTTATCAGCGAAAACGGGATTGAGCACTCCACGCAATCATATGCAATTGATGACAAGTACATCACACTCATAACATAGATAAATCAGTTAGTGCAAAGCGGTAGAAATAAGCTGAATTAAAAGAAGAAATTGAAAGACTGCAGGACGTGAACTGGGTAAAGATTGTTCCAACAGCGGTGCTCAATAGTGTAAAACAATTAGGCCTACATATGTAAATCCGCAGAAAACAACAGTACTGGACGGCACTAGAACAGTCTGGAAATACCCAGCAAATTAGAAATGTCTGTTTGGCGATGCCCAGACCAAGGGGTTAATCAGCTTGAGCTGAGAAAGTATAATACTAACTTATTGTTAAAGCACTTTTCGTACAGATGGTGTAGTTCAAGCATCATTATTGTTAAAAAAAACTAAGAAAATAAAAGAGAAAATGATGTTAGTTATATACTGTACAAAATTCAACAGAAAATTGTTTTGATCTGATGTTTAATCGTAACAAATGTCAGCATAAAGTTTAGGAGCGTGGTTTTAGACAAAAGGCTGGCCTGTTAATTATCTTTTGGCCTTACACCTCATTGTCTGCCTGTACTGCATTTTCTTGACCACTGGAATACTGCTTCCTTGAACTATTCTGTTCTGATTTTCCTTGTACGGCCTCAATGTACCTACAGTATGTGATGAAATGATCGATATGGACAGCCAGTAAAATGTTTTCTATTGTACCGCCGTACATGTGACATTAATAATTGATTGTTTTCAATAATTGAGCGCTCCACACACCCACTGCCAGACCGATCTGTAGCTGTTACCAAGGAATCACCACCCTATCCCACTATTGTACATCACTGGCTCACTTGTGGTCTGTCCCGTTCACGGAGATTCCCTTTCATATTGCATCCCCCTTCTCCAATACTGCAAATGAAAATTAACAATTTCCTTGCTAGTTATTCCGATGGGTTATCGATCCTAAACTCCTCTGTGATTCTCTACACAGATGCTGCCCAACTTGATTATTTCACATATACACTGCGCCTGTTTTGATGCACGAGCTGTAGACACCTTTGAATCCACACTGTGCAACTTTGCCAAAATGCAGTGTCCTGCTCTCCATATGTCCACACCAGGATAACATTAACTTCATCTGCTAATGATGTAAACAATGGTTTAAAAGTGATGAAATGTTGTAATGGAAAACATCCACAGAAGTGCAGTCAGGATTGCAATGGGATTTCAGGGGAAGGTTCACCTTCACAGTAATTAGTATCAGCAAATGAAAATTGGATGTTTTCAGGACATTCATCGTTGTCATTTCCGGTGTTTATCAACAGGTTTTTACTTTTCTGTCCTGATATCCATGTAAGTATTAAGTTATTTCATGTAATCTCAAACGGTGAATGTTGAAATGCAGTTGTAAAGTTCTTTGTTGTTTGCAAGATTTAACATTTTGATTACTTTCTCTGTCCCCATGGAAGATGTTCAACAGAGACACAAGGAGACTCTACGGGCACAAACTGAAACACTGAGTGTGAAAAATATCCTGATGAAGGAGAAGAAGAAGGTTTTTCAGCTGGTTGACCGATACGCTGAGCTCACGCTCATTTCTACTGTTCGAGATCGGAGACTGGTGGAACATGAACTGCTGGCAAGAGGCAGAGACCACGAGGAGTGCAGAGAGAAAGATCTCCGTGGAGAGCTGGAGAAAATACGGACTGATCAGCTGTTCGAAGTTAGTTTTTCCCGAAGTAAATCCAAATCTGGGAGTTCAGCAGCAGTGGCTGGGGTCCCGGGGATCGGGAAAACAACAATGGTGCAAAAGATTGTTTATGACTGGGCCACGGGGAAAATATACCAACAATTCCAGTTTGTCTTTAGTTTCAGATTCCGGGATTTAAACACCATTACCTGCAGAATTAGCTTGAAGGAACTGATTCTGCATCAGTATCCTTACTTTGGGAATTCTCTAAGAGAGGTCTGGAAAAACTCTAAGCGATTGCTGTTTATATTTGATGGTTTGGATGAATTCAAACACAGAATCGATTTTTCCAACAGTCAGAGGGACACTAGACCTCGGTTGACATGCACAGATACTGAATTCCGGTGTGAGGTGTCTGATATAGTGTACAGTTTAATCCAGCACAAGCTGCTCCCAGGATGTTCGGTGCTGCTGACAACCCGCCCCACTGTGTTACATTTATTGAAAAAAGCAGAGATCACTGTCTGGGCTGAAATCCTAGGATTTGTTGGTGAAGAACGGAAGGAATATTTCATCAGGCATTTTGAAGATCAGATGGTGGCAGCAGATGTTTTCAAACATGTGAAGGAGAACGAGATCCTGTACACCATGAGCTACAACCCCTCCTACTGCTGGATCCTCGCTCTGGCATTAGGCCCCTTCTTCACAGAAAGAGTCAGGGACCCACATCAAATTCCCAAGACCATCACCCAACTGTACTCCTACTATATTTACAACATCCTGAAAAACCACGGCCGCGAGATTGAAAACCCCCGTGATGTGTTACTCAGGGTTGGTCAGATGGCCTTCAGAGGAGTGTTTGAGAAGAAGATTGTGTTTACAGATGGTGATTTGATCAACTACATTCTACACCCTTCCCAGTTCCTGTCTGGGTTCCTGATGGAGCTTTTGGAAAGAGAAGATTCTGCCCGATGTGTGGTGTACACGTTCCCACACCTCACCATCCAAGAATTTGTAGCTGCACTCACACAATTTCTGAATATATATCCGGGGAATATCCTGAAATCCCTCACTGAAGCCCACAACACCATAGATGGGCGATTTGAGATATTTCTCCGTTTTGTTGCTGGTCTCTCCAACCCAATGACAGCTCGGGGCCTGGAGGAGTTTCTTGGTCCATTCCATCATCAAACAATCTGCCGAGTGATTGAGTGGGTGGAGGAGAAGGTTAAGTACCAGATACATAACGCTGCTGGTGAAGATGATACAAGGAACCTCTTGAACACATTGCATTACCTGTTTGAGTCTCAGAATCGTGAACTGGCCCAGGCTACACTGGGATCTGTGGAAAAACTTTCATTCTGTGAAATGCCACTGACCCCAATTGACTGCACGGTCCTGTCTCATGTCATCGGACTCTGTGATACAATAAAACAGCTCGATTTCTGGAACTGCCGCATTCAGTTTGAAGGTATAGAGCGGCTGGGACCAGGGCTACACAAGTGCCAGGAGTTGAGGTAACCAGCTCTCTCTCTCACTCTGAAATGTGAAACTGTTCCATTGTGCTGTTTCAATGTGAAGGAAATTGGGTAAAATCTGAGTAAATCAGATCATGAAAATTTGTGACAAATGACCATTGTACTGGTCAGTAATTCCCCAATGACAGCAGGGTTCTGTGGTTCTTTCTGATGGGATTTGGAGTCCATCAGATCATGAACAACTGACACTGACTGCAGGAGGTGTGTAGGAACTTCACACCCTCTTCCCATTGAGAGACAAGAGAGGGTCAGCTGACTCTCCCAGTGAGAGGTTTAAAAATGCTGCTGTGAGATTGCCCTCCCCTGTTCTTCCCTGTGTGTGACTATTTCCATCACACCACCTGTGTGACTTTTCTCAATACCCAATACCCAGTAACCATGTGGGCAGCCTCTCTCCCGATTTTGGACCTCAGTTTAGATCAACTTCTCCCATGGATGTATGTCTGCATTACCTCCTCTTGTGGGAACATCTTTTCTCATCACTATACTCCTGTGGGATCTCTGTTCACCACTTCCATTCCCACTGTTGGACCTCTCTGCACGAGCTCCACTCCTCCTGTGCATTCATTTTTCTCCATTGCTCTGTCGGGTCTCTCTACGCCACCCCATTTCCCCTGTGGGGATCTCTCTTCCCTACCCCCTTTGCCCTGTGAGTATAACCCCTATCCCCCTTCCTGTTGTGGGTTCTCCCTTCTACATCTTCCCCCTGTGGGATCTTCATTGCCCACCCCCTTTCCCCTGTGGGGGGGATCTCTCTTCCTCATTCCCTTCCTGTTGTGAGTTCTCTTCTCTTTTCCCCATTCTCCTCCCCTTGTGATATTTCTGTTCCCCATCCCCATTACCCCTGTGGCAACTCTCTTCTCGATTCCTCTGCCTCTGGTGGGATCTCAATTTCCTCTCCCCCTTTGTTCTGTAGGATCTCTCTTCTCCATCCCCTACCTCCAGCTGGATCCCTATTCTCCAACTGCTTCCTCCTGTGCGGATCACTTTCCCATCTGCCTTCCACTGTGGTGTTTTCTCTTGCTCATCCCCCTTCCTCCAATAGGGATCTCTCTTCCTCATTCCACTTTCTCCTCTGGATCTCTCTTCCCTTATGTCCATTCCTGCTGTGTGGAATCACTCTTCCACCCCTACTCCCTTCATCCTGTGGGACTCTCTTCCCCATCCCCTTCATCCTCTTGGAATCACCTCCTCATTCCCCATCGCCCTATGGGAAGCCCTCTTCCTCATTCGCCTTCCTCCTGACGGGATCTGTGTGCACGTCCCATGGAGATTTTCCCATCCACAATGCCTCCTCTCAGAGGGACGTTCTCTCACCATTCAACCCTGACCCTTCTGACATTCTCACATCAGGAACACTATACTAACTGTTGGGGAAGGAGACAGATTATAAGAAATTACAGTCACACTAACACTAAATTACTGACATTCGGTAGTGACATTCAATCAGTGATTTACTGAAGGGTTTCCTGTTTCCTGAAATATCGGAATGAGAGATATTATCTCAGACCCACGGTCTCAATCACTTTGTTCATTAGTTTGTCTCTTTGTGTTTAGACTAGGGGGGAACATCCTGGGAGATTCAGGAGTGAAACTGGTGTCTGCAGCATTGAGGAACCCTAAGTGTGAAATACAGAAACTGCGGTAAGTAACAGACTGTGGGACTGTGTTTACAGTCTCTGGGTGTCAGAAATTAAACATCAAGCTCATCAGTAATCATTTTACTGATAAACACTGGGAATTCCTGATGTCTCCTGTCTGTGTGTCCTTCACCCTCTCTCTCTCATCCCCAGGCTGAACGATGTTGGTCTCACAGATACTGGTGCTGAGGATCTCGCCTCCGCTCTCAGCGCAAACCGAACACTGACGGAGCTGAACCTGAGTGTTAATAAACTGGGAGATTCAGGAGTGAAACTGGTGTCTGTGGCTCTGAGGAACCCAGAGTGTAAAATAAAGAAACTGTGGTAAGCAGCAGACTGTGGGAGCTTGTGTTTACAGTCACTGGGTGGCTGACATTTGACATTAATATGATAATAATTGTGTTCCAGATTAACAGTGGGGTTTTGTATTGTCTCCTGTGTCTTTGTGTTTTTTCACCCTCACTCTCTCTCATCTGCAGGCTGTGGAAGGTTGGTCTCACAGATTCTGGTACCGAAGATCTTGTCTCCACTCTCACTACAAACCAATCACTGACAGAGCTGGCCCTGAGATCAAACTCACGGACCGATCTATCCCCACTCTTCATCAGCTCATACTGACAGTCCCGAGTCTGGCCTGTATCGAGTGAGTGTTCATGTTAATGCTCAGTGTGATAAAATATCAGCGGATCCATAGGTTTACCGGTGATATTTGTTTGTCAGCGTTGTTGAAATTTTAACCCCAGTCCGCTGTTACAGTAACTGTTGTATCAGTTGTTTATTTCCTCTTTATTCTTCCATCCTTTTCAGGCTGTGGAGAAATCGCTTCAGTGAGACTGGGGAGATGGAACTGAGGTCTCTGGAGAAACTCAGACCTGGACTGACAGTGACCCTGTGAACATTTGCACCCAAGGGATGGGGACATTTTGTTCGATTCCCGGCCATCTCCTTTAATGACAATGCTCCAGGATTAATTCCCAATGGTTCTAATGGATTTCGTTTCCAACCAAGCGCTCTTTGATGTCAGAAGTGTTTCCACAGTCATGTAATTCCCCTTTCTGACCAGTGGTGCTGTATGCTGGATGCCCCAGTCTTAGTGCTCATTTAAGTGAGTTCTTGTGGAGTTACACAGACTGAAAGAGCCCAGAGGTGGGGCTCAATCTGGGACATGAGTGACCCGGGGTGGGATTACTCTAGGAGAGAATACTTTTGCTCACTTTGCTGAGGGAGGTACATTCAGCAGTCTGGCCAATATAATGACGTTAAATGGATAAATACTGTACCTTGGTAGCAACCCTGGAACTGCAGTGATCTTGGACACAGCCCTGAAATGTGATTTTATAATCAGCGGTTCCCTGATCTGGGGTGATGGTGAGAAACGGGACTGATTATTCAATCTGTCACTCATTGTCACCAGTCAGTTAATTGTGTGTGACTGAGTGAATCTGGAACAGCTTATTTATTCAGCAGGTTACGCGTTGTTTAATTTACATATGTCATAATGAAATCAATAAATTGCTATAACTTCCTGTCTTGGTGTTAGACTTGATCTGAGGTTCCTGCTGCCTGGTGAACACCATGCACCGCGGTAGTGATCCAGAGCTTCACTCCAGGGCAGTGTCTCACCTCCAGGCTTAGGGAAGTCTGGTATCCAGGATCTAGTACCCCCCACCCCCCCCCATGCTGATCCCGTGCTTTTCTAGCTCCTGCTCCCCCACAATTTCATTGGTCCATCCCCCCCACTCCTTCATCGCTCTCGCTCTGGCGCTTTCTCTCCTTCCACCCCCACGCATTCTCCATGCGTACACTGCCCGGCCCCAAACTCTGTCCAAACTTTAACCACAACAGAGCCAAAAATCCTGCATTTTCTGCCATCCTTTTGACTATCTGATACTCTTAAAAGTCCTAAAAGTATCTGCCTCAATCACCACCCACCGCAGTTCTCCCAGACACATGCCTCTCTCTGTATAAATAAATCATCCCCCTTAAACCTTCCCCCACACCGTAACCGTGCTGATCTTAACATCTCTTTAAAGTTCCCAAGGAATCTGCCTCGATCACCATCCAGGCAATGTAGTCCACACACACGCAGTCTGTGTAAGAAAATAAACCCTGCACCTCACATGTCCTTTGGAATTATCTACATCTCATCTTTAACATATGCCCTCTGCTATTTGATGTTTCAACCATGGGGAAAATACTGCCTGTGCTTTATATCCATGTCTCTCATAATCTTATGAACTCTAGCAGATATACTCATAGCCTCCCACGATCCAGAGAAAACAATCCCAGTGTGTCCAATGTATCATTATAGCACATGCCCTCTAATCTAGGCAGCACCCTGGTTAGCGTCACCTGCGTCCACTGCAAAGCCTCGATGTCTTTCCTCTGATGGGGCCACCAGAGTTAATTACAGACTCACTAGAGTTTTATAAAGCTCTCTATGGTAGTATCTTTCCTGTAATACTAGCAGCCGTTATCTCATTAAGCAACCTCGTGTGCAGCACCTTGTCCAATGTCTTCTGAAAAAACCAATAAACAATATCCACTGACTATCCTTTGTTGATACTGGTTGTTGTTTCCTCCAAAAACTGCAACAGATTTGTGAGCTATGATTTCCCATTAAGGAACCTCTGCAGACTTTGCCCAGTTTTATCATCTATCCCAACACCTCATCCTCCAACATTTTCGTAACCATGAATTAAGACTAATTGGCCTATCATTTACTAATTTTGCCTTGCTCCTTTCTTAAGCAGTGGAGTGACGTGCAATTTCCAGTCCACAGGAATCATTCCAGATACAAGTGATTCCCAAAGGACACCATCAATGCTTCCATGATCTCTTTAGCTACTTTGTCATGGTGCAGTAGAGACTGTATTGACTGACTGTATCACAGATTGCCATGGAAACAGCAATGCATCTAAACGGAAAATCCTACAAAACGTAGTGGATTTGGCACAATGGTTCACCGGTAAATCCCTTCAAACCATTGAGCACACCCTGACAGTGTGGGGCTGAGAGAAACAGGCCAGTTTATAGATATACCTCTGAGAGATACCGTTCAGAGTATCGATATGCTCTGAATGAATGGTACTGAGAGATACCAGTCAATGAGAGAGTGGGACTCTGAGACACTGGCCTGTGTACAGACATCCCCCTCAGCGTGTGCAGCTGAGAGACACAGGCCAGTGTTAGGATATACCGCTGAGAGTGAACTGAGACTTACCGGTCAGAGTATAAATATGCCCGTGAGAGACACTGGTCAGTTCATTTATATAGCCCTGAGATAGTGAGTCTGAAAGATACTGGTCAGTGTATGTATATACACCTGAGACAGTGGGGATGAAAGGTGCGGGTCAGTATCCCATCAGCGAGAAGGACAAAGAAACGCTGGGTCTATGTCGATATACCCTGAGAGATTGTGAGACGCAAGCCAGCGTACTGATATCCATTGAGCGAGGACTGTGAGACACTGCCCGACCACCTCCACCACCTCCAATCAGTGCACAGGACTAGACACCAGTCACTGTATAGATTGGGGTTTGGGGGAGATACATACAGAGAGGGGGAGAGAGAGAGATAGATGCGGGGGGAAGGGAAGGAGGACAGTGCAAAATAGATGCCAAGAGGATGATTTTCTGTGTATTGGGGATGCTGAATAACAGGGCAGCAAATACAGTACTAGACGAAGTATATCTCTAAGTGTTATATGGTTTGAGAGGTGTCTATTTAAATGTGAGGAGTATTATGAATAAAGCGGATGAGCTTAGAACGAGGATCAACGCTTAGAGCTATGATGTTGGATGGTGCAGAGGCATCAAGTGCAACACCTTAGATGTTTCAGAAAGGATTAGGAGGGAGGCAAAAGAGGTGGGATGTGGCACTGTTGATCAGTGATATTGTCACGCTGCCGGAAAGGAGGAAGTCGTGGAGGGGTTATCTACGGAGTCTCTGTGGGTGGCAGTTAGGAAGAGGAAGGGGTAAATAACTCTACTGGGTGTTTTTATAGACCACCCAATAGTAATAGGGACATCAAGGAGCAGATAGGGTGACAGATTCTAGAAGGATGTAATCATAACAGGGTTGTTGTGGTGGGAGATCTTAATATATTCCCCAAATATTGATTAGCATCTCCCTAGAGAAAGGGGTTTAGATGGGGTGGTGATTGTTCGGTGTGTTCAAGAAGGTTTATTGACACAATATATCGACAAGCCTACAGGAGGAGAGGCTGTACCTGATCTGGCATTGGGAATACAACCTGGTCAGGTGTCAGGTCTCTCTGTGGGAGAGCATTTTAGAGATACAGATTACAATTCTATCTCCTTTATCATAGTATTGGAGAGGGATAGGAACAGACAAGTTAGGGAAACGTTTAATTGGAGGAAGGGGAAATATGAGGCTATCAGGCAGGAACTTGGAAGCATAAATTGGATACAACTTTTCTTGGAGAAATGTATTGAAGAAACGTGGAGGAAATGTTCAGGGGATATTTGCGTGGGGTTCTGCGTAGATACGTTCCAATGAGACATGGAACATCAACCGTGTTGTACAAAAGCTGATGTAAATCCATTCAAGAAGAAGAGTTCAAAAAACTAGGTAATGATAGAGATCTAGAAGATCGTAAGACGAGCAGGAAGGAGCTTAAGAATGAAATTAGGAGAGTCAGAAGGGGCCAGTAGAAGGCCTTGGCGGACAGGATTAAGGGAAACCCCAAGGAATACTAAAAGTATGTGAAGAGCAAGAGGATAAGATGTGAGACAATAGGATCAATCGACTGTGACAGTGGAAAAATGTGCATGGATACCCGAGGAGATAGCAGAGGTATGTAATGAATACGTTGCTTCAGTATTCACTGCGGAAAAGGATCTTGGCGATTGTAGGGATTACTTGCAACAGACTGAAAAGCTTGAGTATGCTGATATTAAAGAAAAGCATGCGCTGCAGCTTTTGGAAAGCATCAAGTTGGATAAGCCACCCGGACCGGACGAGATGTACACCAGGCTACTGTGGGAAGCGAGGGAAGAGATTTCTGAATCTCTGGCGATAATCTTTGCATCATAAATGAGGACGGGAGAGGTTCCGGAGGCTTGCAGGGTTGCAGATGTTCTCTTATTCAAGAAAGGGAGTAGGGATAGCCCAGGAAATTATAGACCAGTGAGTCTTTCTTCAGTGCTTGGTAAGTTGATAGAGAAGATCCTAAGAGGAAGGATTTATGAACATTTGGAGAGGCATAAGACGATTAGGAACAGTCAGCATAGCTTGGTAAAGGCAGGTCGTACATTACGAGCCTGATTGAGGTTTTAAGGAAGTTCCTAAACACATTGATGAAGGTAGAACCGTAGGTGTGGAGTACATGCATTTTGGCAAGGCATTTGATAAGATATCCCTTGAAAGGCTTATCAAGAATGTACGGAGGCATGGGATCCAAGGGGACATTGCTTTGTGGATCCAGAACTGGCTTGCCCACAGAAGGCAAAGTGTGGTTGTAGACGGTTCATATTCTGCATGGAGGCCGGTGACCAGTGGTGTGCCTCACGAATTTGTTCTGGGACCCCTACTCTTTGAGATTTTTGTAAATGATCTTGATGTGGAAGTGGAGGGATGGGTTAGTAAATTTGCTGATGACACAATATTTGCGATGTTGTGGACAGTGTGGATGGCTGTTGGAGGTTAACGTGGGACATCGATAGGATACAAAACTGGGCTGAGAAGTGGCAGATGGAGTTCAACCCAAAAAAACTGAGGTAGTTCATTTTTGTAGGTCAAATATGTTGGCAGAATAGAGTATTAACGGTAAGACTCTTGGCAGTGTGGACGGTCAGAGGGATCTTAGTGTCCAAGTCCATTGGGCACTCAAATCTGCTACGCAGGTTGACTCTTTGGTTAAGAAAGCATATTGTTTATTGACATTCATCAATCGTGGGATTGCGTTTAATAGCCAAGAGGTAATGTTTCAGCTATATGTTTCAGGACGTGGGAACGTTTAAAAAGGCTAGGATTCTTTACCGGTTCTAAATTCGAAGCAAGAAGTTTGTGAGTGGGATGGCTGAAAGGATATTCGTCGAGAATGCATTTTACTGCTTGTGGTAAAGAGAGGCAAGACTGCGCAGAAGTTGTTGATGGAGATCCTAACTGCTTTAGAGTATATAATCTGGTGTAATAACAAACGGGAAAAGATGGAGAGATGGCCAATCGTCACGAGACTGCAAAGGATAAACCTAAAAAAAGGGGAATACCCTCGGATCTGTCAGCTTCAGACACCCGACTATGAACTTGAATATCACCCCTCCCCATTATCTAGAAGTTCCATGTGACATGGAAATAAAACAAGTTGTTGTTGTGGTTTTCTGGCATAGTGACCGGCAACAATAGCTGTAGCAACAACAAAAACCGAGGGAACCAGCAGTTCCACTGGGGGACGGAACAGCACAACCCAGGGACTGATAGTTTAGAACCAGATTCGCAGACCAGGTCAAGAGACGGAAATCTGATGAGATCATTCGGGGGCAAGCCGAGGAGGGGCCGTTGCACAGCTCAGACTGGTTGTTCAAGGCATATTTTTTAATCCATTGCCTAGAGGTGTCCAGAAATTGATTAAGGAAGCCACTGGAAGTTCCTGGCCAGGAGTAGAAGAGGATTTCCCTCTGCGCCACAAGAAGCACAAGGGGACTGGCCCCCTCCAACGGGGATCGAGGGAATGGCGATTGGAGTCCTACTGACAGAATGAATGATTGGCTGAACAGAACAAAAGCTGCCATTCTCGCAAGAGCCGGGTAACACAGTGACTTTGGAGAAGTGGCTAGATGTCAGCAAAAGAAGTTGTGTGTGGGTGGACTGTTACTGATTTTATTACCTGGTTTAGCGATACTTGGCAATCGAGCACAAGAATACTGCTGGACGAAAACGACACACTGGTAGTGAAAAAGTTAATAAATTGTCTCCAACCATTCTTTTAATTTGCACAATCTGGAATGTCAAAAATAAAATTGGGATAATGTCACAGCATTCCTCATTAATATGGATAGAAATGGACTGTTTAAAAATCAAAAGGTTTCAATAGCTACACTTAAAGACAGAGAAATGTATACAATATACATCCTGATATTTGTTTCTTCACAGACATCCACGGAAAAAGTAGAGAGCCCAAAAGAATGAATGACAGTTAAATGTTAGAGCCTCAAAGCTCCCCCTAACTCCCCCCTCCCACGCAGAAGCTGCAACAGAGCAACGACCAGACACCCCCCCCCCCCACTAGCAAAAAAGCATCGGCAGCAAAGCATCAACAAATGCACAGATTTGCAGTACCCCAAAGACGACTCGTTTTCCTGGTAAATGCATAGTTAAACTGGCTATAGAAGCACTTGGTATTGTGCTGTCGGTGGTGCTCTTATGGAACTTGCTAGACAATCAGTAATTTACTGTGCAGATTGGGGAGCTGGCATTCAGAATCAAGTATATTATCCATGTAACGAATGTGCTCAGATATTCAGTCACAGTCTGTGGTCAGTGATGGTTCGGTCCCATTTTTGACTTGACTTTTGTTCTATATGACGACTTTATATATGGACCTTACTGTTGTCTCCGAGATGCGAATGGATTTGCAACGACAGTGGCTGTTCAGTCAGGGAAAGTTGTAAATAAGCAAAGCCATAATCTGTGCCGATGTTAATGGACCTGAAAATAAAAAGTATTTATAACATAATTTCCGTCATTGAGGGAGTAGACCCGCAGTGACGTTATCCGGGTGGCTAATGACACCTCTGAATAAGCAGTGTGATCAGCGATGCGCCTCTACCTGTTCTGATAGTACTTTATACTGTCTGTTGAAGTCACGTTTCATTTTGAAGGGCGAAACTACGCCAGTGATCACACTGAAGTTCGAGAAGAGCAATAAAACGAATTGCCTCGTACTTGTTAATCTTCACGAATGACGGTGATATAATATTTGGTTCATTGGCAAGTTTGCTCTCATTCGTGAAATACATTGTTCAGTATGAAATTAGCAAGAAATTGTGGTGGTCAAGGGAGTTCACTGACTGTCGTGAGAGAAATTAGTGGAAAGTCTTTTTTTCAGCATATCGTGGTCATACGATCACTCGTGAAAAGCGCTGTAATTAGAGGCGTCTAAATTTGCAATGTAAACGAAGAGTTAGAAGCTATGGAGGAGGACACAATTAATACTTGTCATTGGCGGTCGTCACGAAGACAGATTTTACAGTTGCAGGATTCACCAAAGGAAAGAGGAAATTCTGTTGCGAATCTCAATCAATAAAGTCGATATCTTCAAATAAAGATAAATCCACGAAGCTGTGAGATCTTATCCCACTTTGTGCTTAGTTGCAAGAGCCGAGTGAAAAAATTCCCAAAGACATAGAGAGTTAAATCACAGAAACAGTCTCTTCGGTCCGTGTAGTCATGCTGAACTATTCGGCCTAGTCCCTTCGACTTGTACCTGAACCATAACCTTGCACTCCCCTCTCAGCTATGTACCTATCCAAATTACATTTGAATGTTGTGTTATGAATGTGAAGCAACTCTGAGGGGCCGAAGGGTACAAAGTCGCCCTCTCCTTTTTGAGAATCGCAAGATCGCTATTAATTCGGGTCTGGGACCCAGGAAATGAGAGAGAGACGTCCAGAATACACAAGGTTTGGAATGTGTCCTGACCTCAGCGAAACTGAACCACTGATAACGGCTATTGTCTCTTGGAGACGGAATTGTGTATTGAGTACTGTACTATTCATTGAAACCCCTCAGGGGACAACCAGAGTGGGCTGGTTGAGGGATTGCATCATCCCAACCTGATTGACATCTGAGACCCCGTGAGTAAGGATAAAAGAGGGGTCTGGGGAACAACCCCTTCAGATGCACCTGGAAAAACGCTAGAGATCCTGTGACAGCGTTTAATAGCGACTGTCGGTGGGGGCTCGTGTGCGTCCTCCCTTGCCAGGGTAGCGTGCTCACCACGGAAGAACGGTTTAGCTAAAGGAGAGGTCACAATTGAACGGCCACGACAAAGAGACACTTGACGGATCGAAATCATAAAGGTTGGGAAAACCCGTAGCGGTAACTGTTCCCATTCTATTCCTATTTCTCTCTCTCTCCAACAAAGTGCAACACAGCGACAACCAAACGACGGCAGCTTGTGGAACTGCAGTGACATATTTCCATCGGACAATTCATTATCCCCTAGACAACGATAGAGCTTATTTCTTATTGATTATTATACCCACACTTTTAGATTTATTATTGAAGACGTATATTATCTGTATATTTGCATTGATAATATTTTTGTGTATTTTTACTAATAAATACTGTTAAAAATAGTATCATCAGACTTCAACGGACGTCTCCATCTTTGCTGGTAAGTGACCCAGTTACGGGGTTCATAACAACGTGGGGCCTCGTCTCGAGATTTGATACCAAATTGGAGGGCCAGTAAATCGGACTTTTAAGTCCAAACTTGGATCTGGTTGCGCGGGAAACCAGCAAAGATGGACGTAGACGAATTCATAGAAAATCCGACTCTGGAGGCGCTAGAGGATGCCACAAAGTCGGACATGATAAATATTGCCAAAGGACTAAACCTCGCAGAGGTTAGGTTGTCAATGAAAAAGCGGGAGGTGCGGAGGGCCATAACTCAGTATTATATTGTGAAGAATGTGTTTTCGGCTGAGGTATTGGAAAATATCCCTGCCAAGGTACCAGCTAGGGGGACGGCTCAGTTAGAGTTGGAGAAATTGAGGCGAGACGCGGAACAGAGGAAGAGGGAGCATGAGCTCCAGCTAGAGCAGGAAAGAGCTGAGAAGCAGAGGGAGCATGAAATTAAGTTAAAACAGCTGGAAACAGCTGAAAAAGAGAAGGAAAGGGCCGAAAAAGAGAAAGAGAGAGCCGAAAAGGAGAGGGAGTATGAGGAGAAGGAGAAACAGAGGCAACATGAGATGGACCTGGAGAAGTTAAAGCAAGAGCGAAGAGCTCAAGGGTCAGACCGAGAGGAGAGATTTAATGTTAGTAGGGAGTTTAGGTTAGTACCTCCGTTCGAGGAGACGGATGTTGATAGTTATTTCTTGCATTTTGAAAAGGTGGCAGTGAATCAGAAGTAGCCCAGAGAGCAGTGGATGGCGTTGTTACAAAGTGTGTTAAAAGGGAAGGCACAACGGGCATATGCGGCGTTGTCCATGGAGGAGGAAGAGACTGAGAATTATGAAAAAGTAAAGGAGGCCATTCTTCAGACCTATGAATTGGTACCTGAGGTCTATAGACAAAAGTTCAGAAATTTAAAGAAAGGGTGGAATCAGACGTATACAGAGTTGGTCTATGAGAAGGGTGTGCTCTTGGATCGTTGGTCTGCAGCAGAAATGGTGGAAGAGGATTTTTGGTGTCTCAGGGAGTTAATTCTGATTGAGGAATTTAAAGGTTGTGTTTCGGATGATATCCGGATGTATTTGAATGAGAAGCCTAATAAGTCCATATCCGAATTTGCTAGGTTCGCAGATGAATATGCCCTAACCCACAAGACAAAGTTTTCCTCGAATAAAAGTTACCAGGAGGACCGTAGGAACGGTAGGGAAAGCCCGCCGGCTGAGGCAGAGATCCAGCAGGCAGCTAGTCGTAAAATTAAGGAGGAGGAAAGGCAAGATGGCAGGAGAGGTCCTGGCTTGACCTGTTTTAATTGTGGAAAGTTGGGTCATATTGCATCTAAGTGCCTTGCTCCGAGGAAGGAGACAGGAACAGGGAAAGCAGCAGTCCCTACAGGATGTATTGTGGTGATCAGTAAATCGACGAGAAAGCCCAAGTAGACAGAATACGAGAGTGGCCTGAGAAGTTTATTTCAGAAGGAACCGTGTCTGTGAAAGAGGGAGACACACCAGTTCCAGTGCGGATCTGGAAAGACACTGGAGCTGAGCTGTCATTGATTCGCAGTACGGTACTAGATTTTGGTCCCGAGACTGGAGAGGTAGCTTTGAGGGGCATAGGAAAAGGGACAGAAGCTGTGCCTTTGCATAGGATCGTTATAAATTGTGAGCTGGTATCTGGACCAGATGAAATAGGGGTGCGATCAGAATTTCCGAGAACTGACGTAGACATCCTTCTGGGTAACGATTTAGCTGGTGGTGAAGTTTGGTCGGCCATGGAGCTGACGAGCCAGCCTGTAAGTGTTGAGGACCCGCCCCTAGATTCCAAGCTCTATCCCGCATGCACAACCACTCGCAGCATATCGAGAAAGGCAGCTGAGAAAGAGGCCAGTATCGATTTGGCTGAGACGTTTTTACCGACCCTGTACCAAGAGGAGTTAGAGGGTGGTAAAACGGAGAATAGGAATGTGAAAGAGAGTAAGGGAGAGGAGTTAGACCTGCCCTAAGCCAGGAGGAGATTTATAGAGGCACGGAGTAAAAATGAGAAACAGAAAAGGCTGTTAGAAGGTCCAGGGTTGGACATGGATGATCTGTCTGGTTTGGCAGAACTGTTTGAAGAAGTTGAAAATTTTAAATGTGTTCCCGATAATGAAATGAGGGCAGTCCTAGATGAAAAGGATGCCATTACCTTGAAGAAGTCTGCTGGGTTGGCAGATGAGGTTGTTTCAGCCCGCAGGGTTGAGTTTACTCCGGAAGGGAGTTGCCCAGAGAGGAACTGGGAGGATCAGGGGAATTTAGAATTTGAAAAGGGTACGAGTATTGAAAGCCTGGAAGAGGCAGATGTCCCGTTTGAGTGTGTTCAAGATGTGGATGCACGTGGTACTGAACCTAGTAATGGAACTCAGAAAAAGTCTGAGGTTTTTGATTCAGTTGAAAAGGAATGCAGTCCTTGTGGGTCAGATGGACTTGGTTCAGTGAAGAAAGGGTTAACCGTGGTACTATTGGGAAGCGAGAATTCCCAGTTGTTTGTGTTCGAAGGTGTGTTAAAAGTTCGTGAAGAGATAAAAGGTGGTGAGGTGAATATTATTATTGAAGGGAAAGGGAAAAGTTTAGTTCCTAAATTGAATGAAGAAAATTTAAAGTCTGGATTGGTGTCAGAAGCAGTAACGAGGCTGAAGGGACAATGGCTTGTTAACACGGTGCCTGCGAATCAATTACAGGTTGATTTGGAATGTAAAGGTGCCCCACACACTATTGTTATTCAAGAGTGTGCTGTGAAGAGGCAGAATTTGAAATGCTGTTTGGACAAAGAGGGATCGCTTAAAGATCTTAAATTGAAAACTAATGGAATGAAGGGCCCTGAAGATAAAATTAGCGACTTGCTTAAAAATGAAGAATTGTGTGGAAATTCGTCAAATGGGCTAAGTTTAGAAAAAAATTGTTGATAAAATAACTCCTATGAAAGGAGCATGCAAAAGCCTATTCCACACGGGTGCGCAAGCTAACCACGTGGGAGTTAACTGGAAAGGGGGCGAGGGTTGACGGGATGCCACTTTAAATAACAGGATCCGGTTTTAAGGGATTTCGACAAAGCACGTGAATAATAAAGACAACCCCATGGAAGATTGACTGTTAAGTTTGAAAGTAAAATAAAGATTAGTATTTGCATGAACTTTTGTAGTATACACGTAAGGTAAGATCACAGCTCTTTAGTATTTTGCTGAAGAAAAAGAAAAGAATAGGTGGTTATTAAATTGGAGTCTGATGCTACAAGAATTTATTAAGGTACAAGATGTTAAGATATTAGAGGAAGTGAGAATGTAATCGCTAACTGTTTAGATGCTGAATTGAATATATAACTGTATTACTCTGTAGTGAAAAAAAACTATTTTCTATTGTGTTAGATTCTGAAATCCTGTAAGACTCTGTATTAATTAATTTTACCTATGCTAAAAATCTTAGAAGGAAGGGGGTGTTATGACTGTGAAGCAACTCTGAGGGGCCGAAGGGTAGAAAGTCGCGCCCTCCTTTTTGAGAATCGCAAGATCGCTATTAATTCGGGTCTGGGACCCAGGAAATGAGAGAGAGACGTCCAAAATACACAAGGTTTGGAATGTGTCCTGACCTCAGCGAAACGGAACCACTGATAACGGCTATTGTCTCTTGGAGACGGAATTGTGTATTGAGTACTGTACTATTCATTGAAACCCCTCAGGGGACAACCAGAGTGGTCTGGTTGAGGGATTGCATCATCCCAACCTGATTGACATCTGAGACCCCGTGAGTAAGGATAAAAGAGGGGTCTGGAGAACAACCCCTTCAGACGCACCAGGAGAAACGCTAGAAATCACGTGACAGCGTTTAATAGCGACAGCCTGTGGGAGCTCGTGTGCGTCCTCCCTTGCCAGGGTAGCGGGCTCACCACGGAAGAACGGTTTAGCTAAAGGAGAGGTCACAATTGAACGGCCACGACAAAGAGACACTTGACGGATCGAAATCATAAAGGTTGGGAAAACCCGTAGCGGTAACTGTTCCCATTCTATTCCTATTTCTCTCTCTCTCCAACAAAGTGCAACACAGCGACAACCAAACGACGGCAGCTTGTGGAACTGCAGTGACATATTTCCATCGGACAATTCATTATCCCCTAGACAACGATAGAGCTTATTTCTTATTCATTATTATACCCACACTTTTAGATTTATTATTGACAACGTATATTATCTGTATATTTGCATTGATATTATTTTTATGTATTTTTACTAATAAATACTGTTAAAAATAGTATCATCAGACTTCAACGGACGTTTCCATCTTTGCTGGTAAGTGACCCAGTTACGGGGTTCATAACAGTTGAAATCTTTCACTTTCACTCACCACTTACTCTGTCAGCTTGTTCGGCTCTCACCACACTCTGTGAAGAAATAGACCCTAATATTCCTTTGAAACATTTCACCTTACACCCTTAACCAATAGTCTTAACGAACCTCAGTTAAAAATAGTCTGCTTGCATTTAACCTATCTACACCGTCTAAAAATTTGTAATCTCTCTCAAATCACGCATCAATTTCTTGTTATTGAAGGAATAAATCCCTAAACTATTTATCCTTTCCTTATATCTCAGGTTCTCCAATGCCATTCGGCTTTACAATTCAACCGCCAAGGGTAAGATATGTTAAAGTGCCGGGGTTAGGACTGAGCTTAAGTTACCATTCAATGTATTTTAGTAAACTATTTAACTATTTAAGAACTTTTAAAAAGCTATTTATTAATGCTTTTTGAGAGGGTGATTTTAGATGCATATCATATTTATACTGAGTTAAGTATTGTATGTAATAGGTTTTGCTACAATAAGTGTATGGGACATTGGAAAAAATGTTGAATTTCCCCATGGGAATGAATAAAGTATCTATCTATGTATCTATCATCTATCTCAAGACCCAACAACATCCCTGTAACGTTGCTCTGCACTCTTCCATCTTGTTGATGTATTTCCTTTTGATAGGTGACCAAAAGTGCACAATATACTCCTAATCAGGCCTCACAAACGTCTTATTCAACGTCAACATAACATCGCAGCTCCTATATGCAACATAATGACGTATGGAAACCAATGTGCCAAAAGCTGTTTTTACGACCTTGTCTACCTGTGATGATACGTTCTATAAATTATCGATCTGTATTCCTTGATCCATCCATTTCACCGCAGTCTTAGTTGCCCTAAAACAATGTATACGTCCTCCAAAATGTACAACAGTTTCCTCTTATCTGAATGTAATTTCATTTGTCTCCTTTCAGCCTATTTGCCCACCTGGTCCGTTGACTCAATGGTTTTAATGCTGGTAACTTGAGGACAATGATAGCAGATCTGTGCAGAGCCTGAAGGGAGAAGTCATTTCTGACCTTTAAATCCATACATAACTGCAGGTAGCAACACGGATTTCCTCTGGATTTCTTTTCTTTTCCCAGACGGGAGTAAGCACAGAACGACTACCTGGATACAATTGAGTCCGGGAGCCACTGAATAATGAATCACCATCCCAGCATTTCCATCTAAACTACAATATGCACATCCTTTAATTACACGAGACACAATATCCAAGAAGAAAGATGTGATATCGTTTTACATTCTGTATTCATTGGAATTCAATGGAACGAAACTTAAGACACATCTTCACTGTATCTCTGTACGGGTGAGTATAATGATTGTAAAGCAGTAGGAAACTAATAAACCCAGACAGAACACAATCTGGATAGATCTGGGTCGGCTGTAGTGAACCACAATGAGGCTCGGGGTATCGCAATTATTGACAGACGATAGCCAGTTTTTATCCCAAGGTAGGCGTCTTAAGTCAGGGACCAAAGGTTATGAAGGGTATCGAACACAGAGAATATTAGATCTGTTTCCCCACCGGGAAATTTGTTACAGATCTGAAGCACTTTACGTGAGCTCCCGAAAGAGAGCAGAGAGTCCGACAGCACAACGGAAGTATCTGGATGGACATTTGGATCGTAGGGACATGGAAATATCATCATCAAGTTCTAGTCAGCGAGAATTGATGACACGGAAATGGTGTGACACCTTTTCGTAATCTATGAATTTTCGAACCCCTGGATGACCTTCTCTTCTGTCTGTGGTTCGGGCCAGAGAACTGAATATGGGCGCCTGATCTCTCCAGGGCCGGCGACTCTCCATGGTGGGGAGACTTTCTTAAACCTGTTCTGTGTTACACAGCGGATGGTTGGAATTGCAATCGGTTTAATATTGTCACCTACGCCGAGATACTGTGAAAATCCAGTCGAGTGTACTGATCGTAAACATAAAATCATTATATAGAGGAATGAATAGAACAAGGTAAAACAACAACAGTGCTGAATAGAGTGAAGCAACTAGAGGTACACGGCACAAAAAGTAGACAAAATGAGGAAAATCACAGCGATATCGACTGGGAAGTAAAGGGTCCACGTCAATGTACTCTGGGATCATTCCATAATCTTACATCAGCGTAGCAGGTTTCGACGGCCCTGGAGTTGTATTTAGCATAGTATTGTACTTTTAACAATGTTTTCCCGATCTTGATTGCAAGGAACATCCGCGAATCACAGTGAAGCGGATGAGTATCGAATCCAACAAGGTTAACGCCGGGCTCCACTGGTGCAGAAGTTGCCTACAATGCGGGAAGAATTAGTCGGGCAAGGCCGGACTAATCCGTGCAGCCCTGCCATCCATGTACCTATCCGATCTTCGCTTTTAAAGTTCGAAATCGAAATCGCATCGATGAGTTGCGATGGCAGCTCGTTCCACACTTTCACCCCCTACTTCACCTTTCACCCTTTACCCATGACCTCCTGTAGTTGTCCCCTACACACCAGCAGAATAAATCCTGGTTGCATTTACCATATGCATAATCTTAATTGTGTAAATCTCTTTCGAACGTCCCCTCAATCATCCAGGTACTAAGTAATAAATTTCTTACCTATTCAATATTTCCTAATTAATTAAGCATCTAATCTTTCCTGGCAACATCCTTGAAATATTCAAGTCTAACTTACACCTATCGTGTAGGTAAATGACTAATCTGCACGTTACTTCAAATGAGGCAATACTAACGCCTTAATCTCGCAGCAATGAGAACCACTGGATATTTTATTACGATCTTCAGCTGTTCTCTGAACTTTGTCTGGGTGACGGCGTAAAGAGCCGTGTTTGTGCAGCAGCTCAGAAGCTGCAGCATCGAGCCCAGATCACTCAGATATTCAGGAGGAGGAGTCGATGTATAGTAACCTAATAGCCGGTTCCACGTAGAATTCACGGTGTACGGTGCCCACAGCAGGACGAAATTGCCAGTTATGATTAGCAGTAAAACAAGGGATTTCCTGCGGCACTCCATCTCCGGGTCCCTGGCACCCTGTCCCTTGTCAGCACCCCGGAGTCTCCTACGCCCTCTGCTGGTGACTAAAACGTGTCTGACAGTTAATCCATTCGTCAGGAGAACCAGCAGGAATGGGATTACAGGGGTGAGGATATAATTCAATAAATCTAAAGACATCATGATGGATAAGGAGAAATAATCCCCGTTTACCAAACAAATAAATGGAACAATCATCAGTGCATAATACCCTGAGAGCCGGAAATACCAGTAAATGTTCTTTAAACAGCTGATTACTGACATTGTACCCAGAATCAGAGTCGCAGTTTTCCCAGTGCAATATTTTGTTTTCAGCTTTTGGCAACAAATGGCCACAAATCGATCAAATGTGAAGGTGACAGTGAACCAGACTGAACAATCTGTGACGATGTGAAGCAGGACGGCATGGATGTTACACACCGGTGTAGCCAGAGACCAGAAGAAAACTGAGAACGGCGCGTAAGTATTCGGAATCTTGCTCAATATCAGGTCCAGGACAACGACCAGGAGATCCGCCGCTGCCATGGCAACCAGGTAGCGAGTGACAACTCTGGAGAGACCGCATTTTCCTCGGTACAAGATTAAAATCGTCACCAGGTTCACTGTGAGGAGAAGAAATAATGCGAGTGTACACATCGGGAAACGTTCGCTGGTAAATGGACATATAATTCATCTCATTTGAAACTGTACTTAGTCACGTTGGCAAATCATTGCGTCTCAGGAAGCACATATTCGTGGAGAAAATCAATTATTAGCATTAAATCACAAATTCGTTCAGTTAAAACTCGAGCGGAATTTGCGAATACGTACTTCCCAAGAAAGAGCATTGATTAACACAGAAAACGATCACTGATTGTTGGTGAATTTCGTACAAGTTGAGGGAAAAGAGGTAGCTGGGCCATTAAGTAGAAACTCCACAAAACTTGTTTGCCATTAACTAGATGTCCACAACACTGACTCTGTTCAAATCAAAGACAGGCTCCCGCCCCGGATCGTGATAAAGTAATGTGCAGAGGTTTGAAGCATATGTAATATAGCTGGGATGCCTCAGACTTTTAAACACGACTTTTAGCGTGCTTACAATCTGGCGGGAGCAAAGGATGTAGGTAAAGGACAGGGTGGAGATGTGGGACAGGTGGTAGAGAAAGAGTGCCGGGGTGAGTTGTCGCGGGTGCAGACACCCCGAGCCCTGAGACACCAGACCAGGTGATTTGATAGGAATCAATTGTTTTACTGATCATTACAGAATGTCTTCCTAGCTTCCGCTCCCACACCCTCTTCCTTCTCGTTTTCCCAAACATGATTCCCCTCTCGCTGCCCCCACCCCTCTCTCAGACCAAAACAGAGACCCAAATCAGAATCAGGTTTATCTTCACTCTCTCATGTAAAGAAGACAGCCAATTTGTTTGTGGCGGCATTATGGTGCAATACATGGAATTACTGCAGTACTGTGCAAAGGTCTGGGGCATGCTAACTATATAAATGTATCTGACTTTTCCACGGTCCTATACATTAACCAATAAATACTGTCACTGGTCATGCTGTCATCAGTAGCTCGATGAATTTGCTCACTGAGCGAGTGACTCAGGGCAGCGGAATCTCATCAATTTTCACTCGACGTTTAACTGATTCGAAACATCTGACCTAAAGCTTGAAGAAATTGGTGAACTGTCCAGGACAGGATCTGATTTCGCTGCACCAAATGTTGTGATCACAGATAGAAGGTTAAATCTGCAGATGGTATTTCCTTGGAATAATTCATGGTACTTTATCCCCTTCAGAAACACAGGCCCTTATTAATGCATTTTCCTCCATTATCTTTCCCTTTCCTGACGAAATATTAGTTACGCACACGGATGTTCTTCTTTTGTAACCAAATCAACGCACGGCAGTGAGAATACCACGACGTTTTCATAGTCATTCAGTTTGCAGAAATGTATCGATTTTGAACACGAATTGAGTTCACAATATAATACAAACTCAGATGATAATAAAAGAATCATCTCAGGATATTTTTGAGTCGCTTTTGGAGACTGGAATCTGTTTTAGGCAACGACTACCGTAAAACGCCGAGCATATGGACGGTTCGTGGAAATTGTGATCCCTTTTTCTTTTGTTGAAGAATATTTAAACGGAATTCAAAGAATAATCCCAAACCTCGAGAGATAACCCCAAAACTTATGTGGTTGATATAAGGATCAATGATTTTGAAATGACCGGAGAATGAGAAAGGCGGGGGTGTTCAGAATCCGATGTCTCCTTTGAGAGAAGACCGGCTCTCTTTGCTTTCATTATTACAGCATTCTGATTTGTGTCATAGAACAAAGGAATATTCTTTATGCACTTTGATGGAGGCAATAAAGGAAAGTGGAAACTTTCTTAGGGGCGAAACAAATGATAGTTATATTGTGGAGATGGAGCTGCAGTGGGACAAATGCTGATGGTGAACCGTGATGACAGAAACAGGGGTTCCCTTGACATCGCGAGAATGAACAGTTGTTTCCGGGAGGAGAGGAAAGGCGGAATGTTCCGTTTGATGATACGGTATTCATGTACGAAGCTTCAGCACGCCCGTGGACTGTGGCTGGTGCGCAGTGACCTTGACTTGTGGAAGACACAGTCTGAACAATTGCTTACTGGATTAGTGCGGATTTGGAGATCAGATTGCAGTGGTCACGGGAAGTAGATATCAGAGCGGTTGCCTTTGGGAATATTGCGCTTCTGGAGATCAGATCAATTTCAATGGAGACACAACGCGATGAAACACCTTCATTCAGCAGCACGTATTCCTGTGGGGAGGATGGAGAGACTGAAAGGAAACAACGTTTACTGAGCTAAAATAGAGCTTTGACGTAATTCATTTTGAGCAACGATTCAACAGAGTGTGCCGATCAGATCAATGTTCATTTCACTAGCACAGTTCCAAGAGCCACAGTGAACAACATTGGTTGTAGAATTTAAAGCGCTGAAGCTTTCATATCTGGTGCATGTGACAGCAGCAACAGTTCAAATTCGCGGTACACATTAGAATGAAAGTAATGTTGGATCATTAAACTTTAGAGAGAGACTCACCGGGAAGAGCAACCATAGCGAAGACGGTGTAGAAAATCACCAGAATGACTTTTATTGCATACACGATTCGGTGTTCTAAGGTAATCCACTCATAATTCGCAAAGAGAAAATGAGCAGCCCAGAAGACATACTGGCGAATTCCCGTTAAGTTCCGCGGTGTTATCTGCCGACTCTGATCCATTTCGGAACCAGGAAATCTTCGTTCCCCAAAGTCTGACTTCTCTATCCCGCTTTGTGGATCCGTCAATCGCTGTCAGTGCGGGGGTGGAGGCTCACGCTGATACTGGGAGAATTCAGTGAGTTGAACGTTATTAATAGGACGGAGAAACTCTCTTGTGACGTTGAAACCCTCTGGGGAAATCACGTTATATCAATTTTATCAAATATCAGATACAGTTAACCCTTCCTGCATCGCAGCCAAATGGATTGAGTGGGGATGTGCTGCTAAATAATTTCGTACATGAAAATTGTATAAATTCATAAGTTGTTTAGAAACAATTCGGCAGGTTTAGCAAAATTAAGCGGATTAACAGGATGAGGACGCTTCATCAGGACCGCTCCTGCTTGTTTCTCTACCATTTTTACCCTGCTCAAGCATATTTGAAATGGTATTCATCAACCTACTTCAACCACGGTCGATGCATATCCATAACTAAAACAGTTACAGATTGTTCTCTAGTAAATATCTGCTTTCACTCTGTCCATTACTGCATGATTTATGAGGATCTGCTAAGTGATGATTCCGAAGAGGAAAAACATTTATCTGTGCATCTGATAGACCAGGAGCGGCAAAAATACCGCCGTCCTAGTCCGTGTGCTGAGGGGTCTGTCTGTAACAAAACCCTGAGACATTTCTCTCCTATTCGAGTGACCGCTGGATTTATATTTCATTACAAGCTATTCTGAATAAGTGCACGGTTTTACTGTTTTGTCTTTGGTTAAACACTCCCTCTTTGCATCTTATCGGATGGTTCGCCTTTAGGTGTATTTCACGACAGAGTGTGTTCAAAGAAATGTCGAGAATGATATTTCAACCATTGAGTAGATATATATGGAAAACGTAGGACATCAAAACTTTGTCTCCGAAACAAATCTAGAAATGAGCAAAGTTTCAGTTAACATCTTACATTATCTTTACTCCTGCATTCGACCTTTTACAGAGAGTCACCTCTATTGCTGTTTATTTCTACTAATCTGTGATATGCAGTTGCATACATTGACCTTCACTTTGCATCTTGTATGTGTTCAGCATCATCGAATAGATTATATTTTGCTAGAAGAAGTTTATCATCATTTCAAGATTGATTAGACATCAAACAGCAATGCAGTGCAATTGGTTTGTCGTATTAGGTGTTACTTTGTCATAGTGGCCAACAGTAGTATTGCCGTCTCTACTGAAAGATGGTTCTGGAAAAAAGGTAAGGTAACATCGGAGGTGTCTCTGAAGTATCTATAAATGCGCAGACTCTTCTGTTTATTGAACTGAAGTCTGTCCCTTTCACAATAAGCCTGTGCTGCATCCCTCCCGATCTGTATAGCTCGTTTTTATCTGGTCCTTTGGAAATATTCATCTTTCTCTACCAATGCCGTATTTATATTTTTCACAACATTTAAAATGGCATAGCTTATTTTCATATTACAAAAACAAAGATGTACCCGGTAAGCATTCAACTGTTGAACTCCAACAATTTAACTGCAGCTCTTCTGCACTGTAATTAATCATACATGTATTGTGCATTAATTTTCTCTTGCTGTCCTCGATAAAACAGAAGCGGCCACATTTTTTCTCAGCATTCAGCAAAATGAATTTTAAAATGCGAGAACATCGCTAAACCAAATATGGGATATTTTAAATGTATATTAAAAATGTTAGTCATGAGGCATCGGAAAATGGCAGTTGTGTGATGCTGTAGATCCTGTGCGTCAGAAAGTAATGAAGTAACGATAGTATTAGTTTACCCAATTCCGAGCATTATTTTCAGCTCTGATTGCAATAAGACATAGGAGCAGAATCGGGCTATTTAACCCATGAAGTCTGGTCCAACTTTCTATCATGGCTGATTTTTTATTCATCTCCACCCCATTATCATGCTTTCACGCCTTAACATTTGACCAGCGTCCATCCGGCCCCGATTAATCAGAATCTATCAACACTTATTTAAATACAATCAATGGTTTAGCCTTCACAGCCGTCCTTGGCTATGAATATGAATTGCATGGACTCACTATGGCAGGGCTGATGAAATAGCTCCTCAGCTTTCATCTAAATGGAACCATCCTCTCCACAACAATTCACTGTAGGAATTACCGCATTCAATAGATTTCAATGAGATTCTTCCACACCGCCCCCTCCCTCCCCACCACATTCTTTTGAACTGCAGCAAGTACAGGCCCAGAGCCATCAAATGCTCCTCATACGTTACAACTCTAATTCCAGGAATCTTTATCGCAAACCTGCTCTGGATACTCTCCAAAATCAGCACGTCTTTACTTCGATTCGTTCGTCCTTTATGTGCCGTGTCATATGACATGCATGATCATTGTTTCTCCATGAGCTTGACCTTTCCCGGTAATTTACTATACAGACAGTGTCTTCACAAATCGGATGGCACCAGCCGTTATCAGTATTCTTTGGAGATTTTCTTCCTGGCATCAGTTGTCGCATAACCAGGACTTGTGATATGCACATACGACCATCCTCCAACTGGTCCCAGGGCCTCCTGTGTGCCTGGCTGTGGGGAAAATAGTTGCTACACCTTGTCCTATGGTGAGCGGTAGCCTTACAGATGGAGGGGACCTCTTACTATGCAGAGACGTCAGAAATTCTCTTAAATAAATTTCCGGAAACCGCTCATGACATACCAAATGCGGTCTGACCGATGTCTCAGAAGCATCAGCATTGCATCCTTGCTCTAATATTCTGTTCTTCTCGAACAGAATGCTGATTTACACTTGCCTTCTTTAGCTTCGGCTCAAACTACAAGTTGCCTTATAGAGAATTCTGCACAAGGAGAACCAAAAACACTTGCATTTTTTTTTACTCTTCAGTGTTCTTTTAAAACAAAAGTCATTTCCTTCATTCATGTTACCGGAGTGTATGGCCACGAATTTCTTTACACTTTATGCCATCTGCTATGTCTATATCCATTCTCCCAATCTGTCCTTTTGTAAACTCTCTGCTTCTGGAACACCGCCTGCCTCTCCAGCTGTCTTTGTATCTGTTGCAATCTGTTGCACAAACCCAACTATTCTGGCATTAAAGTCATTGACATACGGCGCAAAAAGGATACGTCAATACCAACTCCGCATAACATCAGCGACACTGGTAGACAGCCAGTTGATTCTGACTCGTTGCCTGCTGTCAATCAACAAATTCTCTATCCATGCCGCTATATTTACTTTTTTTTCTCTTGTTCAGCGGTTAAAGGCCTTCTGAACCTCCAGATAAACATGTAGCAACAATTTTTGCCTCTTCTGCATGTTATTTTTCACAGAATTCACACAGATTTCTCAGTCAAGATTTTCCCTTAAAGAAGCTATGCTGACGTGGACCAGTGATATCCTTTGCCTCCAAGAGTTCCGAAATCACATCATTTTCAAATGACGGCCAACATCTTCCGAACCACTGAATGCAGTCGAATTGCGTATAATTATATTTCTTCAGTCCCCTTCCATTCTTAAATTGTGAAGTGGCAGTTAAAAATTTTCCTTCGCAACAATTTCATAATCTAGTGATTATTGATGTCTTTTTTATTTCCTTCAAAAGAGCTTCAGTTGCCCCTTTCAGAACGGTGTGGTATAGTCATCTGATCCAAGTGCCTTATCTACCTTCAGGCCTTCTCCTTCCCAAGCTGTCTTTTCGTAACGATCAACATGTACTTCCGAACCGTGAAAATCCCGAATTACTGGCATTCTGCAGGAGTCTTTCTCAATGAGGGCTGACGAGAAGTGCATAGTAAGTTCATCGGCCATTTCATTATTACTCTCCAGTTTAATTTCCTGTGGTCGGATATCTACTCCGTTAGTCTTATTATATCTGAAAAATAACGACTTGTGATATCATATTTATGTTATTTTCCATCTTACACACATATTTTCAGGTTCTCTCTCCATTTGGCTTTTCGAGTGCCTTCTGCATGTTTTTTATTAAATTTTCCCATTCGACTAAGTTCCCACTAATTGTTGCCATATTATATGCCCGCTCTTTTGCTGTTATGTTTTGTTTTAATCCCGTTAGCCAAAGTTCACTAACATCTTCCCTATAAACTAATTCTTGAAATTTGAGGCGTATCTAGTCTGTGCGTTCTGAATTATGCTCAGAAACTACTGTTATGATACCAGCCCCCTCCTTTGTGAGAATTGCAAGAGTCCTAGTGAAAGGGGGGTCAATGACCCAAGAGAGAGAGAGAGAGACAGGCTGAATGGACACAGGAAATGGAAAGACAGCGACGTGCTGGATACCGCATTCCACTGGGACAAAAGCTGGAGACTGTGGCATTGTTCTCAGGAGACACCTGGGAACTGCAGACGTGCCAACTCGCAGGGACATTGTAAAGCCCTCGGGCAAAGTGGGCTGGTTGAGAGAGAGATTGCATCACCTGCAACCTGATTGACACCTGAGATCCCGTGAGGCAGTATAAAGAAGGGTCTGAAAGAGGACGACCCTCAGACGCACCAAGGAGACACCAAGAAGCACGATAACGCTTCCCGTGGGAACGGGAAGCCATTTTGAAATAAGCCACGTGCGTTAAATTCCGAATGCGGGGTTTGTGGCTGGAACCAACGGAAGATCGCTTTTAACTAACCACGGGGAAGATCGCTCCCCTGATTCCATGGATGTTTCGGGCAAGTTTTTCCGTTTTATCTCTCTCTCTCCAACACGTGAAACCAAAAGAGAAAAGCCTGCAGACTTCAGAGTGACTCTTTATATTTCCAATTGGACTCAGTATTATATACCCTAGACAACGAAAGAGCTTATTTCTGAGTGATTATTAATGTACCTGCGTTTTAGATTGAGTATTGACGCATGTTATCTGAATGTTTGTATTAACCTTAATTTTTGTGCCCCTTTATTAATAAAACTTTTGAAAATAGTACCATTGGACTTCAACTGACACATCTATCTTTGCTGGTAAGTGAAACCAGTTACCGGTTTCGTAACAAGTGGGGTTCTCGTCTCGGGATTTGACACCAAAAAGGGGGAGGTCAGTCAATCGGGATTGTAAGTCAAAACAAAATAATTTGGATCTGGTACGCAGGTAGCCAGACAGAAAAACCAGCAAAGATGGACGTGTGTGAATTTATGAGCACCAAATCAGACTTGTTAAATTTGGCGAAGGGGTTAGAGAGGGAAAACGAGCAGAATCAAGCTGAGAGGCAAAGACAGCATGAAATTCGGATCAGAGAGTTAGCAGCAGCCGAGAGAGCGGCAGCGGGGAGAGAAAGAGAGAGGGAGGAGCTAAGGAGAGAGCGATTTAATGTTAGTCGGGAGCTGAGAGTAGTACCTCCGTTCGAAGAGACGGATGTTGATAGTTATTTCATTACTATATACCAGAATCAGAAGTGGCAGGGGGAGCAGTGGGTCGCGTTGTTGCGAAGTGTGTTAGCAGGAGGGAGGACCCGCCGACCGGCGAGTACGGTGGCCCCGCCCCTGGAGTACCAAAGCTTTCGCGCATGCGCGGTCACTCGCAGCCTGTCGGAAAAAGCGGCTGAGAAAGAGGACAGTTTAAATGAAGCCAGCGGTGATCTGGCCAAGATGTTTTTACCGACCCTGTACCATGAGGGTTCCGAGGGTGGTAAAACAGAAAGCAGTAAAGTAAAAGGGGGTAAGGGAGAGGAAATAGCCCTGCCCTTAGTGAAGAGAAAGGTCCTAGAGGTAGGAACTAAAGTTGAGAAACGGATAAAGTTGTTAAAATGTCCAGAGTTGGACATGGTTAATCTGTCTGGTTTGGCAGAATTGTTTTGAAGAAGTTCAGAGTTCTAAAGGTGTTCTCGATGGTCCCGAGAGTGAAATGAGGGCAAGTCTTAGAGAGGAAGGGTATCCTTGCTGTGGAGAAGTCAGCTGAAATGGCCGAGGAGGTTGTTTCAGCTCGCAGGGTTGCGCCTTCCCCAACGGGGGGCTGCCTAGAGAGTAGCTGGAAGGATCGGGGGACGTTAGAATTTGAGAAAGGTACGGGTATTGAAAGCCTGGAAGGGGCCAATGTCCCGTTTGAGTGTGTCCAAGATGGGGGCGCACGTGGTGCTGAACCTGGTAACAGAGCTCAGGGGAAGTCTGAGGTGTTTGATTCAGGGGGACGGGGCGGCCGTCCTCGTGAGTCAGATAGACCTGGTTCGGGGAAAAAGGGGTTAACCTTGGGAAGTGTGAGTTCCCAGAGGGTTGTACAGAAGGGGGTCTTCAGAGTTAATGTGGAGTTTACGAATGGGGAGATAACTGTTGTTGTGGAGGGAGACGGGAAATCTGTAATTCCCAAATCAAAGGAAGAAAATTTAATGTCTGGATTGATGTCAGAAGCAGCAACCAGGCTGCAGAGACAATGGCTTGGTAACACGGTGCCTGCGAATCAATTACAGGTTGATTTGGAATGTAAAGGTGCCCCACACGCTATTGTTATTCAAGAGGGGTGCTGTGAAAAGGCAGAATTTGAAATGCTGTCTGAACAAAGCGAGATCGCTTGCGGATCTTAAATTGGAAACTAATAGCATGACGGGTCCTGAAGAGAAAAACGACAAATGGCCTAAAATTAAGGAATTGGGTGGTCTAAGTTTGGAACACGCTGATAAAATAACTCCTATGAAAGGAGCGGGCGAAAGCTTATTTCGCCTTCGCCAGGGTGCCCAAGATCGCCACGAGGGAATTAACCGGAAAAAGGCGAGGGTTAATGGGGGCGCGATTTTTAAATAGCAGAAGCCGGTTTTAAGGGATTTTGACAAAGTATGTGAATAATAAAGACAACACCCATGGAAGCTTGACTGTTAAAGTTTGAAAGTAGCATAAAAACATTTTGTCTTTTGCATGAACCTTTGTAGATGTATGTAAGCTAAGATCACACCTCCTTAGTTATGTTGCCGAAGAAAGCAAATAAATAAGGTGGTTATTGAGCTGAAGTTTGATGCTACCAGGCGTTAGTAGGGCACATGAGGTTAAGGTATTAAAGGAAAGGGGCACTGTACTTGTTAACTGTTTAGATGCTGACTTGAATGTATAACTGTATTACTCTGTATAGATTCAAAATTTCTGTAGACTGTACCACTCTGGGTTTTAACCGCTGGTAAAAAACTTTTTAAGAGGGGAGGTGTTATGATACCAGCCCCCTCCTTTGTGAGAATTGCAAGAGTCCTAGTGAAAGGGGGTCAATGACCCAAGAGAGAGAGAGAGAGACAGGCTGAATGGACACAGGAAATGGAAAGACAGCGACGTGCTGGATACCGCATTCCACTGGGACAAAAGCTGGAGACTGTGGCATTGTTCTCAGGAGACACCTGGGAACTGCAGACGTGCCAACTCGCAGGGACATTGTAAAGCCCTCGGGCAAAGTGGCTGGTTGAGAGAGAGATTGCATCACCTGCACCTGATTGACACCTGAGATCCCGTGAGGCAGATAAAGAAGGGTCTGAAAGAGGACGACCCTCAGACGCACCAAGGAGACACCAAGAAGCACGATAACGCTTCCCGTGGGAACGGGAAGCCATTTTGAAATAAGACCACGTGCGTTAAATTCCGAATGCGGGGTTTGTGGCTGGAACCAACGGAAGATCGCTTTTAACTAACAACGGGGAAGATCGCTCCCCTGATTCCATGGATGTTTCGGGCAAGTTTTTCCGTTTTATCTCTCTCTCTCCAACACGTGAAACCAAAAGAGAAAAGCCTGCAGACTTCAGAGTGACTCTTTATATTCCAATTGGACTCAGTATTATATACCCTAGACAACGAAAGAGCTTATTTCTGAGTGATTATTAATGTACCTGCGTTTTAGATTGAGTATTGACGCATGTTATCTGAATGTTTGTATTAACCTTAATTTTTGTGCCCCTTTATTAATAAAACTTTTGAAAATAGTACCATTGGACTTCAACTGACACATCTATCTTTGCTGGTAAGTGAATACCAGTTACCGGTTTCATAACACTACAGTCATTGCTGTCTTAAGACAATTCTGCTCGTGTCCCTAACCATACAGCTTTAACCAGATCCATGTCACACCACTGTAATTAACTTCACTTCCTGTACATCTGACGTTATGTACTCGCTCTCAAACCGGTAACGAGAATTCCAACGACATTTCGACCATGAACTCCAAAGGCTTCTTTTACCGTAAGCTCGCCAATCAAATCTGGTTCAATACGAATCAACACTGTGTGTGTGTGTGGGTGTGTGTGAGTTGTGTATGTGTGTGTGTGGTGTGTGTGTGTGTGGTGTGTGTGTGTGTGTGTGTGTGTGTGTGTGTGTAGTCCCAAATTGTCCAAGCCTAGGAACAATTTCTTATAATCATAAGATTTTAAAGTTAAAAGGTCCAGTAATCAACGAATAGGTGAGCAAGGAGAGAGATTTGTAAATCCACGCTAAAGATTACGCTAAGGCGATTACAATGAATTCCACAGATTCCTACGCTGAAACGAAGTAACATTCGCTGAAGATCGCATCCGTTGTGTTGTCCCGAAATCCACACAGAAACATCACAAAGGTGACTGTCACAGGAACTTTCAGCAGCACAGGTGGGTTACCACACCCGTTATCCATGTAAGGGTTACCGAAAGTGATCGCCCACAGAATACTCCTGCAAAATCCACGAGATCATACAAAGTGACAGTCACACACTGTGTGTGCACGGTGCCGTTGATCAACCCAAAACTTCAGGCATTACTGTCGTGAGCTCTTGCTGACTGTCTATACTTCTCTCTCTCTCTCTCTCTCTCTCTCTCTCTCTCCTCTCTCTCCTCTCTCTCTCTCTCTCTCTCTCTCTCTCCTCTCTCTCTCTCTCTCTCTCTCGCTCTCTCGCTCTCTCTCTCTCTCTCTCTCTCTCTCGCTCTCTCGCTCTCTCGCTCTCTCTCTCTCTCTCTCTCTCTCTCTCTCTCTCTCTCTCTCTCTCTCTCTCTCTCTCTCTCTCTCTCTCTCTCTCTCTTGTTCTGAAAGTTCCAGCGCAGCTTGTCACAGACGTCATAGTCCCGACTCTTCCAGGCGTCTTAAGGTGACACGCAGGGTAATTGAAATCCGTAGGGACATAAAACTTCCTTTCAAAAAAGGAAAATTTTGATCTGTAAGAGAAACATTTCAACTGCAATCTACAATGTGAAACAATACATGTAGCATATTACAGACTAATACAACATCTCGCAGGAACGTATACAAATAGTAAATTCCACCCCACTAATATATAAAAAACTACATTGCAAGCTTAACATCTAGAAAGACAATCGGCAATTCTATTATCCTTACTTATAATGTGAGCTATCATAAAATCATACCCCTGCAAAAGCAAACGCTAATTTAATAACCTCTTTTTGGTTATCAGCCTACTCAAGAACACAAGCGTATTATGATCTGCATAAACCACAAGTGGTTTCTGAGCTGTGCAATCAGAAACATCCAAATGCCGCAAAGCTAAAATAAGTGATAATAATTCTTTCTCTGTGGCGGAATAATTTCTCTGGCGCTCATTTAATTTCTTTGAAAAGTAAGCCACAGGATGGTCAATATCATCACAATCATCCCTTTGTACCAACACTGCTCCTGCAGCTTCATCACCAGCATCCACGACCATGGAAAATGATTGTGCAAAGGTCGGTGACCTGAGCACAGGTTGACGACATAAGATGGCTGTCAATTTATCAATAATTCCTGACAAAGCTCTGTCCAAACAAATTTTCACCCTCTTCAGGAGGTTAGTCAATGGGAGAGCAACATCAGCAAAGCTCTTACAGAACTTGCGATAATATCAGACCATTCACAAGAATCATCTAAGTATCGTTTTACCGGTTGGAATAGGAACATCAGAAATTGCCTGGACTTTTGCCTGAACAGGAGCCAATCTGCCTTGACCTACAAAATAACCAAGATACGTCACAGTGGCATGGCCAATTCACTCTTAGCTAAATTAACTGTAAGGTTGGCCTTGGATGGCCTTTCAACCACTTTTCCACTGCAGATATATGGGTTTCCCAAGTATCATTCCCCGTGACCAAATCAGAAATATAGACATCTGTGTGTTCTAACCTTGAATTACAGAATTAATCATCCTCTGAAATGTTCCTAGAACATTTTTCATTCAAAATGGCAGAACATTATATTTATACAACACAAAAAAAGTGTTACAAATGCAGAGATTTCTCTAGCCTATCCGTTAATGGAACACCGCAATACGATTTGACAAATCACTTTTTGTAAGAAATTTAGATTTTCCAACCTTATTTATACAACCGTCCACTCTAGGGATTGGTCAAGACCTGTTTTTGTTGCAGCATTAACCTTTCTGTAGTCAGGGCAAAACCTGATACTACCATCTGGTTTAGGTATCATGACATAAGATGGCTCCAATCTGAAGTAGCATGCTTAATAATAGCATTTTCTAACACATACTCAATTTCTTGTTCAGCAATTTTCATTCCTCAATATTCATGGCGACATTAATGCTATTTTATGGGTTTAGTATCACTGACATCTACATCTACTTCTCATCAAATTTTTCCAAAATAGTTGAATTTGTCAATCCAAAAAAATAGGTATGGAAAAGCAGCAGATATTACTTCAGCAACGGCTCCTTGCCCCTGCTTCGATGTCTGACACTCGTAAGTTCTTGCTCACAGTTCCAACTCTCTCACTCCTTCTCCCTCTGTTTAACTCTGAAAGTTCCCTCGCAGCTAGTCATCCAGGCGTCTTAAAGTGACACACAGTAATTGAAAACCCGTAGGGATCTAACAAATATTATGCCCCCAACCATAATCTTCTTTCAGGCACGATCTGTGATGCCCGCAATAATATTCCTGCCGAACTCTCACTGCACTGCAAAATAATCTGTTTCTGACGTACACTACGTGAATTCAACTATAACACCTCCTGCCTTGTATTATTATTCTGTATTCAGTGCGTGTGTTGTCTAATAAATCATTGGCATACGTGTCTTAAAATGAATCCTGAAGTTGAACGGGGATTGAGATCATTTGTTTTTCCCAGTATTTGAAAATGGCGGGGATATCTCTCTCTTCATGGTCGAGACTGCTCAGCTCAGCCGGACAATCCAAAACAGCAGCAACTTTGAGAAAATCCTAATCCCCATCATCCCGGTCAGCGCACGTGCGTTTGTGTCTGTGTGTTTTTGTGTCCCCACGTATGAGCCAGAATGACAGTTACTGGGAACACCAGAGCACCAGTAAGTGAAAACTCTCTGACATCAGTTTTCATTCCTAGAAGCAGAGTGGGTTTCTAGTGTCATATGTAGCGAGATATTGCAAAAGTCGGTCGTCGTTATGACAGTCAGAGATGACTTGGAACACTATTATACCTAGGTGAAACAAAATTAAAAAATATATATATATTGCATTTCCAGCAGAATATGCAGTGAAGCAGATTAAGTGAAGTGGTTGGGGTAGATTGATAGATGAAGAATTTATTTCTATCGCACATGAGTCCAATCGGGAGTCTTACAATAGCGAAAGGGATTTCGTGCACGATTTGAACAGTTTCATGCCTGATGAAAAGGTGGCGGTGTTCTGGTGGTAATGAGTGTGAAGAGAGAATTACCAAGGCCAGAGGGACAGCTGTTTCTTTTTTCATGAATAATGGGAAGTGCACGCAGAGTCAGGGTTAAAGGAGTGCTGCGATAGTGCAACTGCTATCGCGACACGAGGATAATTGATCATTTAAAAATGGCCGGTGATGAGGCTAGAGTTAAGTTGGTGGCTTGCTGGGTGGCACGGCCTGATGAGCCGGGTAGGCCTATGGCATGCACGATCTTCAGATTATTAAAAGAAAAAAATAAACTCTTCTGTAAATGGAAGGGAGGCTGTTTTTCGTGACATATATTTGCAGCTCTCTGTAATTTCTTGCTGCTTTAGGTAGAGCAATAGTAGTCCAATTTGTTATGTAACCGCACAGATCGCATTTAGCAGTGTTTTCGTAAGAAAACAATCGTGATAGTCCCCAGAATTTTCCTTGGCTTCTGAAGTAGCCGTACAAGTATGTACCTTCTCTAGTGCGTCCACATAACGGAAGAGGACAGGGCAAATAGTTCAAAGTTGTAAAGTATACAGCAACGAAACAAGAACTCCCATAGAATAAATGATACAAAACAGGTAAATGCCGAAGCCACCCCTTCCCCTACCTTCGAACCAGCAGCAGCAGATGCTGCGTGTACAACCGCCCGATCTGTGAAGAAGGGGTGTCCTTATCTCTGATACCGACAACAGATCATTTAGTAATGGTGCTTTACTGAATGGCCGTCAACACCTGAGCGGATTTATTGTAAAGTTGTTATTTTATTCGTGTCTGCACGCAGTCATGCATCAAGAGCAGTATGCTCTGTGATATTGGAGATTTGTGCCATGGAGCTGTGTGGTGCCACGTTTCTGCAAATGGCATCATCTCCGGAAAATCTGCTGCTTTCTCGCCGCAATTGGTGCGAAATCTCGTAAACAAGAGATATATATATTTCAATATTATTATTTTGAGAAATAGAAACGCGGATATTAGATCGGTATCTGATATTTCAGGCACCTTTCTGATCACCATTGAGCATTGAAAAAGAACACCATCCCTTACCGCTCTGACTTTCATAGAGTCCCGCCTCACCGGTGCACCTCGTTCCTTATTACCTTTCAGATCAGATGAAATAATAGACACACCACACAAAAGGTACCTCGCATTGAACGGGCACCTTCTGTCAATTAAGGAAAGAAATGTAATGTCATTTTTCAGTGTAAATACACTTTCCTTTATCCGGAGGCTCGGAACCACTCACGTGGCTCCCTCCAGCAAATCTAAGACGTCGCCGCGATCTACTCGGGATGTTGTTTTACTGTCTCGGCTCGAAGATATACTCCTACACTTGGCCAACAAGTAATTGCTCAGGATTTTTTCTGTGTTTGACAATGCCTTGTTCTTAGTGCCTTGACTCCGCTAGCCGTCATGGGCTTGTATAAGTCTAGTTGGAGTGACAGGGGTTCCCACCCTGGGGTCCACGGACACTTCGTTAAAGCTCCTCCGCATTAAAAGAATAGTTGGCAACACTTGAGCAGGAAGGGCAGTGGAATATGTGCTCATTTACTGACTTCTTTTTATTGATTTTACAGCGAACCTGTTGACAATTATTCTTTCCTGGCGAAATTGCTGACTTTCCGAATGTATCTGCACCTACATGATGATCATGGCAGTGTCAGGTTTATCCGTCATCGTCATCCACGTCGATCCGCAGGAAATTTTAATTCCACGTCTGCCGCAGACCTTCCTGCATTACACGAGCTTCCTTGTCGCCATGGAGTATCTAATAATAGTCAGTCTGGATCTGTCAAAGTGGTACACAGTTGCATTCACCTTTGACCGTTATGTTGCCATGTGCTGTCAGAAGTTTAAAACAAAGTACTGCAGAGTGAAAACTGTGAGAATCCTTGCAGTAATAATTCCGATACTGATTTCCTTGGAGAATATCCCCTATGTGTTTGTATTTCAACCGATGCGAATAATTGATAATATTTCATGGAGTATTGACATTAAGATGGATGTCATGAGGTCGCCGGCATTTGTAGCGTTTACTCGATTTAAAGTTTTCTTGGGTACAGCGTGCGCCTTCGGTCTAATGTTCTTATTTAATGTGTTGACAGTTAGACATATCCTTGTGGCCAGCAAGTCCCGAAAGGGATTCCGCAGTCACAAGAGTGAGAATTGTACTGACCCGGAAATGGAAAGCAGATGGAAATCCATAATTTTACTGTTCAGTGTATCGGGAAGCTTCATGTTGCTCAGTTTGACAACCGCTGTGAATCATTTTATCATCGGAATCAGCAAGCGGTCTGATCACGAGTATCATTCAACCGCATGTATAGTATCTGAAACCGGACATCGACTCACCTGGTTCAGTTCCTGTACAAACACCTGCATTTATGCAGTGACACAAACTAAATTCAGAGAAGAGATGAAGACGTTGATAATATCTCCATGCAGGTTTATCCTGTCATTGACCAAGAAAAGTGTAAGTCAATCCAAGACTTCCAGTCCTGCGTAGCGCTCGGTTTCATTCCATCCCTATTTCAGTACCTACAGATGCCATTCAATTGACTTTATTTCCAGATCCTTCATATAAATGAGGAGTAAAAATCTTTATGTTACGTCTCTGTCTAAATGTGCAATGTGTATTTAAAAATAATTTATAATAAATAGAACAGTCAGTGTAATATAGAGTACACACAAATCAGCGTGAGTTCATCAGTCTGATGGCCTGGTGAGAGAAGGTCCTGGCTTTTATGCTGCGGTACCACTTCCCGGATGGTAACAGCTGGAACAGATTGAGGTTGGGATGGCTTCCGTCCCCACTGATCCTACGGGTCCTTTTCACACACCTGTCCTTGTAAATGTCCTGAATCATTGGAAGCTGACAACTACAGATGCGCTGGGCTGTCTGCATCACTCTCTGCTGTGTCCTGCTATTAAGAGAAGTACAGTTCCCATACCAGGCAGTGATGCAGCTAGTAAGGATGCTTAAAATTGTGCCCTTGCAGATAGTTCATAGGATTCGGGGGCCCACACCAAACTTGAGGTGAATGAAACGCTGTTGTGCCTTTTTCGCCACCCAGCTGGTGTTTACAGACTACGTGACGTCTTCCCTGATGTGGATACCGAGGAACTTGAAACTGTTTACCTTCTCAAACGCAGATCCATCGATGTCAATAGAGATTAGCCCGTCTCCATTTCTCCTGTGATCCACAACCAGCTCCTTTGTTTTTACGACATTGAGGAAGAGGTTATTTTCTTGACACCACTGTGAAGATTGCTTCTTCCCTGCAGGCCATGTCGTTCTTGTTTGAGATTAGACCAATCAATGCAGTGTCGTCGGCAAAGTTAATTAGCAGATTGTAGCTATGAGTGGCGATACAGTCAGGGGTATACAGGGAGTAAGGTAGGGGACACAGTCTGCAGCCTTGAGGGGCTCCTGTCATTGAGAATATGAACAATCATTTCCCTGTAATTCGTGGAAGAAATTCATGAACACATTTATTTAATAACTCCGCATAACATGATGTTAACGTCAGTAGCTTCATGGAATCTAACATGTGCCAACAGGTGGTTTTGATAGAAAATGCAAATCATTGCATGTCAGCCTGTTTCGGACATGCGCGAGTTCTCCCGCGGAAATTCTGACTTTGAACAATGTTTGTCCTTCTGTCTTCATAAGAACGAATCAACTGGAACAGGCAGCAGGAGCCGGCCACCTTTAATCAAAGTGACTTCACCTGATTCCTTTGCTCTGCAATGAGCTGATTTCCGTTTAGCCTGAAACACTTGGAAGAATAAAGAGGACACAAGCAGATTGAATATCAGTATCAATTACAGAGGATGGAGGTGTATTTGAAATCTATTTCCAAAGGTGAGTCGACAGTAAAGGCTCCGTAGCACTGATAACGTATCCTGTTAAATATGAAATAAAGCAGTAACACGTTGGTTCCAGACTGGCGAGATATGAGGCAGTGGAGAGCGGGGGAAGGGGGGCAGTTCGTCTGTTTCAGAACTTGATCCCAGATCCAGCTCTTTTAGTGCGCAGTTTTATACAAAGAGCGGAATCAGAAGGTTGGATGCAAGGATTTGAGAGACAGCTTCTTTACGTCCCGGAGGTCAGAAAGAGTGAGGGTGATGGAAATGCGGGAGACAGTGCAAACACTCAGACCATATCAGCAGTACAATCACTGGTAAAACTCCCGTTCACTCTCAGACACCAAGTGATTTTGAACACAATATCTCGCAGACTGACAGTGACATCCGTTTGTGTATTTTACTTTTACTGTTCTCATAGCTCCGAGCACAAGTCTCATTCGTGAGTCTTCCATCCCATTACCACAGAGTTTTAACTTTTACAGAGCGCAGTTTGTACCAAGTGTGATGGCAAGTTCCTTGGCAAGAAATGTTGTGACATTCCAGCCCAGCCTAGTGATGAGAGGGAGGGAACGTGAGAGCAGGGAGACTCTATTGTAAATCCCAATTATTTATTATCAAAACAATTATTGATCATAGTTCATCGTCCGACATCCACTTGCAATGAACGCAATTACATAGAGTCTCGTGCTCACAAGGACTCTATTACTACCAATTATCTATTTTACAGCCCAGATTTATCAGAGGCGCATAAAGAAATATGACTCATGAATCTCCCAGGTTTCCTTCTTTCAGTTTCAGCTTCGTCAGTGACAGGTTTGTACTGAGAGCAGAGACACCAAAACCTCTGGGACGGTTTCTGTCCAGCCTGGATATCAGATAGTGAGAGTGGTCGACACAGAGAGAAAGGAAACTGTAGTCATTTATTTTTTTTTATCGGTGACACAATTAATTACCCTATGAACGTTCGGTGTCGGGCACTTAGTGACTGTAAACACCATCTCCCGCAGTCTGGTAATTACTACAGGATCTGCATAGTCCGAATTCGTCAGTGGCAGATACCAGTTTCACTGCCGAATGGCCCAAGTTATCATTATCAGGCCTGCACTATGAGAGTGTAACATGAACTGATTTATATTCGGTCTCATATCCCTTACCTACTAGAATATTCAATTAAACAGTAAATCCTTCGGGAAGTAAACAACTGAATGCCCGTTCGGTGTGAAAGGAACTGCCTCACAGCGCTCACTTGGAGAATGAGCACCCCACTGCCACTCGGTGGAGAGAGAACGCAACGCTCATTCAGACCACACTGCGGACCGAGAAGAAATCATTACTATAAAAAAACAGCGGGGTTAATGCCCTAACTCACTGCGGAAATAAGACAAAACGCATACAGGCGAAGAATGCGCACTCATGAACGGGGAAAACAGATTGTAGCACAAAAGGAGTCTCACACTCGCAGAGGAAACAACACCGAACACACAGGACAAGAAATGACGGACCCTTGCACTGCTCAATGACGGTATCTTGTACACAAGGGGCAAAAGAACGAACCACATGTCCAAGAGGACTGAGCGGAGAGGGAAGCAGCAAGTCATAGTGCGGGGTGGAAACCCACCTATGCACGGAGTGGTTGCAGTCATTCTCACACATATACGTCCCACACACGCTCGGCATCAGAGCAGCCACGACGGGGAGAGTAACGACCACATCGTGACAGGCTGAAGAACTCTCTCTACATGCACAAAGATTGCGGGATAGAAAGTCAGAGCGTGAGGGAGAGTCGCTTTTGATCACAGCATAGGGTGCAGAAAGAGTTGTCCTCAAAACTGCCCCAGGACCGTTGTCCGTAGTTGAACTGGACTCTGTTGTCCCCAACACCACCCCAGGACCGTTGTCCGTAGTTGAACCAGATTCTGTTGTCTCCAGTACTACCCCAGGGCTATTTTCCCTAGTTGAACCCGGGTAAACCATCTGGCCATGTAAGCGATGGAAATCACACCATCGCTATTCCGTATATAAAATGTCTAAATATCAGAAGAATATCAGCATTTGCAGGAGTTGCTGGACAGTTAAGTTGGGAGTCTGCTATTGATATTATGGGAGGATTGTGACATTATAAACTATGTTTTCACAAATAAAACTGTTTACTTTTTAGAAATGTTGCTCAAGATTTTTTAAATATACATTTTGAACTTGAGTTTCTTTGAAAAAATAGTTTGCAATGTAAATTACGAATAAAAGTTCGATATATAACATGGAGTTCTCTCAAGTGTATTTCAGCATTAACTCCGACGTCATCAGAAGAATATTTCTAGCTGCTGGTGCATGGTCAAATTAAAATAATTTGGTATGTCAACGCTGATTCTGCAGGGATGAAATGCAGCTGAAAAGGGTATCAAACTTTTTGCCTTTCTCGCACATAGTGTGCATTGAATTGGAGTATTACCCGGGCGTCGGGATATTGCGGATTAACAAATTTGGAAGGCAGTTGGAGAAGGAAGCTGAGATTATGGACTTAAGTGGAGAAAATTGATAGGGCGAGATGAAGCAACGAACCCACTGGTACTACACGTATGGAGATACCAGAGACTTGAAATGTCCTGGAGAGTGTAAAATACTGCAAGGTTTCACTGCTGTGTAACGTGTTGTGAGGTTTCACTGCTGTGTAACGTGTTGTAAGGTTTCACTGATAAGGTTTCTCCGCAGCAGCAGTGTTTGGGTTATGTCTAGAGATAACCGGGTTTGGAATGCTGTTGTTCTTTTTTGTGCGTCTGGAAGAGAGATTTTCGCGGTCTTTTGCCGGGGAGTGATGAGGAGAGAATGAGCGACTGGAGAGAATTAGAACATAGAGCAGTATAGCACAGTACAGTACAGGCCCTTCGGCCCTCAATGTTGTGCTGATCCTTAATTTGTAGACCGTCGGACGGAGTGGACTTGGAGCGGGGGTCCAAAAGGCAGCGACGATCGGAGGAGGTTGCTGGTCGACGGCTGACTTATCAGTGAGCTCCAACATTGCACAATTGACTGTTTCATGAGAATGGGTCCATTTTCTTTTTCTTTGTTTTCTTTACTAACCTTATGGTGAAAGTAAGAATTATAACGTTTAATCGTTTAATCGCATATTGTGTACGGTTTGTTATTTCGGGCAATGCTTTGTAACAGGGGACACATCGCGCAGCAGCTAACGAGATTTCTGCAGTTTGGAGCGGCCGTGGGGAATCATTCCCTATATCAAGCCGCCAGCCGAAGCGAGAGCTACAATTGTGAGGGCTACGTTCGGGATTGATTTCATTGGATGCTGTGTGATTACTGTGAGCGATGAACCAGTTGAGCAGATATTTGTACTCCTGATGAAGTGTTAATTCACCTGTTAAATACTGTTAAAGTTGCAATTGTGGGCTGAGGTTTGAGAAAATGGCTGGCGCTTCTCCCGTTTTAATGCAGACCAGCGCTAAGGTAGCGGTAGCTGGGGGTGGAAATTTCAAAGAAAGGGTTCTCACGTTTCTGAGAAATGAGGGGAAAGAGTAGTCCGATTTGGAATGTCTAATTAGTCCAAGCCCCCGGTGAAGAGTGAGAATTCGGAGTTAGTATCCACCCTTCTCTGGCGAATAAATCAGATTCAATGTACTAGCTATGGCAGACTCCACCTATTCCCTGGAATACTGCCCACCCCCCGCCCTCAAAGTGGAAGTGGTGTTTGAGACCTGGACGGAGCGGACATCTCAGTTATTAACTGAGTGACAGAGCTCTGATGATGTAAAGCGACAGAGATTGGTTGAAAGTTTGAATGGGCGGGCCGCTGACGTTGCGAGAGCTGTCAGGTTGAAATATTCGGTAGCGACAGCACTGGACAATCCTTTTGGCCCGACTGAAAGCCCAATAGAGCTTACGGTGCAGTTTCCGAACATGCTTCAGGAGGAAGAGGAGAAGCTTTCTGGGCTTTGTTTCCGCTACAAAGGCAGCTGAATTGTTTGAAGCGCAGAGGGGTCATTCAAGCGGCAGAAGTGGATCAGTTATGAATAGACCAGTTAGCCAGGGGCGCCCAGTCCGATGAAATGATTATTTAGGGTCTCCTACAGTCTCGTAAGACGCGCCCCCTCCAACATTTGTTGAGCTGATCAGAGAGGTACAGGAAGAGGAAAGCTTGGAGGAGGCGCGGGGGAACAATGTCTGAGGGTACATACCTCAGTCGTAGTCCCCTGCGGTGAAGTGACCACAGATAGCCTACCCCGGGGAGCGGGAGAGGAGATTGTGGCAGTGTTGAGAAGGGAGATATGTCGGCTGTTTATCGGCGTGTGTAACACCACTCTCCCCAATGATGGAACTGAATGTTGGGGGGCGTGCGAATTCCCCAAGGGGACGAACAATGCGTAGGGCTGCTAGTAGCAGGCGGCACGCCAGAAAGAGTCTGAGCCCACGGGTATCTCAGTAGGGAGAGTCTTTGGGAAAACCTAGAGGTGACCATGTGGGGGAACGGCCTGGTGTCTCTGGTGGAACATGTTCCCTGCAATGTACCAAGGAACCTCCGAAAGCGAAAGGCCCAGTTCCTGAAGGATCAGTGGGACCATGCTCCAGTGTGTCGCTACGAATAGAGGGTATGTATGCTAAAGCCATATTCAATACCGGGTCGCAGGTCACGTTGTTGCACCACACATTTTACAACCGGTATCTGAAGCATTTACATTTGACATCATTCAGGACACTGGAGACATCGGGGCGTGTTGCTAATGATTATCCATATGCCGGTCATTTGTCGGTGAAGTTGGAGTTTCCGGTGGCCAATGTGGAAGTGTCTGAGGTCTTTGATACAGCGGTGCTAGTTTGTCCGGACTCCGTTGAAAACAGCGGCATTTCAATTCTGTTGGGGACCAACACTCCTCTTGTGAAGAGACTCATGGGGCCTGCAAGAAGAAGGCTGGCGAGAGCTTTCTTGGAACATTATTTGTGTACCCGTGGTTTCGAGCGGCTTTTGGGGAAGTACGTGACAGCATTGGGCCGGATACCCAATTTAAACAAGGGACTGTGTGGTTCACCCAGTCGAAGAAATGTTGGTACGGCCCGGGGAAATATCGAGAGTCATGGGGACCTCCAAATTTCCCGGAGTACCTGAGAGTGAAGATGGGGAAAAAGGCATAGGAGGATTGAGCGCATCTTAGCCCGTCGGAGTCCTTTGGACTGAGATGGAATGCAAAGTGTGAGGTGGCCTTTCAGTGGCTGAAGGAGCTGCTGACCCAGGCGCCGATGCTGGCTTTTTACGTGCCCCTGCTTACCGTATGTACTGCACACGGATGCTAGCCGAGAGGGGTTAGGGGGCGTCCTGTATCAGGATCAGGCGTCCGGGTTGAAGCTCGTTACGTTTGTCAGCCGGAGTCTATCGCCCTCTGAGAAAAACTACCCCACGCACACGTTCGAATTCCTGGCGTTGAAACGGGTGATGGTGGATAAGCTGAGTGACTACCTCCACGGGGCCAAGTTTGAGGTGAGGACGGACAACAACCCCTTATTGACCTCAGCGAAACAGATGCCACAGGCCGATGGTGGCTAGAGGCTTTGTCTGCCTATGATTTCAGCCTGAAGTACCGGCCGGGGAGCAGGATGATTGATGCGGATGCTTTCTCCTGAAGGGCGCATGAGGAACAGGTCAGGAACGAGGAGTGGGAGAGCGTTCCTACCCCGGGGTTGAAGACCCTGTGTCAGTTTCCCATCACCGTGAAGGGAGAGGAAAAGGAGGGGCATTGGCAAACGGTGGATCAATTGGGGGCTTCTGATGACGCCATCCCTCAAGATTCTTGTAAGCTGACTGCTCTGAAGACAAGTCAGCTGCCGGAATTGAGTTCCGGTGAAGTGACTGCTGCTCAGCGAGATGATCCGGGCATTGGTATCATTTCGGGGGCGGTCGAAAAGGGAGACATGGCTCTGTCGGAGAGTACGAAATACGCTTCGATGCCTCCATTACGACGAGAATGGTCACGGTTGGAGTTGAAGAAATAAATCTTATACCGGTTCAAGTCACCCCCGGACCGACCCCGCCGTTGCCAGCTTGTTCTGTCCGAGACGTATCGGAGGATGGCGTTGAAATCACCTCAGGATGATTCTGGACATCTGGGGGTGGAGAGGACCTGTGGATTTCTCAGAGACGGTTTTACTGGACCAGAATGAAATCACCTCAGGATGATTCTGGACATCTGGGGGTGGAGAGGACCTGTGGATTGCTCAGAGACTTGTTTTACTGGCCCAGAATGAAATCACAGGTCGACGAATACTGCAAGTGGTGCTTTGGATGCATACGCGCGAAGACACTGCCTACACGGGCATCCCCCTTGTCCCACTTACAGAGTGCGGGGCCTCCGGACCTGCTGTGTATGGACTTCCCAGCAACAGAACTCGATGCCAGCAACATGGCGAATGTATTAGTCATCATGGAGCACTACAACAGACATACTCAGGCTTTTCCTACCAAGGACCATAGGGTTTCTACGATGGCATGTGTGTTATGGGAGAAGTATTTCATTTATTATGGCCTTCCCAGGAGAAGACATAATGAACACGGACGTGATTTCGAGAGCAGAATCATCCGTGAGTTACAGGGCATGCTTGGAGTCGAGAAGTCGAGGACTACGCCTTATCACTCACTGGGTGACCCCCAGTCGGAGAGCTTTAATCGGACCTTGCTAGACATGCTCAGGACCCTGGAGATCAGTGAAAAGTGCAGGTGGAGTCAACATATTGGGCATCTTGTTCACCGTTATAAATTTGCAAGAAATGAAGCTACTCGGTACTCGCCATATTATCGGTTGTTTGGGCGCGAGGCGAGGTTGCCCATTGACCTTTGTTTTGGGACTGACCAGGGTGAGTTATCACCGAAGACTTAACTGAAGTATGTGTCTGACATGAGAAGAGAGTTGAAAAGGGCTTATGAATTAGCTGTGGTAGCGGCTGCACCGCAGAATCAAATGAATAAGAAAAGGTATGATCACAAGTTGAGGTTCTCCCAATTCCTTCCAGGAGACAGGGTACTCCTAAGGAATTTGGGACTACAGGAAACCATACGTTGGCTGACCGCTTTTCGGCAACGCCCTATGTGGTGTACAGTCAGAAGCCAAACCAACCAGCTTTCCGGGTGAAACTAGAGGATGGGAATGGCCCTGTCAAGATTATCCATCGCAGCCACATATTGCCCCTGTGTCAGGAGGTGCAGGTAGAACCAGAGCCGACTTGGAGCACACACCTAGTAAGAGAACTCTTTGGAAACGCGGGGCGACTACGGGGCCCACAACAGGCAAGATTAGACTGGGTCCCACCCCTGAGAGGGATACTGATTCCAAGGATGACAACCTGGATGTATGGTATATGCTGCCTTTCCCTCACTCCCCAGAGATTTAGCAAGAGACATGGCCCTTCTCCTATTGAAGTGTGGGGGGTGCGGGGGATGTTTTCTATGGGCAGCCTGTGTTGCAGCGGGACTCTGCAGGGGAGGAGGCCGGGTCTGATCACGGAACAGATTGCTCCGAGTTGCAGGAGGGCACGTGTGATAGATCGGGGGAGGCTTCGCCAGGCAGACTGGATGTATCCTCAATAGTGTCGGAACAAAAAGAGTTAGATAATGGGGTGCGGAAGTCTCAGAGTATTAGAGTCTCAGAGCAACCAGATAGGTTGGCCTACGTAGCACCATGGGAACAGAGGGAGACTCCTACTGTGTTGGGTAGCTATGTCACTGCCTTTTACACCTGGACTGGGCTTTGTGTTTTGCAGGAAGCGTTGGTGAATTATCCCAAGGTCAGGAGGGCATGGCTAAATTTGGTGGGGGGAGAGTGTAACATGCTGTAGGGCTTCACTGTTGTGTAACATGCTGTAGGGTTTCACTGATACTGTAATGGTTTCTCTGTAGCAGCAGGGTTTGGGTTATGACTGGCGATAACGGCTTTGGGATGCTGTTGTTCTTATTTGTGAGTCTGGAAGAGAGATTTTCACGGTCTTTGGCCGGGGAGAGATGAGGAGAGAAGGCGTGAATGGAGAGAGTTGGCACACCGCCCAACGGGGTGGTTTTGGCGCGACGGTCCGAAGGGCAGCGACGATCAGAAGAGGGCGTTAGTGGACAATCGGCTTATCTGTGTGCTCCAACATTGCACAACAGATTGTTTCATAGGATTGGGCCATTTTTCATTTTTTTCGTTTTCTTTACTGACAATATAGTCAAAGTACCAATTATAATATTTTAATCACAAATTGTGTACTGTTTGTTATTTAAGGGTACTGATTTGTAACAGGTGACACATCTCGCAGCATCGACCCAAACGAGATTGCTTACGTTTCGCCGGGCCAGAGGCTATCACCTCCGATATTTAGCCGCCGGCCAAAGCAAGATTTACATTAGTTTCTGTCTTCAGTGTGAAAACTATCCTTTTATCCTTGTGAAGTCGGTTTCCTCTATATTGTGATTTATAATGTCATGCTCAGCCTTTCATGTGGTATCCTGCTACGTGCCTTCTGAAAATCTAATTCCACCACATCTTCAGGCTCCCTTCTAACATCTAGAAACGCTCTTTTCATGTAGATCAAACATGACTTGCCTTTCACTCAATGTGCTGGAAGGGTCTCAACTTGGGTCGAAGATAGAAATATTGCTAATGAAATCTTTTGGCACACTGGCCTTCATCAGTCAATGGACTCGGGATAGAGGGTGGGGTTCTGAGTTGCAGATTACAGCCTTTGTACCTCAGCATCTGAGAAATATTGATCATGATATTGGGACATTACTGCCCGCGGATAATCATAGTGAGATGTTTCAGGCAACTGATCACCGGAGTCAGTGTAATGTCACTGTCCGGCAGAAGAAAGGAAATTGATTGGACTTCGTTCCTTTGCCAACATAATCAAATGACCAAAACACAGGGCAGTTTTGTAAAGCCTCAGAATTACATTCGCAGCATTCGGCTTTTCCGAAAATAAAAGGATGGAGGACTAATTGAAGAATTAAAGAATTAGCAAGTTACTTTTGGGTATTAGCGGAGGATACCGCTAGACGTGCTCACAAAATGTAACCGTAAGAGCGGCAAGCGTAAAAGCAGAATTTTAGAAATAAGAACAAGGGTAGGGCATTTGGCCCATCGAGCCTGCTCCGGCATTTAATAAGTTCATGGCCAATCTGATCATGGACTCATCTCTAATTAGCTGCCTTTTCCCCTCAACCCTTAATCCCCCAACTTTGCAAAACTCTATCCTATCTTGTCTTAAATATATTTCCTGGGGTAGCCTGCAGCGATTCATTGGGCAGAGAATTCTGCTGATTCACCACTCTCTGGGATAACATTCCCTCTTATCTCGGTCCTAAATGTACATTGTGTGTCTTGAGGTTATGTCTCCTAGTTCTGGTTTCATCTACCAGTGGAGATAAATTTCCTGCCTCTATCTTATCCATCCCTTTCATAGTTTTATATGTTTCTATATCGTGTAACTCCAGGCCACAGTCTTCAAACAATCTCAGAAAAGGAAGAAAAAAAGATATTAAAGATAGAAATTGAGCTGAATCAGAAAATGTAAGCTAACTAGTCTCCGTTAGGCGCCATCATCCGAAGCTCCTCCCTCCGATTATAAAGGAGTTAACACACTCCATCAACTGACCAAAAGAGGGCAGTGTCATATCAAGGTACGGCAGAAGAAAGGAAATAGATTGGACTGTGTTCCTATGCGAACGTATCAAAATACCACAACAGCGAGCCGTTTTATAATGCCTCAGAATTACATTCGTAACATTTATTTTTTCCCGAAAATACAAGGATGGAGGACTAAGTGAAGAATTACAAATTTTGTTAATTTTGGGTATCAGCAGAGGATACCCCTAGGCGTGCTAACCAAATACAACCATACGAGCGGCAAGCATAAAAACAGAAGAATGTAAGAAATAGGAACCACCGATCCTGTTCCGTCACCTAATAAGGTGATGGGCAATCTGACCAAGGACTCATCTTCATCTGCCTGTCTTTTCCCCTTAACCCTTAATTTCCCTACTTCGCAAAAACCTATTCGACTTTGTCTTAAATATTTTTCCTGGGGTAGCGTGCATTGCTTCATTGGACAGAGAATTCTGCAGGTTCATCACTCTATTGGAAAACATTTCCTCCCTCTTTCCGTCCAAAATCTACATTGCCGTATCTTGAGGCTATGTCTCCTATATCTAGTTTCATTTACCAGTGGAAGCAACTTTCCTGCCTCAATCTTATCCATCCCTTTCATGGTTACAGAGGTTTCTATATCGTGTAACTTCAGGGAACAGCCTTCAAAAGAACTCAGAAAAGGAAGAAAAAAGATATTAAGGATAGAAATAGAGACGAATCAGAAGATGCAAGCAAACCAGACTCCGTTAGGCGCCATCATCCTCAGCTCCTCCCTCCAATTATAACGGAGGTAGTACACTGAAGGAATATACCTTCAATCCATTACTAAGGCGGTAAAAAACAAATTCCGGATTGGTGGTGGGGGCGTGTGGCAAAGGCGCCAGTACAGTGTACAAATCTGTCACTTTAACGGTGGTGATGGGGATTATTAAACCTGATAACATACGTCAAATCGTTCATTTAATCTCAATCCTATCTTTGGTCAGTGATTGGAGGTAAGAAAACGTTTAAGTCGCTGGAGATTTGGTCACGTGGTGACGTCATCTTTTAGAAATTTTGACCCTAATGCGGACGAGACGTAACTTCCAGCGTCCATTTGCTTTAGACTGGAAAGTATTTCTTAAATGTTGTATGATTCTAATTATAGGTTATTTGTTAACTGTTCAACACTTAAAAGTTCTGCGATAGTTTAAAGTGTGAATGCATTGAGAATGTAAAATATTGCACAAGGACTGGACATTTGTGAGTTCAGTTGAGAGAGAAAGAGATGTAATGCGTGCGTGAGTGAACGGAAGGAAATCGTCTGATTGTTGGCATTGTATTGAAAGGATGTTTCAATTAATCGTTTCTTTAACAACAGGATCTCACTGTCTCCAAATGTCTCCTTCATTGGTTGAAATAAATTTGAAAGAACATGTGGATATCAGAGACTGCTTCCTTTTCCGAAATTGTGTGACGTCACAATTGTGTATGGAGGCCGCAATCATCCACATCTGGTTTCCCTTTGTTCTTTGGAATATTTGATAAGGACCTCACTCTAGCAATTAACTGTTCATTCTTTGTACACCAGTTACCAGCGACAGCTTTGAAGGAAGAAACGTTGCAGCTCAGGTGTTTGCTTTGCCTTTCCTGCGTATTTTGATTGTGTTCTTGTGTTTGTTTATTGTGGTATTGATTTCAGAGTGAGACACGGATTCCACACTGGCCATGTGAAATCAAGGTAAAATGGACCGGGATATGATTGTATCTCTTCCGGGAAGGATAAACCAATTGTTCAAAGGAAAATTGATATAAGACAGATTGGTGTGTACTTGAATTGTGAATTTGAAGTTCGCTTTCTAGGAGGCTGGTTCATTTGGAAAGCAAAAAAAAAAGATGCTGCTGAATATTTTGAAATGCTGATCTTGATTTACAGGGTTCCATGGGGGAAAAAAACGTGTGTATGTAATCGTAGCATCTGCCCTGTAATGAGCAAAGGAGATTTCAGTTTATTTCGCGTACAGTTTCAGTCCTGTAACAAGTATACGTGATTTCAGTTCAGAGAGCGTGCAGTTTCAGTCCAAATTTAATAGTTTGCTTTCACAATCAGCCCCAACTCAGTAAATTATCCAAGTCCTGCAGGATGGCCAAATTAAAGACTGTCTCTCGGAACACTATAATATCAGAGACTAAATATAGTTGTAAAGTGCACTGACGATTATTCCTTTCCTGTGGAACATCACTGGCCTGTGACCTCCAGGCAGAGTAAACTCCATCCACTACCTCATCGGTCTTCCCTTGGTTAGCCAGTTCTGAATCCATGCAGCCAGGTTTCACTGGATCCCAGGCCACCTGATTTTCTGAAAGTGTGCACATTCGGGAACTCAGTCTAATAGCTTACACAATTCATATACCACACATCGAATCTTCGGTTTCATCTCCTTATTTTTCACTGTTTCATGGGATTTATTCTGGCTCATAAGGGACACAAACCCATACTGACTGTCCCCAAACAGAATACGGTTCTCCATAAATTCCGCCTCGAAGAAGCCTCTCCAGTACCTTGCCCTCTACTGACCGAAGACTCACTGACCTGTAATTCTCAAGACTATCTCTATTACATTTCTTGAACAAATAAATAACATTTTCCATTCTCCAAACCTCCCGTACTACTTCAGTAGCCAGTGATGACGCAAATATTATGTCCAAAAGCCCAGCAATATCTCCGCTCGCTTTCTCTAATTACCTAGATTACATATCGTCTGGCACAGGGAAATGTTTTATATTCATGTATTTCCACTTTCCACCTCGTAATTCTAAGCATCTGCATGTCTCAGCACACCTGCCTATTGTCGCTGTATCCACATTCATCAAAGTCTCACTCACTGGTGAATACCGAAGCAAAGTATCATCAAGGATTTTCACTGCCTCCTTGCACTCCATGCACGTTTCCTTTTTTATCTCTTATCTTTCCCACACACTCTCTCATCATCCTCCTGTTTGTCACCTACCTTAATTCGGCCCTCCTATGCCTTCTCATGTCCCCTATTAATTCTTCTAAATCCATTATTAAATCCGTCCAGGTTACATTGTGAATTTCACGCCCTGCCTGATCGTTTCTTCCAGAGCATTAAGTATATTTCTTTCTTCTTTTTGGAGAGGTGTTCCATATCTCTTTTCAACCAGGGTTACTTTACGGTGCCATCCCATCCCCGCCTCAATGAAACAAGCCAATGCTGAGCCTCAATCTAGTGCTCCATTAACAGTCTCCATATTTCTCTTGTGCATTTGAAGGAACAAATCGCTTCCCTAATTCGGCTCCCACGCTCCTACCCAATAGTATCAATTAAGTACATTCCATATTGTCTGATGCTATCCCAGTGTAAGGTATGTGGAATAGCTGTGCTCTATCGTTCTGAAATGCTGACACGCGGAGAGATCAGTTACCTGATCCATTTCACTTTCTAGTATTAGCACAGGATCGACTGTTCACTCGTCCGCCTGCCGGCTACTTCTGCTGGGTCACCTTCCCGTACACAGCTGAGAAATTCAGTCACATCTAAATCTTTTAAACAGAGGAATTGCCGATGAATATCAGTGAAGTTTAAGTTGCCTGTGACGACCGCCGTGTTAATATAATAACCTGTGGAAAATCTATGTGCCGATCTCTCACTGTCCCTGTGTGTTGTTTTCGTTTAGTGATGGGAGTTCTGTACCAAATACCCTCAAACGAGTGTTTGTTCCCTTCCTATGTCTAAGTTCTACTCACAGTCGATTAACATACAATCCCATCACAGTGCCTTCCCTTTCTGAAGTTGCGATACTGTCACACTGTCCTTGTGTTTAAAAGGCGTTCCATTTACTCTCTTTTACCCGACTATGAACATTTTGAAACATCTGAACCCCGAAAAGTCCGGAGGTCTTTCCTTCCTTTGTGATTGATTTGATTTTATTTCTTACATCCTTCACATACATGAGGAGTAAAAATCTTTACGTTACGTCGCCATCTCAAGGGACAATCCGCAACCATAGTAATTTATAATAAATAGAACAATAAATGTAACATAGAGATACACTCAAATCAGCGTGAGTTCATCAGTATGATGGCCTGGGGGATGAACCTGCCCCGGAGCCTATTGGTCCTGGCTTTTATGCTGCGCTACCTTTTCCCGGCATAAGATCAAAATCTATCTCTCGATCTGTCACTGTCACTGTGTATTGTTTTCGTTTCGGTAATGCGGTTTCTTTACAGAATACTTTCACACGAGTTTTTCTTGCCTTCTTACTTCTGAGTTGCTCTCACAGTCTATTAACATACAACCCTAGCACAGTATCCACCCGTTCCGCAGCTATGATACTATCACACTGTCCCTGTGGATCAAAGGTTTTCCCTTTACTCTCTTTTGCATGACTATGAACATTATGAAACATCGAACCCCGAGATGTCCGGAAATCATTCCTGCCCTTGTGATTGATTTTATTTCTTACATCCATCACATACATGAGGAATAAAAGTCTTTACGTTACGCCTCTGTCTAAATGCGTAATGTGCCACCCTAGTAATTTATAATAATTTATAATAATTAGAACAGTCAATGTAACAAAGAAATACACTCATATCAGCGTGAGTTAATCAGTCTGATGGCCTGGGGGGATGAAGCTGCCGCGGAGGCTGCTGGTCCTGGCTTTTATGCTGCGGAAACGTTTCCCAGATAATTTTCAAATCTCTCTGATAGTTTGGAATTTATTCATTTCGGGATGACCAGGCACATGATTGTTTGAATTTATGACATATTTGCCAAGTCTACTGTTTTTTTTAACTGTTTTATTCTAAAACTGCGCTGAATTGCATTTGGAGTGGGCGTTATCTACACAGATGGCCATTTAACGTAAAAACATACTTCATTCCATTTTTCAGCTCTTGTCTGAATTTCCTCTGTGTCAGTGTATAGATACAAGTATTGGTGCACACACTGAGAGATTGCAACATGAACCCACACTGCTGTAGTATATATACCGGGGAACTGAAGTATCTTTCCAGGTAATAGTAATTTACCCTTTGCCATTTCAGGGAATGAGCTGCATACGGCATCCAGAATACTATGAAATTAGCGGAAATTGCAAACAATAAAATCATCGATTTTCTGCGGTTTTCCACCTCGATATCTTTCTGATTATCGCTGCTCTTCCGAAGCCCTCTGCGGACTCTATTTGCCGCAATTATATGCCTTACTGTTAACACATTGAAGACAAGAATTAAGCCGATTGGTAGCAACGGTGTTAAAATGCTATCTAGTAATTCGATTCCTTTCCACACGGGTGAAGTAGCGTATTCATCTGTGAGGACGCAACGCCACGGGATGTTGTCAATGACGAGGTATGGTTCAACAGTAAAGTAAAACGGAACACTTCTCCCGCAACTCACTAAAACCACTGTCACCATAACCACAGTTGCTGTTCTCTCGGAGCAGTATCGCTCCCGCAGCTTTTGACAACATATTGCGATGAAACGATCGAAGGTAAAACTGACCGTAAACCAATCAGAGCAGTCTCTCGTCACAACAAATAACGCAGTTGTCACTGCGCATACAGGAGTGATGAGCAGGTATCTGGAATAAATGTAGATATTGTTGGTCCGATCCAGTAAGGCGAAATCTATAACCACCATCAGATCCGCTGTTGCCATTCCAACCAGGTAACGGGTGATGCATTTGGAGAGTCCGCATTTTCCCCGAGATAGGATCACAATCGCCGTTAAATTAACTACAAGAAATTTGGAGAGAGAAAAAAAAATCAACACAGAATTATCGTTAGCTGCAAATGACTGAATGCCCAGCATTTTTCCAATGCTACGCAGGGTATAATTTCTTTTGGAAGTGAAAAACAGAAATTCAATTTGTGCGGACTCTGTCTGTGCACACCGGCTGGACAATAATGGACAGAATTAGCAGTGGGTTGGCGAATTTCCGACAGATTAGAACTGATTTCCTTGTCTGAAGATTCGGTGAAGATCGATCGCTCCATAAACAACATCATTTCGATTATTTGAGGCGGAATAGCTGAAAGATTTATTTGTTGAGAAAACATGAGATTTAGTGCTTAATTTGACGTTTTATGGAAGAAAAGACCTGAGTGTCGATATTCGACTGGCCAGTGAGTTGAAAAAAGCTTCTGATCCGGAAATGCGACTGCTGTCGGTTCAGAAAGCCAGGCAAGGTGAAATTATGGAAGTACTGCAATATCGGCACCAGCGTCATTGACAAAAGTAATAAAAAACATCGCACAGAGGAAAAAAATCTAGAAGCTGAAAAACAAGACTATCAGATGCTTGAATCCTCAATTCTGGGAACACATTTCAGACGAAGGTAGAATCTGTGCTCAGTAGAAGTACAAACAATGCAGTGGAACGAAACAAGAGACGACGGTACCATACATATAGTGACCAGCTCCAGTACCTTACCGGGGATACCGATCGCGACAAGTGTAGGGTAGAAAACGGCCGCGATGTAGTAAATCGCTGGATATCCCATATTCCGTCAGAGGCAGCGTTCAGTCGTACGGAATTATCCCGTTGCTCATATGGACCGGTGCCAGGTTTTACAGAGTTATATATAATTCAGAATAATTCCACTGCGGCTATTAGTGTGGTTATGAGATCTGTCGCAAGAGGGACAACCAGCTACACAAACAGTTACATTAAAGTGTTTTTCTCACTCTGTCAGCGTGCCATAAATTCGTATCCCCAAGGGATGTTAGAAGATATTAACTTAAAAAAAAAGAAAATATGAACTTTGCCAATGTCCTTTCCAAGATACCAGGCTTCAGCTGCTGAAACGGGATATTTTATGATCAGTGTTGCTTCTAACGTGGACAATAATCCTGAACAATCAACATGGACAATCAACTTCAAACAGATTTATTTTGTCACATGCGGCGGAGCACATTCGCTTCTGACATTGAGGGTGGGACATGAGCGTGGCATGTGAAATGGAGTATACTTTACGGAGGGGGAAGTTAGGGACCTTTTTTTCTGTCGCTTGATCTAGTCATTTTGAGTCGGTGGAATAACGAAATTCGCAATGTCACCTGATGACATGTATCAAAATAAAACACATTGTACGTATATTCTTCTGAGCATATGGAAAAGACAGAGAGTAATATTCCAGGGACCTTTAATAATAAAAAGCTACCGACCCAAACGAATTTAGATGTGGCTGGTGGACGGATTGGTTGACCTGTTTACGATTAGCAGAAAATGGATGGTTGATTTTCTGATTCTGACAAGTCTACTGCAATAACTGGCGTCAGGCAAGTTGTTATTTATCATGTTGATGACTTAGATGTCGATAGAGAAAACTGAATCAGAAAATAATTCGGACGAATCCTAGTTTGGGAGCGCTGTTCCAGCCAAGAACTCTATCCAGGCTTGTTGCTTGATGTTGTCTACCTGGGAAATGTGCTGGAAAAATGGCAGATGGAATTTAGTACAGAGAAGTTTGGGGTGCTCTGCGTTGTGAGGAATGATAAAGCACGCTATGGCGCACATATTAAATAGGTGGACTTCAGCGTGCGGTATTTAAAAAGAGACCTGATAAAAAAAGATCGATAACTCCAGGAAAGCGGCGTCACGGGCAGATCGGCTCGGACTGAGCTCTCATCACATTGGCCTTCACAATCAGATCACGGAGTAGACGATTTGTAACGTTATGTAGAAGCTGAAAAATACTTTGGTGAGGTCATAGATAGAACATCGTGGGCTTTTCTGGCCACCGACTTACAGTTTGGAAATATCAGTAAGCTTAAAATAGTGCAGCGATAATATGAAAGTAAGGGTTGAGAAATGAGCAGGGTGAATGCACGCAGATTTTCCCCATCCAGGGTCTGTACTATAGACACTACAGAGAGGGTGTGTGGATACTAGACAGCGAGTGCACTGGAGATTCAAAATGGCGTTGCCTGGAATGGAGGACGTACCTGAGGCGAACAGGTTGAGTGCACTTGGCCTTTTCTCCTTGTAGTGAGGGGGAATGAGAGGTGACATGATAGAGGTGTATAACATGATCCACGTTCATCGCGTGGATCGTCAGAGCTTTCTCCCCCGCAGGGCTGAAATGGCTAACACAAGGGGGCCAAGGTTTTAAGGTCCTTGAAAATAGGTATAGAGGGGATACCAAATGTGAGATTCTCACACAGAGAGTGGTTTCTGTATGGGATGCACGCGGTGCTGAAAACGGATACAAAAGGTTATTTTAACAGCCTGTTAGATAGTTATATTGTGCTTGGAAAAGTAGAAGGCTATGCCCTCTGGAAAGTCTGGGGGGTTTCTAGAGTAGGTTACATTTTTGGCACAACTTTGTGGACAGTGGGGCCTGTAATTGTGCAGTAGATTTCTATGCTTTGATTGAAACTACCACTGGAGTTCTTAGTTTTGAGGAGAAAGTTAAAATGCAGCGGTAAGTGGTTGATTCAATTGCATCATTACAGTGAAGTTTGTGTCGGTTCGTGGATGAGAGAGGGACGGAGGGTGCAGATAAATGCAGGGCAGACGGATGATGGAGAGAGGCGCCTATTTCTCTGCAGTAATAGTGTGTATCTTCATGATAATGTGCAGTAATAATGTGCATCTTCATGATAATGTGCAGTAATAGTGTATCTTCATGATAATGTGCAGTAATAGTGTATCTTCATGATAATGTGCAGTAATAATGTGTATCTTCATGATAATGTGTAGTAATAGTGTATCTTCATGATAATGTGCAGTAATAGTGTATATTCATGATAATGTGCAGTAATAGTGTATCTTCATGATAATGTGCAGTAATAATGTGTATCTTCATGATAATGTGTAGTAATAGTGTATCTTCATGATAATGTGCAGTAATAGTGTATATTCATGATAATGTGCAGTAATAGTGTATCTTCATGATAATGTGCAGTAATAATGTGTATCTTCATGATAATGTGTAGTAATAGTGTATCTTCATGATAATGTGCAGTAATAGTGTATCTTCATGATAATGTGCAGTAATAATGTGTATCTTCATGATAATGTGTAGTAATAGTGTATCTTCATGATAATGTGCAGTAATAGTGTATATTCATGATAATGTGCAGTAATAGTGTATCTTCATGATAATGTGCAGTAATAATGTGTATCTTCATGATAATGTGTAGTAATAGTGTATCTTCATGATAATGTGCAGTAATAGTGTATATTCATGATAATGTGCAGTAATAGTGTATCTTCATGATAATGTGCAGTAATAATGTGTATCTTCATGATAATGTGTAGTAATAGTGTATCTTCATGATAATGTGCAGTAATAATGTGCATCTTCATGATACTCTTGAGACTTTAGAGGGCGTGCTCAAGCTCACCTTTCAATCTCATTTCCTTCTTCTCCTGAAGTACAAACTACTAACGTGCTCTCTGCATGTTGTTGAACTCGCACCGGTGAGCGGCCCGCGGCTTATTGGAAAAACAAATTCTCACCATTCTGCACCCAGTGTGAAACTTGTACCAATGTGTAGCCCTCGGTTGCCTCGTGAAATTCTCAGGTCTGTATCTATGGTGGAAATGTTAACAATGTGCGGATTTGCTCTTACAGGAGGATGACTCGCCTATCTGTATAAAACGTGGAGCTGGTATTGATGTGCGATGTGCAAGACTGTTATCATCACTGTGGGCTGCTCACCACTATGTATCCATTGCGGAATTCGTACTGATGCGTGGCCCTCGGCTGCTTTAAGGATATCTCAGCGCTGATAAAACGCTTTTCCCTCTCATACTTTGAATACGATTTGTAAGGCTGACTGTGTCGTCCAACTGTGTGGTTCACCTTTTCTTGTAAATCGTTTTCTATCTTTAACTCAGAAACAGTTGCCATTTGTTGCGACAGCAATTCGTTTCAAATACTACTCCGCCATTACATTGTCCACTGCGCCATTAATCAATACAAACATAGAAACATAGAAAATAGGTGCAGGAGTAGGCCATTCGGCCCTTCGAGCCTGCACCGCCATTCAGTATGATCATGTCTGATCATCCAACTCAGAACCCTGTACCTGCTTTCTCTCCATACCCCCGATCCCTTTAGCCACAAGGGCCATATCTAACTTCCTCTTAAATATAGCGAATGAACTAGCCACAACTGTTTCCTGTGGCAGAGAATTCCACAGATTCACCACTCTCTGTGTGAAGAAGTTTTTCCTCATCTCAGTCCTAAAAGGCAAATGAAGAAAGACTGGATCGACTAGGCATATAATCAATGGAATTTAGAAGACTGAGTGGGGATCTTATTGAAACGTATAAAATTCTAAAGGGATTGGAAAGGCTAGATGCAGGAAGATTGTTTCCGATGTTAGGAAAGTCCAGAACGAGGGGTCACAGTTCAAGGATAAAGGGGAAGCCTTTTAGGATCGAGATGAGAAAAAACTTCTTCAGTGACGGACGGAGATGCATTTCTCGGCAAAGCAGGTTTCTGACTCTCACGGGGACTCTGAGGTGGTGATGTTTCCCGGTAAATGTTGTCAATGTCAGACACTGGAGGTGCTGCCTGGACCAGCACTGTCCACGTACACACTGCAGAATGAAATGTGATGAAGCGGGGTCCTTCACTGGATGGCATCAACATTCCTACTGAGTGGCTGAAGATTTAAGTGTAGAATGTTCCATCATACTCTTGTTCCGTGGACATAAAGTAGGACATGTTAGAAGGCGAGTCACAGAGCAAGTCTCCAATGTTAATCTATTAATCCTGCTGCAAGGCAGTTTGAAACTAATTTTGCCAATCTACCTGGGATTCATTGGGCTCCATTCTTAGAGACCTGCCGCAGATCCGTCTGGTTAGGACCCCTGGGGAATGTTTACACACTCATTCGCCAATGTCAATAAGCATGGATTTTAGAGGGTGAATGTGAAGCGATAGTGCTCCACAATGCGGTACCGGAATCTATTGTATATTGGGTCTAAACAATCTGGAATGAGGGAGCAAGTGTAGTTGCAGGTAGGGCACATGTAACGCACCGATAAGTGCAAGGGAAGAGATTAGTCGGGAAGGATAGTGGACAAGGGAGTAACGTGATACCCGCAGAACCTGCAGAACGGGCTGCGGGCCTTTCAGGGAATTATATCCCGTTGGAGACGGAGGAAGTTACGGAGGAGGAGTGCTGAAGTTGTGTTAGGTAACAAAATAAAGATCTTTTTTTTTACTCCAGCTAAAAGAAGGATGCAGAAATCATAGAAAGTGTGCAGAGGAGATTTACAAAGATGTTACCTGGATTGGGGAGCATGCCTGAAGAGATTAGGTTGAATGAACTCGGCCTTTTTTCTTTGGAGCGGCTGAGGAAGGGCGGTGATCTGATCGATGTGTATGAAATAATGATCGTGTGGATAGCCAGAAGCTTTTTTTGCCAGGACTGAATTGGCTACCACGAGAGGACACAGTGTTAATGTGCTTGGAAGTAGGTACAGAGGAGATGTCAGCGGTAAGTTTTTCTTTTCCACAGTGATGGCGATTGCATGGAATGGGCTGTCGGCAACGGTGGTGGACGCTGATACGGTAGGGTGTTTTCAGAGATTCCTAGACAGGTACATGGAGCATAGAGAAATATAGAGTTATATGTAAATCCAGGTAATTTCCAAGGTAAGGACATGTTCGGCACAGCATTGCGGGACGAAGAGCCTGTATTGTGATCTAGGTTTTCTATGTTTCTGTGACGCTGGAGGAAGGTAAATTCTCCAGAAAGTGAGACATTGATATCAGGAAATATTCACCCGTTTCAGGGTGAGAACATAGTTCAGTCAATCAAAGGTCAGGCAACTGGTTGCAAAATCAAACATGGAAACGGCAGAATAATGATAATTACTATCTTAATTCAATGAAAATGCAGGAAACTGCACGAAATTTCAAGCGTGTGAGGATGGGAGATCAGGATTTTCAATTCAAGTTGTCTAAGGACACAGGTCTATTTACTTGCCAGAGAGCGTTGTTCTGCCAACCAAGCTACAAAATTCCAGATGGCGTCTCTCCTGTCATTCTCATCCTGAAGATGTTGTTTTTGTACTGGTCAAATAAATATCGCAAACATTTATTGAATATCAACAACTACAACTAACGGCTCAGTGTATATCGTGGGTTTCCCATCTTCAGGAACACAAATACTAGTAACTTCATATTACGAAAGATATGTCACATCTGGAATTTTCCAGTTAGCGAACGATTTCCTTCCACGCCTCCCTGTCGTATTGGAAAACCGTGTACGAAGCAAGTTTCAACAGTGGATTGCCACTGCCTTTGGCCGGGTGAGTTTTTTTAAAGAGATCAACATCTCTCTTAACCCAGCAAAGATGGAGAGCGTGCAAGCGTGTCGGCTGGATTCAAATCGGGACGTCTCGCCCCGAAGTCCAGCACTGATGCCACTACGCCACCAGCGGACTAACTGTTTATACCATTTTAGAATGATATATTTGAGATATATTAATAAATAATAACTTTCGTAGCATGTACAACGTGTACTAAATACGTATCAAATCTGATCTTTAGCAGATCACAATGAATATCTGTTAATGACAGGGAATTTTTTAAGCGGTTAAAATGTAACATATGTATATGTGTTCCTGAAGGTGGAATGACAGTAACTGTATTCACCGAGAGACTCCATCTGGAATTTTGTTGTAGATTTGGCAGAACAACACTTTCCTGCAAGTACATGGACGCGTGTCCTTAAATAACTCCAATTGAAGATCCTTATAAACCATCCGCACACGCTTGAAATTTGGTGCAGGTTCCTACATTCTCATATAATTCTGAACGTAATCATCATTATTTTGCAGATTTCATTGTTTTTGCACAACGTACATTTACTTCATATTACCCGCTTAAAAAAACTCCCTGTTACTAAGCTTAAGATTCGTGACAAAATAAAATCTCCAAGACCCTTCATTTTAAAATGTTACATATTTTCACCTCTGGTGCTGGGCCTGTTGTACTCTACCCAGAGGCAGCTCGTCCACTTGTAGGCCTCTCCTGACTTCCAGCTCCTACCGGTGAGTCCGAGTTACTGTCTGCATCTGAGAGTGGTAACCCCCAGTACGGCGTTTCGACCGGCGGGCTAAACCAGGTGGGGATAGCCGGGAAACTTGAACCCTCGTGATTTAGGGATTTGCTTACCCAAGCTTTTGAAGTCAGATCCCGGACTCGGCAGATGAGATCCACTACAAGATGCATTAACCAAGAAGGCGGTGAAGAAAACACATGTCACATCATCTCCAGATCCCTCAATTCTACAATGTCATTATCACATCACATTCATTCCCACGATCTCTCACACAGAGAATATCACTGCTTATTCAGAAACCTCTTCATGAATTCAGGTGAATTCATTGCTTGTCCAATCTCATAATGGATAGCGAAAACAAAATGTATGACCACAAAGTAATATAAATACCCCTGTTTATAAAAAATGCTCTTCAGCACAATCACACTACTAGTGAGGATGCCCTACAATCAGTGATCACTCTGTCGCTGGATATCAGAACATATTGGTTATGTATTTCATTGTCAATGCCCACTCCCTTGCAGCAAATAAAATGCTGATAACACACAAATTACGAACTGCAGAATCAATGCCTCAAATATATAATCATTAATCGAATTTATTGTGCCCTGCACAACAGGAGATGGTTGTGCGTTGTGGACAGAATTTCCGTGCAACTTATCGTTCAGAGCAGAGAGTTGTAAGGTCAATGTACCAACGAGTCCGAAACATCAGTGGACATAAAGACATTTAAACTCGGCTTTTGTTGTTATTTAACTGTCAAAACACCCTGTATACGTGTAAACATACATTAGGAATGCTTAACCTTTGGGAAAAAAAACCTGTACTGTGTGCGTCGAATAAATGTGTAAGCTTTCTGTTGTTTCAAGCAGATGGTTTAGAACAGCAAGAGAGAATTGCTGTGCATCACTAGTCAGATTGATTACAGTCAGGTGAGTTGTAGTTAATCCGTTTTCGATTGGCGCTTGCAGAATTGCGAGATATGCTGAGTTATATGTTTGTGTACAATAAAATTCAGAAAGTGTTTAACGATTTTGAAATAATTTGCAACTTAAAACACAACCTGATGAATATGCACAAGCTCCAGAAGGTGAGAGATGAAAACAGGAAGAGGAGATTTCCTTGTTCAGCTCTTTGCCTTTTCCTCCTGTCATCTCCCAGATTTGGAAACGTATTTTTATTTGTAAGACGTAACGGAATTTGTTACATTTACATTGAATTCCGCTCACAAGGATTTTTTTTTACCTATCCGTTCAAAGTTAAATCTGGATTCGTATGGGGATCTGTGGAAACAGAAACCGAAATTGCATAAACATATGCCGCTTGTATTCAGTGTCTAGAAGTAATGGTCTAGGAATTGAGAAGCGTTTTCATTGAATCATTCACTCTGCAAAGATGGGTAGAGTTTTATATTGCAGAACCGAACTTTAATGCGGTTTCCTGTCATGAAGAATATTTTAATTGCTGTTTTTCCAGAACAATTACTGCACACACACTGACAATGTCGTTGCTGACCATGATGATATCGGCTTTGGTAATTTAGGTCCATCACTGACCAAACCAATGCAGTAATACTGTTGCTTCTGCAGATTTACCAGTGACAAACGGTTCAGAGTATCATTTACCAATGGAGATGAAAGTGGCGAGAGAGAATGAATAGGAAGCGGAGGGACCACTTCGACCAATTAAATGAGTAAGTTTATGGAAAGAGGTACCGCGGAAGTGTTTGAGGTATACACTTTCACAGCAGTCAAAATGTAATTGGACAGCCCATGGATAGGAAGGCTTTAACGGGATAAGGTCCAAAGGGGAGCAAATGAGGATAGCTTAGTTGGTAGGAACAGCTTGGGCCACCGTTTCTACATCCGTTACTAAGACTGCTTACTTTAGGAACTTGAACATTAATACCTTATGCGGTTCCGAACCTGAGTTGTGAATTTGGAATTCGGGCACTTGCGGCAATTGGATTTCTGTCAACTTTCATGGAGGGCAAATTAAGCAAAATCACGACGTTTACAACAACGTTGCTCGTCATTATTTGCAAGGTCAGTTTGAAGAACGGTACTGATGCATCTGGATAAAATCTGTCCTCACACCCTACTTCTTTGCATCCAAGGAAGCAGCATGAGGTGCCATACTCTGGAGCTTTTGGTACAGGGGTGGTGTGGGATCATGTGTGGTTTCTGCGGTAAAGAAAATATTATAAAATCCATTTATTTTTCCTTTCTGATTCAACTGCTGCATGAAATAACTCACCGTGGAAGTGCTGAACTCCGTAAAGTTCAAATTTCTCAGGATGACATGCAAGATACTCATCAGCCACTTGAAGTAAATCATGGAAACAGAGATTGTGAACAATACCTATCGTCCATTTAGTGATTTGCCCATTGAAGACTGGAGGGAAACCACTTGCCGACAGTTAAACCCGCCAATGCTCATTTATGGTAACGTCATTATGTGTTTCTGCCACCAGGTGTAATATGCTATCGAAAGCTGCGGGAATGATACTGCACTGAGAGAACAGCAACGGTGGTTACGGTGACCATGGTTTTAGTAAGTAGCGGAAGACTTGTCCCGTTTTACTTTGTTGTTGAACCTTATGTCATCAACAAACCGTGGCGTTGAGCCCTCACACATGAATACGGTACTTTACCCGTGTGGAAAGGAATCGAATTACTGGATAGCATTTTAACTCTGTTGCTACCAATCGGCTTAATTCTTAACTTCAATGGGTTAACAGTAAGACATATAATTGCGGCAAATAAAATTCGCAGAGGGCTTTGGAACAGCAGCGATAAAGAGAATGATACCGAGGTGGAAAACCGCAGAAAATCGATGATTTTATTGTTTGCAATTTCAGCTAATTTCATATTATTTTGGATACCCTATGTAGCTCATTCCCTGAAATCGCAGGTGGAAAATTACTATTACCAGGACAGATATTTGAGTTCAGACAGACAGGCAGCTTTGGTAATCTAGGTCAGGGGTGTCAAACTCATTTTAGGTCACGGGCCGGATTGAGCAAAATGCAGCTTCATGCGGGCCGGATCAGTCGGACGCGTGCGAACGCAGCTTTCGTTGCCTCCGTTTTTTCAGCCTGCTCTCATGTGTCTCAGTCTCTGCTATAACTACAAAGTGTTTCACTTTACAAATTCTGTTTCTTATGAAGAAGACTGCCGAGCAAGACTGCCGAATAAACATTAAAAACCCTGAGAACCTGGTACCTGAATAAACTCAGTATTAGCCATATCATACGCCATAGGCGCTTCGATTACTGGGGCCAGCTTTAATAGTAATTAGATATCATCTCGCGGGCCAAAGATAATTCCACCGCGGGCCGGATTGGGCCCGCGGGCCTTGAGGTTGACATATATGATCTAGGTCCATCACTGTCCAAACCAATGCAGTAATACTGTTGCTTCTGCAGACTTACCAGTGACAAACGGTTCAGAGATTTTTTTACCAATGGACATGAAGGTGGCGAGAGAGAATGATTAGGAAGTTGAGGGACCATTCGACCAATTAAGTGAGTAAGATTATGGAAAGAGGTGCCGAAGGTGTATTTAAGATATACAGTTTCACAATATTCAAAATTTAATTGGACAGTCCATGGATAGGAAGACTTTAACGGGAAAAGTTCCAACGGGAAGCAAATGAAGGTAGCTTAGTTGGTACGAAGCGCTTCGGCCGTTGTTTCTACATCCGTTCACTAAGACTGTTTACTTTAGGAACTGGGACATTAATCCCTTCTGTGATTATGTACCTGAGTTGTGCTTCATTTCAGATTTGGGCAATTGCGGCAATTGGATTTCTGTCATCTTTCATGAAGGAAAATTATGCAAAATCACAACGTTTACAACTACTTTGCTTGTCAATACATACAAGGTCAGGTCGAAGAACGGGACAGATGCGTCTGGATAAAACCTATCCAGTCAACCTACTACTTTGTATCCAAGTGCCATACCACGGAGCTTTGTGTACAACTGTAGTGTGGGATCATGTACGGGTTCTGTTGCAAAGAAAATATTCTAAAATCCAATTACTTTTCCTTTCTGATTCAACAGCAGCATGAAATAACTCACCGTGGAAGTGTTGAACTCTGTAAAGAGCAAATTTCTCAAGGTGACATTCAATCGACTCATCAGCGACTTGAAGTAAATCAGGGAAAGATAGATTGTAAAGAATACCTATTGTCCATTCTGTGATCTGACCCATTGAATTCTGTCGGGAAATCACTTGCCGACAGCTAAACGCGCCAAAGCACATTTAACCTAACGCCACTACGTGTTTCTGCCACAGGCTTTCGGGCACCTTCATGTTATTTAGGCTGACAGCATCCGGGAGTTATTTTATCCCATTTTTTTCGCCATGAATTCAGATACCGACCATTTCCCCCCGCAGATATCATTGAAGAAATCGGAAATTTGCTCACGCACAACATTCCCTTTGTAAAGCTCGTTATTTAAGCATTTACCCACATTAAGTTCAGAGAAGAGCCAAAGACTTTAATAATGTCTCCATGCAGGATTATTCTGACACTGACGATGAAAAATGAAATCAAGCCAGTTCGCCGTGTTCGGTTCCATTTCATGCCCTCTTTGACAACTTGCACCATTCTATCAGGAATGTCGAATGTTACTGAGAAAAGAACAGAAACATCGAAACAAGGTGAATTAATATCCTCCCGGCTTTTTGGATAATCTATGTATTTTATCGAGTGATTATTCTTCGTCTAATGTAACAGGGGAAAAAAATCAAGAGCAGAATCAAAGGGAAATGAGTGCTAAGCCCATCATAGTTTCACAGTCAGAAACTGAATTCAGAGATAAGAAGAGTCTAGGTAGAAGTGTGCTTTACTTTAGTCTCTTGGGAAACAACAAAATTTGACATTTAGTAGTTCAATTGTTCCATTCAATATTAGAGAATCTCGACAATATAACCATATAACGATTACAGCACGGGAACAGGTCATCTCGGCCCTTCTAGTCTGTGCCGAATGCTTACTCTCACCTAATCCCACTAACCCGCACTCAGCCTATAACCCTCCATTCCTTTCTTGTCCATATACCTATCCATTCGTGCAACAAATGACAATACCGAGCCTGCCTCTATCACTTCTACTGGAAGCTCATTCCACACAGCTACCACTCTCTGAGTAAAGAAATTCCTCCTCATGTTATCCTTAAAAACATTTGTCTCAACTCATGTCCTCTTGCTTGAATCTCCCCTACTCTCAATAGAAAAACGCCTATCCACGTCAACTCTATCTATCCCGCTCATAATTTTAAATACCTCTATCAAGACCCTCCTCAACCTTCTATGTTCCACATAATAAAGACCTAACTTGTTCAATCATTCCCTGTAACTTAGGTGCTGAAATACAGGTAACATTCTAGTAAATCTTCTCTGTACTCTCTCTATTTTCTTGACATCTTTCCTATAATTCGGTGACCAGAACTGTACACAATACTCCAAATTCGGCCTTACCAATCCTTTGTACAACTTTAACATTACATCCCAACTCCTATACTCAATGCTCTGATTTATAAAGGTCAACATACCAAAAGCTTTCTTAACCAGCCTATCTAAATGAGATTCCACCTTCAGGAAACTATGCACTATTATTCATAGATCACTCTGTTCTACTGCATTCCTCAATGCCCTACCATTTACCATGTATATCCTATTTGGATTATTCTTACAAAAATATGGCACCTCGCACTTATCAGTATTAAACTCCATCAGCCATCGCTCAGCCTACTCTTCTAACTGGCCTAAATCTCTCTGCAAAATTTGAAAACCTACTTTATTATCCACAACGCCACCTACCATAGTATCATCTGTATTCTTACTAATCCAATTTACCACCCCATCATCCAGATCATTAATGTATATGACAAACAACTTTGGACCCAGTACAGATCCCTGAGGCACAACACTAGTCACCGGCCTCCAGTCTGACAAACAGTTATCCATCACAACTCCCTGGCATCTCCCATCTAGCCACTGTTGAAATGACTTTCCTCCTTCAACATTAATACCTAACAGAATACCTATAAAGAATCAAGTTCTTGTTCTTCTCAATAACCACGGAAACAAAAGCATAATCCAAACTCTGAGAGATGGAACAACATTTAGAACCCAAACGCATCCCCCTACTCGCCCCAGACACGGACAAGCGGCAGCAAAGCATCGACCGATCCCTCCACCATTGTTGCAGCAAAACACACCGACAACCTCCACCAACCAGCCAAGCAATAGCAAACCCCAGTGGAAGAAAAACACATGATTTTACTCTACAACAAATCTAATCGTTAAAAAGGACAAATCAACATACCACGGTGCTCTCTCTCACGTTAAAGTTTGTGCGTCACTTTTTATTTCCAATTTCACCGACTCGAGAATCGGAAACAAACCCCCATTCCAACAACACGAGAAAGATAGCGCGAACGCTCAGTCCGAGTACGGATGCCACCAACGGGTGATCCGGTATTCTCGATCTCCATTTTCTCCCGAGATGATTCACCTGCATCGAATCGATTTCTTCCAGTGTGCCGCATATTCAGTGTTCTTAATAGTAACTGAAGGTTTTGAAAATAATCCAAAAATGGTCCCTACAATTTTAGAAAGTCTTGTCTAGGTTCAGAAATTGAACAACGAATCTACTCTAAATTTAAGCATGACATCTCTATTACCGACAAATAACTTTGATTGTCTCAACCTAGTTTCAAAGTCTATCTACCTGTGTGCAGCCTACAAGAATCATTGACTCTATGAACAGACACTGATGAGAAAAGTATTACCCGATCTGACCATTGAGTCATCTCCACCTGCATGTCTTTTCTCAATAACCGTTACTTCCCCGACTGGTGTAGCCTGCTGTGCTTCATTGGACAGAGAATAGCCCAGATTCGCCACTCTCTGGGAAAAGCAGTTCCTCCTCATCTCCATCCACGGCCTAAATCGTGAGGCTCTATCCCCAAGTCCAGTCTCATCTCCCAGTGGAAGCAGCTTCATTTTCTCTATCTTATCTATCGGTTTCATAGTTTTATATGTTTCTATGGCGTGTAACTCCAGGTCACAGTCTTCAAAAGAACCCTGAAAAGGAAGTAAAAGTGATATTAAAGATAGAAATGCTCCTGTTTCAGAAGATGCAAGATATGCAGTCTCTATTAGCCGCCATCATCCTCATCTCTGCTCTCCGATTATGAAGGAGGTATCACACTAAAGGAAAATACTTTCACTCCATCGCTAAGGCGTTAAAACTATAGTTACCGATTGGAGGTGAGTGTGTCGAAGTTCCCAGCACAGTCCAAATCTGTTACTTTAACCATGGCAATATCGATTACTGAGCCTGATAGTATGCAACAAATCGTTTACTTAGTCTCAGTCCTATCTTTGGTCATAATTGGAGGTGACAGTACGTTTCAGACCACAGAGGTTTAGTCACGTGGTGCCGTCATGATTTTAATATATTGGATGCTAACTTGCGGACGGTACATAAATACCAGTGTCCCTCTGCTTTAGATTCGAAAGGATTTCTTAAAAGTTGTATGTTACTAGTCATAGGTCATTTCTTAGCTGTTAGTATGTCATGCTCTGCGATAGTTTGAAGTGTGAACATATTGAGAATGTGAAATATTGCACAAGGACTGGACATTTATTAATTCAGTTCAAAGGGAAACAAAGGTAATGCGTGCACGAGTCAATGGAAGGCTAGTCTTGTGATTGTTAGGATTGTATTGAAAAGATATTTGAATTAATCCTTTCTTTCACAATAGGATCTAACTGCCTGCTAATGCCTGCTTCATTGGTTGAAATAACTTTCCAGGAACATGTGAATATCAGGGACAGCTTCTTTTTTCGACATGTATAAAAGCTTAGTCTGGGGGGGGGGCGCAATCACCCGCATCAGTTTTTTTCTTTTCTCTTTATAATATTTGGGAAGGATTTTTACTCTAGGAATTAAATGATTATTCTATATACGCTAATAAACGACGACAGTTTTGAAGGAAGAAACGTCGAGCTTAGAATTTGCTTTGCCTTACCTGCGTGATTGTTTGCTTCGGTACTGATTACAGAGAGAGACACGGATTCTACACCGGCCATGTGAAATCAAGGTTAGAGTGATCGAGATATGAGCGTATCGATTCTAGTTAGGATAAACCCGCTGTTCAAATGTAAATTGACATTAAGACAAATTCAAATGTACTTGAATTGGGAATTTGAAATTCGCATTCTGGGAGGCTGGTTTATTTCGGCCGCACAAAAGGATACTGCTGACTAATTTGAAATGCTAGTTCAGAGTTGCAGGCTTCTATTGTAAAATATTGTTTTGATGTGATCGTAGCATTTGCTCTGTAAAGAATAAACAGGATTTCAGTTTAGAGAGCATGTGATTTTATTCCGGATTCAGATGTGAGATCTCCTCACATCTAACACCATCCGTTTCGTGTGAACAGATATTTCACTCCATTTCTGAGCTCTCCCCTGAACTTTCTCTGTGTAAGTGTGTAGATGCATGTGTTGGTGCAGACACTAAGGAATTGCATCATGAATCCAACCTGCTGCAGGATATCAACTGGGGTATACAGATATGCGACTGTATGAGAATAATTCTGCACCTGCCAGTTGATGGAGTATACGACATAGGGAAGCCAGAGTACTATGAAATTCGTTGACAGGGAAAACAAAAGAATCATGGACTTTCTCCGGTTCTTCAATTCTGGGTCTTTATGTTTCTCGCTATTCTTCCGGAGACCTCGACGGACTCTGTTTGCAAGAATAATATGTCTGACTGTTAAAACATTAAACAATAGAATTAAACAAATCGGTAGTAACGGCGTGAATATACTGTCAAATAACTCGTAACCTTTCCACGCTGGTGATGTTAAATATTCAGACGTGAAGACGCAGCGCCATGGAACGCTGTTTATTATGACCTCTGGCTCCACAATGAAGTAAAACGGGACACACCTCGCACTGCTCACCACAACAACAGTCACCATCACAATAGTTGCGGTTCTCTCCGTGCAGTATCGTTCACGCAGCTTATGACAGCAAATTGCAACAAAACGATCGAAAGTGAATACGACTGTGAGCCAAACTGAACAGTCCGTGGTGGCAATACTGAGGAGAAGTGTCAGAGCGCAAATCGGAGTAATGAACAAAAAAACAGCGAAGTTATAAATTGCATTAAACTCCATTGTACCAGTAAAGATAACCACCATCAGGTCCGCCATTGCCATTCCCACCAAGTAACGTGTCATGCATTTCGAGAGTCCACACTTTCCTCGGGAAAGGACCGCAATCGCCATTATATTGACTGTTAGAAAAATGAAAAAAAAATCTCAATGGCGGAAGCTGCTCGTTAATTGCTGTAAAGTCCTCAGTAAAATATGAATGTTTCCATTTTTCCTGCTCCTATAGTGGGCCATCTGAGTATGGAATCACAGTGTGGAAACTCAGTCCATCAGCGTCCCCCACCCTTCCCCCCGCTGCAGAGCGACATGGCCGATTTCTCCAGTTTGTCAAACAAAAATATACCTGATACCCGAACTATCTGTAAGCACCTATCATGCCAGACAAAATATATGTTACCGATCGTCGCAACAGTTGAACTTTGAAGAAGTACGGAAACACGTTGTAACAGTACAAGTAGAAACCAGCACTTGTATCTTACCAAGAATGCCAACCGCTGCAAGTACGGGATAGTAAATTCTCACTATGTAGTAAAGAGTTGCGTATCCCATTTTCAACGTGAAGTGGCGTCAGTGATACTGAATTTGTCAAGTCACTCTTTGTACTGTTGAATCTTCCAGTGAGCTTTTATACAGCAAAGGGGAAGTCTGTTGCCCTAATTAGTGTCATAGCGTCTACAAGATCATCAGCTACAGGTTAATAAAGAATTACCTTAATCTATTTCTGTATATTGTGTCACAGTGTGATGCCTTTCGGTCCTCTTGTGAAATTACAAACAACTATTGCTTGCTCAACACTTCAAAGGAGTTGTTGCAACATTTATTTCTGAGTTATAGTTGCTTCTATCAAGCACTGTAACGAAATTCCAACAACACGTCACCATTGTCACAATAGGAACAAATCGTTTGGGCCATGTTTATACAAACGGTTTTGGTCCTTTCCTCACCTCACAGAAGCCGAGCCTGAACAGTCGGGTGCGCTCTTTAATAAGAAACCGGAGAGATTACACAGTCATGTGTAAGGCTGCTGTCTGAGCTGCTAGGAGAAACCTCATCTTAGGAATCAAGCGGGTGAGCTTGGCCTTCAATCACAAATTCGATGAGGACCTGTCAGTTAGCTATCCTCAGAATATGATAGCATTAAGGGCATTAGTGACGCGTCCCTCCGTGGCGCTCCACAAGGCTGATGTAAAAACCCACCACTAGGCTGGCCACCAGTGTCTCAAACACCAGCAGACGCAAGAAGCAGACTCAAACCACATAGTCTGTGCCGGACATCATCTCAACCCTAAAACACAGTGAGTGTGCACGCGAACTCACTAACGTCTTCAGCGTTTCACTCGCCCTGGCTGCTGTCCCCGTATGCTTCAATAGAACCATCATCGTTGTGATATCACTGAGCTCTACAACTTCAGAAATAAACGGCATGAAGTGTTTTGCCCGGCTGGTCATGGCACATATCAAAAATGCAGTCTTGTTACACTGGACACACACCAATATCGTTTCCGTCAGAACGACACTGTGCCAGATGGTTTATTCTTGTACCATGCCTTGACGCATCCCAAAAATAAGGACATTCATGCTAAAATGTTATCTCTCAATCTCAGCTTCACTTTCGACACTGTTGTACCGCAGAAGCAAACTCGCACTCCTTGGTCTCGATAGAGCATTGCGGATCTGGGAGTTCGAAACACTAAACAGATCTCAGGGAGTCCGAATGTACAGACGCCCACGAAGAAAACCTCACCTCTCTAACTCTTTTAAAAACGACAGATCACCCTCGAACTCTATGATAATCATATAACAATCACAGCACGGAAACAGGCCATTCCGGCCCTCTGCATTGAAATTTTCCACTGTTTCAAACTTTCTAAATTATATTCGCTGAAAGTTTCTTAAAATCTTTGCATTTTACTGAATAAACTCAATGCCCATTTTGCTGAACTCCAAAGAATAGGGGTCAGAAATATTCCAGGTCTTGTTCTAAGATGTCAAAAGACAGCGATATTTTCTGAAATTTGTCCCTCTAAATACCACGGACTATTATGTGGTCAGGAGCGTATCCTCATTAACGAATCGAAACTTTCCAATTTTTTTCATTTCCGCTGATAAAAATCAAAAGTGGAATTCTGCAGAGTGTCCAGCCGGGACGTTTTCACTGACTATGAAGGCTACCCCTCCTCCTTTAGTCCAACCCGCTGAATCCCTTCTGAAACTAAGGAATTCTGAAATACTGAACGGCCAGACCAGCCTCTCCTGCAAATAAGCCTCACTAATGGCAACAATATCTTGACTCCAAGTTTTGGTCTATGACCTAAGTTCATCTACCTTTGCTCCGATACTTCTTGCATTGAGTTTCCGCAGCTCAGGAAACTGTTCGTATCTAGAATTCTTTGTTGTAACTTATCTAGCATTCTGGCTCCCAAATCACTGTAAATGCAGGGGTTCAAATAGCATCAAGTACCATTAGCTAACCTTCCAGCAGGATATTCGTCCACGTCCAGTTCCCATGTAAAACGTCTTTTGCCATAGGTCTCAGCTTCACTGGCAGAGAGACCAATGATCGAAATATCATATGGCCTCCCTCCTACACCATCTCTTTATCTACGTGTTAAACTGTGCCATCGTCTTATGCCTGACCTCATTAGGACGGGGCATGTGTCGTAGTCCTGAGGCCACATGTCCGTAGTTCCTGCCCTTTACCTCAGCACCTAACTCTCTGAAATCCCATTGCAACGCCTTGTCACTCTTTCTACAGATGAGATTGGTTCCCACATGGTTTACAATCGCTGCCTCTTCACACTCCTACTTAAGAATCTTCAGGACTTGATACAAGATGTCCGGGATTCTGGCACCCGGGAGATAACCTCCCATACGAGAATCTCATTCTTGTGCACAGAACCTCCTTTCTGTTTCCTGAACTAAAGAATCCCCAATACAACAGCTCCCCTCACCTCTCGCTTCCACTTGAGTCATTGAACCAGACACCCATCGGCTGTGACTTTCTTCTACTAGGTCATCCTGCCACAGATGGTATCCAAAGTGTTGGTGTGGCGGTTGGCCATATGCGGTACTCTACACTGGCCCTTTATCTACTTACCTCTTCCTGACTGTCACATAGTTTCCTAAGGCATGCACCCTGGTGTCACTACCACTGCCTCCGTCCTATGCATCATACCTGCACCGACTTGAATGTCCTGGGTTACACCAGCTTCAGCTCCAGCAGCTTAGCGCGGAATATTAGAAGCTGAAACTGTGTGCCCTTCTCGCATGTGTCGTCGTCAGGAACTCTGGGAGTCACCCTGCCTTTCACCACATCCCTCAAGAGAAGTATTCTGCTCCGGCAATGGATGCTGCGACGACGGCGCTCTGCTTGTCCCTGTCTTACTTTAATTGGTTCGGTGCCTTTAACAATCGATCAGCGAACCTAAGTGAATTACGTTGTTTAAAGCGTCTCACCATTCCGAAAGGCTGCTGACCTGACATTGAAAAGCAAGTACTGATCTCTGTCTCCTCCCTATCAGATTGAACAAGTCTGAACAACTTCCTGACTGATGGGTCACTCAACTTACACTCATCTTGCAATTTTGGAACAATTGAGCCAAATTGCTAACTTTGTTTTTAACAGGTGAGGGAGAGGGAATAATAAGCGAAATTTGTATCACCTCACCCACCCCGCTGCACTGACAGTGTTCGTTTTCCAATGGAACTGGTGTACATCACTCGTCAGCTAAACGAGCCAGAACTGTGAAACCTTAGATGACTTACGGGGAAGGGAGAATAATTTTAATCCTGTCGTCTGGAAACAGTTCTAAATCCATGTACTCTTTGAAGCTCCTCTGACCGAAAAACAAAATTAGGATGGAAGTATGGGCGTACCTGCATTAGTCTTCGGTTTGAAATACTCAAATAGAGAAAAGACGATTTTAATAGTTTCAGAAAGTATCTAGCAAATGTGGATTGGACAACGTTGTTTCCTAGCAAGGGCGTGCCTGGGAAGAAGCAGGCCTTCAAAAGTGAAATCTTTAGATGATAATGTTGACATATTTCTCTCGGAATAAAGGAGAGGGCCTTGACTTTCTAGACAGACTGATGCCCTGGTAAGTAAGAAGAAGAATGTGCATAGCAGATACGGGCAATCAGGAATAAATTATGTACAGTACAATTTGAAACGTATAGCATATGTAAGAGGATACTCAAGGATGAAATACGGAGAGCAAAATCAAAGCATGAAGTTGCTCCATCAGTACAGGTGAAGGGGAGTCCCTGGAGTTTCCGCAGATATAATTAGCACACAACTATAGAAAGGTACACAATTAGACCTCTTGAGTAGACGAAAGAGAAAGAGAGGACAAATGGACGTTTTGGATCTGTATCTACTCGGAAACTAACATACTGTCTGTAAAAAGGGAGACGAGGCATCAGCAAAGTGATGAACACAGAGGAGCCGGTACTTGTTTTCTTGTCAGTAAAACAAATCAGTTATATCTCCGGATCTTGACAGGCTTTCCGTCGGGCCTTCTGGGAGGCGACTAAAGAAACTGCAGCGTCCATACAACGACTTTAGACGGTCGTGGTTTCGGGGGTTGGATGATAGTCAATGTTTTAATGTTTCCAATGTTTCCTCTATTTACACTGAGGGCTACTGTCAATGGAACTAGCACGAATAGCAGTTCAGGACGGAAAAGAAGGACCGAAGGGCCTGTTTTTGTACTGGAGCTTCAATGACTCTATTTTAAACCCTGTAATTACAGAGCAACTACAGTCTCTCTACCACACTTTCATGTTCAGCGCTTAAATTTAAACATCGTTGCCATGGACGAGCGTATAAGTGATAGATCTGAAATGCAGTGGGGATTGCTACACCAGCTCGGATCCTCATCGAACAACTCTCAGTACAGAGTGACCAGGCCGCCAAATGCAACCGATATTGTTTCACTCTTTGGCATGACGTTCCAACCTTCCTGGAGTTATTTGTACCAGAAGCAATTTGTTCCCCGTCAGTTCCATCTGTTGTTGCATTCGGGAACTAAGGCAGGAATCATTCCCCTCCATTTTTTATTAATAGTTGCGCGGACAAATATTGTTTCGAGCAGGATTTTATGTCTGCCTGAAAACTGCACTGCATTTCAATAAAACCTGAGATAAACGAAAATTCATGAGAAAGGATGTGAGATAGAGCATTTCAGTTACTACGCAGTCGCGGCACCATACAGCTCAGAAAGAACAGAGAGAGAGCAGTGGTCTGTGATTATTTGGCCCTCCGCTATATCAATTTGCCTCCTCCGCCAGTTGGATAATTTGTTCCGGATGCAAAATTCTCAGGATACCTGTGAAGTACGGATTATCCTGTGTGAGAGAGAAGAAACATGTTTGCTACCGGGCTTCTGTACCGTAAGCGCCGCGATTAGAGGTTCAAACCTAGGATATGGCACGTTACAATTTTTGGCAGTGAATCTCATTCGTCCTCTCGCCGCCATGCATGATCAATGTGGTTTTTCTGACAACTGCTCAGCATTGCGTAATTTACTCCAAATGGTCCAATGAAACAAGGACGTTGCCTTTCCACTTCATTCTTTCTCATGTAACATTAATCAGCGATTTCATGCCTCAATATAGAATCTCACACCATTCCCGATTGTCCACAGTATCCCCTGAAGTTCAAAGCCCCCAGTGCGGAAACGTGTCGGAACATGCTTACATTTTTGATTAGTAATATCATCTGAAGTTAAGAGAAAAGGCAGGAAAATGAAGTTTAGAGGGATAATAAATCAGCCATGATGGAATGATGAAACAGAACTTTCTGCATAGTCTTCGTTTTCGGAATCTGGACTCTGCTTGTGTTTCTTCCACGAACGTCTGACTCTGTATTGGGACCTTTTGGTCTACTTACCAACATTCACCTGTAACACAGAGTTACAACTGAACCTCCTGTGTTCAGGTTTCTGTTGACTTGATCACTATCGCCTCCGGCCCAGTGGTGTCAGATTCAGTCCTGTATATAAAGGACTATTTCCTCACTTCTCTACATGTGAAGACGCTTAGTCTTCCAAGGCTTCACATTCACCCTGACAACATCCGTTCCAAATTCTTGCTGAGATGCGTCTAACTAGTCTTCGATCTGTAACTTTAGTTCTGCTTCTCTTCCACGGAAGCTGCCAAAGCGGAGAAAACTGTAAAACGCATGTTTTCTATTCCGATTCGGAGAATATTTGTGTGTGTGTGTGTGTGTGTGTGTGTGTGTGTGTGTGTGTGTGTGTGTGTGTGTGTGTGTGTGTGTGTGTGTGTGTGTGTGTGTGTGTGTGTGTGTGTGTGTGTGTAAATAACGAAGTTATCAAATCAGACATTGTCTGTTCACAAACACAAGCATTTGGATGTGAAGTGGGTGATGCAAAGTCGTCAGGGTGGCCGAGTGGTTCAAGGTGCCAGACTCAGGGAATGAAGGTCTTTCCGATAACTGTGGGTGTTCTGGTCTCCGCATGGGGACCATACCACTCCTGACAACCGTCCTCTTCAAACATTCGATGTAGATGATACTTTTGAAGACAAAACGTGGGTCGTTTGTGTGGATGCGAAAAACGGGAGAAAGATATGATTGTGCTTTTGTTACTGCAAATCGCAGTATAATAGGTTATCATGCATCGAATTATAGGTGTTGGATTTCTTCAGAAAAAAAAATACTTCGTGAAGGATCTTGACACGAAACGTTGATTATTTACTTTCTTTCCACAGATTCTGCCCAGCCTGTTGAGGTCCTCTAGGCATACTGAGCGAATCGATAAAGAATAGTGTTTAAAGTTAACTCATTGTTTATCGGATAATATAATCGAAAGGCACGGGAGTGTAAGTTATCGACTCTTGATCAAGAGCCCGATGGTTGATGTGTAGCAAGTGTCGTTGAACATGGTTGTGCGAGTTTTGAGGCTCTTGTACCATTTACCAGATGGCAGCAACCAGAAAGGTGCGTGGCCTGGCAGCTGGAGACCTCTGATTATGGATACTGCTTTCCGACGATAGCGCTTTATACTGATGTGCTTAATATTTGCGAGGGTTTTAGCCGTGATGGACTGGGCTGAATCCACCAACCTTTTAAATATATTCCTTCAAAGCCGTTGCTGTTTCCGTACCAGGTTGGGCTGCAGGCAGACAATATATTCACCGCGACACAAGCTTTTTGAGCCAGTTGGAATCTCTGCAGTCTCCTCACATAGTCGAGGAAATAGTAATACCTACCAATTTATAGTGATTTACGCTCTCCACCTCTGATGCTTCAGTAAGAACTGGCTCATGGATCTCTGGTTTTCCCTCTCCTGAAGTCCACAATGAGTTCCTTGGTCATACCGACATTGAGTGAAAGGCTGCTGTCACATCTTCTTTAAAGTCATTCCCTGTTCGTTGAAATATGTTCCCAATGGTATAAGACATGTCGAACCTGGCATGGTGATAACGTCTGCGTGTTCTACCTTTATGTGTGCCTCCGATTATCCAAGAAATATCAATAAGATTCCCCTTCAACATCCGTTGCTCCAGAGAAAACAACCCAAGTTTGTCCAACCTCTTGTAATCGCACAAACTGTTTAATTCAGATTGCATCTTGTTAAAGCTCTTCTGCACACTCTTCAGATCCTCGTCATCCTTTCTATGACGGATGGTCTGAACTGTGTGCATTACCTGTTTCAGTGCTGTTCTGCGGTATGTTTTAATTACGCACATGCACGGTAACCTGAGAAAAAGCAACACATCCATTTAATTTCAAATACCTGGATAGCGTGTGTGTTTTGTTACGTACCCGTGACACGTGACAGTGGTGTACTTGTCACGTGAGTGGGGTTGAAGCTATCCAGGACTTAAGGTAGTGGTCTTGTGATGGTGGAGTGGCGTCATTTTCCCGCAAGTAGAGGTCATGTGACAGGTTTTTTACAAAGTATAAAAGGAGGACCCCTCCCTCTGAGGAGGGGCAGTTCGTGGCTGGATTTGCCATTTTGACTTCATCCCACTGCGTGATCTAATATTATGACGCAGTGTGGTTGAAAGATGGAGTTTTATTTAATGCCTAAAGCTTAAAATGTCATTGCCGGCAGGTTCTTTATAATACTGCTAGTTAAAAATCAGTGGAGAGTGAAGATTGGTGTTCGGGAGTTAAAAGATCGAGGAAAGTCGATTTCGACGGTAAAACAGGTTTGACCTTGTTTGATCCACATTCGGAAGGAATTCGTTGACTGTGCTCGTGTTAATCCCTGTGAAATATAGCAGAAAGGATTGAGTTGACTGGGAATCGCAACGACAGGAGGTGAAAGAAAATTTAAATCGTCTACAAAGTCTCTCCTTTAATGGACTGCAAGCATTTTGAACTTTTGCAGTACTACTTTGAAGAACTGTTTTTGCAACATTGCTTTAAGAACTGTTTAAGCTGCCGCACAGCAGCTGACGTCCGGTTACGTTAGTTACTTGTTTACTTTTGGGGGTTTGTTTTTCAGTGTTTAATAAATGTTTTATTTGTTATAAAAACCCCTGCCTCACTCATATATTTATTGTTGTCTGAATCCGTAACAGTTTATATGTAAACTGTATCACCAAAGCAGTCATTTACCTTTCAAATACAATCGTTTATGCCTGATGTGAACAGCGTACTGCAGTGGGAGATCTAAGGCGCCAGACTTAAGGCGGAAAAGCCACTTCATAATAAACGCCAGTATTCTGATCTCCACCTGGAGGCTTGGGTTTTAATCCCACTCCTGAGACCTACTGTATTTTACGCGTACTGTTTTGAAAATTCGATTGCGGTAATTTTATTGTAGCGATCAAAGCATGATGGACTGGACTACATTCATTAACCTCTTAAAGATATTACGTCATGGTCCGTTCCGTGAGACCGCATTCCGGTTCACGATCCATTCCATTGGCCCTTACTCCAGATTTTCCGGTTTTCCGTAAATTCTGTGTGCTCTAATTGAGACACACGGTTCTCATTTTGGTCTGGCTACATAAATAGCTCCTGGGTTCAGCTTCATTTGCTAGACTGTCCCTTCCGTTCACTTTCCTCCTGAAGACATTGCCTGAAGCCTTTGCATGAAGCGCTGCCTGCAACCTCGCCTGTATCGCTGTCAAGTTCTATAGCCAGAGCAAGACCGGACCTTGCTGTGTCTAGATAAGGAACTGTCCATCGTTGTTCGGAACGGTGTCTGTGTCCATGCCTTCGCTAGGTAGGTACCGCCGTTTGCCGTTACCTTGTGTTGAGAACCGTCTCACTGTGTTCTATGGACGAGTCCCGGCACTACGTACTGCTCCCTAGGAGGGATCCTGACTCTGTGTAGAGTCTCGGCCCCAAGTTCTGTTCCTAAGTATGTGACCAGGCTCTGTGTTCCATGTCCCTGTGTTCCTGTCTCTCTCAAGACCAGGGCCCTGTGTTCCTGTTCTCTCAAGACCAAGGCTCTGTGTTTCTGTTCTCTCAAGACCAAGGCTCTGTGTTTCTGTTCTTTCAAGACCAAGGCTCGGTGTTCAGATGTCGCAAGATCGAGTCAAGGCTTCAGGTTGGTGCCGTGTCCATGTTCCTGGTCCTGTGCAGGAATTCCATGTACAGTCCTGCAGCCAAGGCTCGAAGAACCCAAGCCTCGCCTAATCCTGCAGCCAAGCCTCGAAGAACCAGTCCAGCTCTAGTCCAGCCAGTTCCTAGTACTCCATTGCCTGTGTCTTGTATTTGGGTCTTCTCCCAGCGCCCAACTTATGACAAAACAGTCCAGCACAGCATACACCCAGCGACACACACACAGTCGCTTTACTCTCGCCATCCTGGGTTCTCTCCTGTAGAATGCCCCCCCACCCCAACCCACCGTATCATCCACAGCTTGGGGAAGCCTTTTGGGTCACCAGGAGGTTCCCATAGAGGAGTGAGAGAGGAGTAACACGTTCCGGTCCGTGATGTCCGCATTCTGGTTCACGGTCCAGTCCATTGCTCCTTATTCCTGGTTTTCCGGTATGCCGTTGTTCTGTTGAATCTCTAATTAAGGATATTTTACAGTATATATTTCTAATGTTTGCTGAATTTCAAAATGTGGCTCACCTGGTATTTTTGAGTTCCTATCGGAACTTGCACTGGGTCAGGACGTAAATGCACACGTTGGTACAGGAACTGAGAACCTGCAACATTCCCAACGTTTTCTCCTCTGTGATGTAACGGTGACCCAAGGCAGAATGAACAAAACTCGTTGAAATCCGCCGATATGTATATACAATACCACATTACACACAAAAATATGAAACCACCGTTTTTGCTGAAGAGCAAAAAGATAGATTTGTGTCGGTTCTCCATCTCCCGGTCCTTGTCATTGTCTCCACTCTTTTTACCTCAGAGCCCCCGGCGGCTCGACTGGCCGCTAGAATCCACCTGGCAGTCAGAAGATGGAACAGCAAAATCAGAAGGAATGGGACACAAGGAACTAAAATGCGGTGAAACATCGTAATTGCCGTCCATGAGGAAGAGTTCTTGTTGCTTCCATAAAAACACAATAGCAGGGAACACCATTAATTATTTCTCTAATTTACATTAAGCCGAAAGGGGCAGTCTCCAAACATGCCAGCACGCTCACTGTTGTTACAACCATAGATGCTGTTCTCTGGGTTCAATATTTTGTTTCAGCTTCTCACAGCAAAGTGCCACAAACCGATCGACGGTGAACGCGACAGTCAGCCAGACAGAGGTTGCAGTGCTCGCAAAAAAATCGCCATCAACATAGTCTACACACGTGAGTAATGTGAAGGTATGATCTCGGAGAAGAGATCAGAGCAGTCTACCCCAGCAGTGGATCGGAGATAACTACCAGGAGAACAGCTGCAGCCATTCCCAACATGTAGTGAGTGACACATTTGGAAAGACCGCACTTACCCCGGTACGAGATCGCAATCGCTCGAAATTAACTGGAAGTAAATCAAGGAACAGTAAGCTGAGAAAATACTGAGCAGAATCAAATACATCTGTTTGAAATGATCTTGTGGTATTTCCAAAATATTTTTGCATTTTGCGGTGTAATGGTCGAGAGAGGGTGTACAGACGACGTATACAGATACCGGATTTAAACAGTAAACTATCGTGTATATGATCTGAATCCGGATTCTTTCCTGACGACCGAAATGTGAAGTGGGAAGGGACCGCTAAGACTGGGTAGTTACTCCTGGCTTGTGGATGGATATTTTCTCCGGCGCCTTCCCCGTCTCATATAGATGGAATGAATAAATCCGACGCGATTCTTCCATTAGACCATCATGACCTTCCATGGCCCTCCTTGTCATTGACACAGAAACCGGAAATTCTGGAAACAATAATCCAAGCAAAACAGAATATGTGGAAAAACAGTTGAAGTGTCTATTCTCAGATCTCTGAGAGAGCCCCCTGACACGAGTGCCAACTGGTGTCTCTATCCATACAAGCTGCTTGAGGTTTAGTGCTTCTCGTATTCCCCGTCTTTAATTCCTAACCCAGCATTTGCCAGTTCACTGACTTTACAACAGAACATTGGCTGATTCCAGCAGACACACTACAGTCTAATACAATATCTAACACAACATCACAGACTACTGAATTCAGTCTAGGGAAGCAGGGGAAGGGCTTTCAATTACCAGCAGCATCTCGGTGTCCTTAACGGCGCAGGTACATTTCACAGTATTGATAACCATGTAGCAACACGTCGGTTGTTTTCATTGTCAAAACCACGACTTCATTGTGTTGTTCATCAACTGCTTCACGTTCAAACATATCACACACGTATTATAAATCCACAGGTTTCATGATACAACATGGAACTCCATATATTTGCTAAATCCTTATTACCAATCTATGGTGTGCTTGTTATACTAACTCAGACAACCTTTCAAATACAAATACAGGCAATCAATTCGTATAATCTGACGTAAATGTTTGTAAATACAGTTCAGCTGCTCCAAGTACAAAAGCATAGAGACCAGAAGATCACATTGTTGCACAAAAACAGCTAAACGAACGCTGCCGTATCCGTTGAATTACACAGATGTTGCGGCTTCGTTGAATTCCTACAGCAGTTTGTTTTCAATCCAGATCCCAGAAACCGCATCGCCGGTGACTCCATTCCAGTCCTGAAATGTGGAACGCTGGGACTGAACAGGTGACGGTGAAAAGCAGCGACAGAGACAATCACAACAGTAGAAGTCAACTTCAGTTCCCACCAACGGAGGATGACGCTGTGGCTTACCGAGAATTCCAAATAAAAGCACAGTAAACTTCACGTATATGCAAGATGACCGGATACCCCACTTCAGTGAGACTCTGACTTCTGTTACTCACAATTCACAGCTCCGGCAGATACTGTAAACCGTTGCATTCAACAGCATCCCGATTTATTCTCAGGATCAGACTCCAAAGATATGGTTACATCTTTGACGAATTTTCTTAGTTACAGTTACTTGAGCAAACACTTTAACTCAACTTCATTGGCTCTGGTGAAATAATGCTGGAGCTCCAATGACACGGACTGAGCTTCGTAACGGACTTACGACATTCATGTTTTGTTGATTAATCATGCATCTGTAAACGGAATTCACCGACACCGCTTACTTATGTCCCAGCGGATTCACATTTTGAACTGGCCTTCAGGCCTTCAACTCTCTCCCTGCAACACGCACTCACACACACACAGACACACACACACACACACACACACACACACACACACACACACACACACACACAATCACGCACAAACACACACACACACACACACACACACACACACACACACACACACACACACACACACACACACACACACACACACAGTTTCAGCAGACAGAACAACGTCGTGCCAGCGATCGTCAAATGATGGCGTTGCTGATTTTCAAACGCCAAAAAAGATTGCAGATGCTGGATAACGAAGGCAACATACGCAATGTCCCGGAAAATCTCCTGCTGAGTTCCTAAAGCATTTTGTAATGTTGCTGATGTAATAAGAGATTACGAGCATTCCAAGTCTGCCTGAAGTCAAACGATAATTGAGCAGAAATGCTTCAATCTGCAAGGGAATGGGCAGACTGGTTAAGTATTGCAGAAAATGCTGTAATGCGGAAGATCAGGATGGCTGGACAAGCGTCAGATAAAATATTAGATGTGTGTGTGTGTGTGTGTGTGTGTGTGTGTGTGTGTGTGTGTGTGTGTGTGTGTGTGTGTGTGTGTGTGTGTGTGTGTGTGTGTGTGTGTGTGTATGTGTGTGTGTGTGTGTGTGTGTGTGTGTGTGTGTGTGTGTGTGTGTGTGTGTGTGTGTGTATTGCATGGAGACAGCTTAAGGCCTGAAGGACAGTTCAAGACCACTGATACACTGAACCGTGAATCTTTCCATTGTATTGTGTACCACGGTGTCCACACAGACCTACACCTCACATAACAACCTCAGGGGCTGGAAGGACAGCAACAACTTTGTTGACAGATTCAGTGTCGGTACAGAATAAGACAAGCAGATAAAAAAAATGGAACTGCGTAGTGTTGGTAGAATTTAAGTACACTTTTGATAAGCACATTAGGGTTTTGGATAATCTATCTGTGTGAACTCAAAAATAATCAACAGGGCAAAGTCAGAAAGAGGGAATGAACGGGCTATTTTCGATTTGGTAAGCGTGACCAACAGAGTGACATGGGGATTGGTCCCAGTCCCCAGCTGTTCACAGTCTACACTGGTGATTTGAATGTGGGACACCATGTACTATACCCATGCCTACTGCTCTTACAGAACTAGACGGCAGCGTCAACAGTGAGAAGGGTGCAAAGAGGGCTTAAGTATTCAGAAAGAAGTGTCTGAGTGAGGATGGATAGAATGTGAGGCTATTATACTCCCAAGGGAAAAAAAAACTAGAAACGTGATTTCGACGTGGTGGCATAGTAAAGTGATCAGAGGGATCTGGGGGACCTGGTAAAGAAATTGCAGAGAGTTCACATTCAGGTAAAGCAAGTAATTAGGAAAGCAAATAGCATTTTGTCCTGTAATCCGGAAGATTGGAGTACTTACTGGGAGGTGTCTTGACGGGCTCTGGTGAGTGTACATTTTTAATATTACTTCCAGGTCTAGTCACAGTTCCTCAGGAAATTTATCCCTGCAGCAAAGATATTACAGTAACTATTGCTCACAATGGCAAGGCAGTTCAGTGACTGTCTAGAGGATCTCCATGGAATGCCAATAATTGTGCAACGCTGATATTCTATAAAAATAAGAATTTGACGTTGTATATTGTATACATTTCTCTAACATTAAATATACCGATTAAACCCATTGAATATTAACATTTACTAACTAAATTCTCCCACTTTAAACTGACAATATTCTCTGCTGTTGAAAACATTATACTTGATTTTATTCACATTATTTCAGACTGCCATCTTCTCAGTTGCTCAACAGTGAGCAATACAATTAACAGGATAACTTAAATTAGTATAACAGCAGAATGTGATACTATTCCTATTCACAAATGTATTTGAACATTTGTCCCGCAATTGCAAAACTTCCTCCAAATTTCTGGGTCATTCATTGATGGATCATTTACCTTGCCTCTTCCACAACACGTATCCAGTCTGCAGTCAAGTGAGGAATTCGTCTCAACTCACTAACAACATAGTGCTACAGATTTGCATCTGTATCAGTGCATTAGATCAAGAAGATTTCATTCCTTACTATGTATAATACAAACTCGAACCCTCCGTATGTTAGACCGTATTACTCCTGTCCTTTGAGGAGATATGTTTATTTGTTGTAGACTGAGTATTTTCCAAGCAATTATATCACTGTTGACCAGATTTTCTGCTATACTCAAACAAGACTCCCCATGTCCCCAGTCATGGTTAATCCCATCGCAAAGAAAAACACATTATTCACTTCATGTTGAGTTAAACCTATGCAAGGCTATAAATTTTGTCTTTTTATCAGATTAATCTTAAATTATCTTAAATCTGCATTTACTATTTGTTATTCTAAAAACTCCAGTCCAGTCACTCCATTGTCTTTGGTCTCGTTGTGTCTATTTTTCCTCACCCAGTCTTGTTTCGGGATGTGGGGGAGGGCAAGCACTGCTATATTTTACTTTTCCTCTGACATTTCGACAGAACGTCCCTTGTTCTGATGATGAGGGACCTGAAAGTCACACATTTGTTAGGACCTGTCCCAATCATCTTGGACCAGTTGTTCCATCCTCAAAGCTCCCAAATCAGGACAATCACGTTCATCAGTTGTTATGTGCTGATTGTGATAATATTCCTGTCTCTTCCACAAAATTTCAGCTGGTTGATATGGTACCACACACTTCTTTCTCGAGAAGTCAGTACGATCTAGACTGAAGGACTTGCTTTGTCCATAGTTTAATAGGATCCTGGAAAAACCTCGATTTAAATTAAAGACGGATGGTGTATTATAATCATTACAATTTGTCCTGAGAAATTCTATGAAACTGACCTTTGAGTCAAAGTAGGTTTTACTCTGTTGCTTTTGCTTTTCCCTATAGTGGATTGTTACTGTAAATTGGTTTCTTTTACAGTCTATACCAATTGCTGTACACACTTTTCTGACAAAGTCCAATCGATTTCGGGTTCTGACAAATTTAATCCAAACAAATCCTCTAAACCTCTCAGGTCCTTTGCTTATTGTCATCAAGACAGGATGAAACACTACTTGCCGCATTGCAGCATTTTTCCAGAGTTTGATTAATCTTTTCCACAATTCTCCTTAACTGTAGTCTGTGGGGTATATGAAATCCCTGCATGATCCGTTAGAGTGCCATGACATCTTGCATTATCTGCGCCTTAAAATGTGTGCCTTGATCCAATTCGATACTCCGGGATAGTCCCCAGATAGTGAATATCCTTTCCAATAAGATTTTATGCAGTTCCTTGTCTCTGTTTGTCTTAGGCCGGAAAGCTTTCACCGACTTCGTAAAGGTATGTATTACTACCAGGATATACTTGTACCCTCCTGGGGTGGGCGTGGATCAAGATAATCTATTTACAAATGAGTCCAAACCTCGACTACCGGTCTGCTGTGCTGTAGGGCTACTTTGATAACTTTTCTGTCGGGATTATGTTGTGCATTAATGAAGCGATTTTTCACATAATGCTTAATGATTTTTCACATCATCCTTAATCTTAGGCCACCAGACCACTTCCTTGATCTTTCGCACAAATTGTGTCCCTGCAGATCATGGTACCATTGGATCATCTGGTTCCTTCCTCCCTCTGGACCAACTCTATCTTCACCAAACACTCCCCTGTGCTGTTTGTATCTTTCAGACCTTGTACCTGCTCTCAATTTGTAGTTCTTTATCGTTCTGTCCCCCAATCTCTGCCAAAATAATGCACCTTGCTTCGCCAGTTTTTCAGCCTTTCTATTTCCCCTCAAGAGAAAATTTAGAATGGGTTTTCACCTTTCTGAGCCCATATTATTTTCCCTTTGACGCCTTGCTTGGTACAACAATGGGCATTGAGTCCAACACACACACACACACACACACACACACACACACACACACACACACACACACACACACACACACACACACACGTATATATATATATACATACGTACATATATTGGACTCAATACTCCTTGTTTTACCAAACAGAGCCCTACCTTACCTACATCGTACTGTGTTTTAGTTCGGATATCAATATTACTTTTGCGGTTTGGCGTCTGCACTTTGTATGCACCAACTGCCAGGCATCTATCTGCAGTCATGCGTGTTCATACCGCTGAGAACTGTGCAATATTTTCTGCACCTTCTGATCATTGCTCATCTCCTCCGGTTTTACCCACATTTCACCTCTTTTATGTATTCTCTCTTGATATTCTCCTACTGGGATCTGCATGTGGTGTATGTTGTTCATGCCAGTTGGTATCTGCCAAGTCACACATAAAACTGTGTCTAAACTTTGGCCGTAAAAGCAGTCGCCATCATATGTTCCTGCTCCATCCAATTAAAGGAATCCACATTTAATCTGTGCCTATGTGAACTCTGTTATCGACATTGCGCTGTGACAAAGCTCTGTTCTTTTAATTAAATCCACCGGACATATTCTTTTTATATTGTCAATCGGGACACTGCTGAGGTAATGCCCAACAAGCTTGATATATTTGCGTTCAATTGAGACCGGACACATAGACGAAATAGTGTTGAAATAAAGTGTTTGTGGAAGTATATCCACATTCAATTTGTGTGTGTGTGTGTGTGTGTGTGTGTGTGTGTGTGTGTGTGTGTGTGTGTGTGTGTGTGTGTGTGTGTGTGTGTGTGTGTGTGTGTGTGTGTGTGTGTGTGTGTGTGTGTGTGTGTGTGTGTAAATGCCATTGGTCTGTGACAAAGCTCTGTTCGAGTATTTAAATGCATCGGTCTTTTTTTTTTCATTTTGCCAACCGATATACAGCTGAGGTAATGCCAAGAAGTTTCAAACCGTATCTCTGGAGACTGATTCTCTGTATAAATGAGGGCGTTTTCGAATGCATCTTCTTAAAGTGTCTGAGGGAGCTGTCAATCCAGGAGCAACAGAAGTCACAGATTCTCACTGACATGGTGCGGATACAAGAAGTTTACTACCCTTTGATTTCAGCCTTTGGAATTGCCGGTAAGCCGCAGTGTCCGCTGTCGTTGGTGGGAATTGAAGTTTAATGCCAACGTTGAGATTGTTTCTGTCGCTAATTTCCACACTGCCGTCTGTACAGTCCCAGTGTTCCGTATTTCAGGAATGAAATGGAAACACCGGGACTGTGGATCCTGGATCCTGGATTTCAAAGGAAGCTGCTGCAGCAATTCAGCGAATCCGCCAACATCTGCAGTATTCAACGGGTCAAGCAGCAGTTCCGGCGGCTTGTAATCAATAATGGAATGCTCATGTCCTGTGGCAGATACACTGTATTCTGTTTAGACAGAGTGCGGAGAATAAACCAACTGACATCTGCACTTTTTTGTGAGCAGTTGTTTGAGTTAGATGTAACAAGCAAACAATTAGTAATACTGTAGCAAATGTCAGGAGCTCCACGTTGTAGCAGGAAACCTGAGGATGTTTAATAAGCTATATGGCTGGATGTGAAGCCTTTATGGACAATACAGTGAAGTAGTTTCTGAGGCAATTAACACCACCGACGTGTTGCTTCATAGGTCAAAACTGTGAAATGTAACCTATTATATTGGCATCTGACACCTTTACAGATACCTAGATGCGGCACTTCACCCCTCTCCCTTGCTTCTCCGTTTTGGATTCAGTTGGAGGCGCTAGGTCTGTATGGGAGGTTACGTCAATTGCCACTGTGTCTGATGGAATCAGTTAATTTTCTGTTCTGAAGTCAGTGAGGTGGCAAATAATGGATTATGAACCAAACACTGTTAACGCCTGAAGCACGAAGGGCCAAATAGCTTGCATGCAAAGAGAAAACAGTTGGCACTCGTGTCAAGGGGCTCTCTGAGAACCTTTCTGAGAAGAGGTACTTTGACTGTTTTTCCACATATTCTGTTTTGTCTGGATGAGCAATTCCAGAATTCCCTGTTTCTGTTTCGTCCTTCGCCTGTTGTGTCGCTGACAGGGAGCGCCATGGAAGTTGATGATTGTCTAATGGAAGAATCCCGCCATCGGCGCCCGGGTTTGCTGCATTTCTCCCACACGAGACGGCAAAGACGCTGGTGGTAAATCTATCATTCAGTCCCGTCTGAGGAGGCAGTTGCCCAGTTTTACTGTTCCGCTGTCACTTTATTCGGCCATCATTAAAGAACTTGTATTCAGATCAAATTCACTTTATTTTGCTGGGTGAACTCCTTCTCTGACCCTGTCAGCTCTGAGCCCTCTGTAGAACCTTTCACCAATAAAAGCAACAATTAACTGGAAATATTACAGAATCCCCTCAAACTGCTACATTGGTCTTACTCAGTGTTTTCTTAACTTACATTTCCCTGTCTCTCTTCCAGCGAACTTGGTGGCCGTTGTTATTCTGTCCCGGGGAAGGTGCGGTCTCTCCAAATGTGTCACTCGCTACATGATGGGAATGGCAGCGGCCGATCTCCTGGTCGTTATCTCGGATCCGCTGCTGACGAAGACATCTGGGATTTATTTTCCACGATCATTCCTGGACATCACTCCTGTTTGCAGCTTCTGTGAATGGTTGGTTTTTGCGAGCACTGCAACCTCTGTCTGGCTGACTGTCGCTTTCACCATCGATCGATTTCTGGCTATTTGCTGTGAGAAGCTGAAAACAAAATATTGCACCGATAGAACGGCGGCTGTGGTTATCGGGACAGTGAGTGTGCTGGCCTGTTTGGAATGTGTACCCTTGGGCTTTATATACCAGCCTTTAATTATAATTGCTGGTATACCCTGGTATTGTGTTTTAGCTTCCAAAACTCTCCCTCGTGGGCGGCATTTGAAGTGTTTCACCGCATTTTAACCCCTTTTGTCCCATTCTTTCTGATTTTCCTGTTCAATATTCTGACTGTCAGGCGGATTCTAGCGGCCAGTCGAGCCCGCAGGGGGCTCCGGGTGCAAAAGAGTGGAGAGAATGACAAGGACCGGGAGATGGAGAACCGACGCAAATCTATCGTTTTGCTATTCAGCATAACCGGTAGCTTCATATTGTTGTGGGTAACACAGGTGGTATTTTATACCTATCAACGGATTTCCAAGAGTGATTTTTATTATCCTGTCACGGATCCCCGTTATATCACAGAATACACATCGGGAATGTTGCAGGTTCTCAGTTCATGCACCAACACGTGTATTTACGCCCTGACTCAGAGCAAATTCAGAGAGGAACTGAAAAATACGGTGAAATGCCCACTGAAATGGATTTTGAAACTCAGGAAACATTAGAAGTCCATGTTAAAGAATTATAAATCAGTGCCTTCCTGCTACCTTTTCTGGACCCCCATTTGTGGATTAATGGAAACAATGCGATGAACAGTGTTCCAAAAGAAACAGGAGATAAATTGCAGATGCTCGAAATACAACACAATACGCATAAATAAATAGATAGATAGATGATAGATAGATAAATAAATAAATATACGAATGAATGAATAAATAAATAAATACATACATACATACATACAAAGTCAGAATCATGATAAATGGTTTCGGTAAGAAAAGTCGACTGTTTACTCTTTTCCATTGTCCGAGCCTGGTCCAAAACAACTGTTTACCGCTGATCCAGCCTGCATTACTGGCCTCAGTACACCTCATCCGCCGCTCCCATCACATTGAAACCTGGGGTGAACCTGCTTCCACCGCTTGCCGTTTCTGACAAAACTGCCTTATCTTGTAGTGTATTTTCGTCTGTATCAAGCACTCCTGCTCCCGACATAACCCGTCCTTTTCAACGCCCTTCTTTATTATCTCTTTCTTCATTCGCTACCTGTCAGGTCTCATTCTCTCCACCACCTGAACAATCTTTCAGTAACAGATTTTGTGTGTGTGTGTGTGTGTGTGTGTGTGTGTGTGTGTGTGTGTGTGCGTGCGTGCGTGCGTGCGTGCGTGCGTGCGTGCGTGCGTGCGTGCGTGTGTGTGTGTGTGCGTGCGTGCGTGCGTGCGTGCGTGCGTGTGTGTGTGTGTGTGTGTGAGTGCGTGTGTGTGTCTCTGTGTGTGTGTGTGTGTGAGAGAGAGTGAGAGAGAGAGAGAGAGAGAGAGAGAGAGAGAGAGAGAGAGAGAGAGAGAGAGAGAGAGAGAGAGAGAGAGAGAGAGAGAGAGATGGTGGGCAGGGAGGTAGAGCGCAACATAGAGAACGAATAACACCCCGTGGGAGACAGAGAACGTGCGCGAGAGCGAGAGTGCGAGATGGTGAGAGTGGGAGCCAGAGATAGAAAGGGAGGGAGCACGAAAGAGCAAGTGGGAGAGGGAGAGAAAGAAAGAGAGAGGGAGAAAGAAAGAGGGATCGACAGAAAGCGTGAGAGAGAGGGGAGAGGTGGAGGGTGGTGGGAGAAGGAGAGAAGAGGGATTAATGTTGTGAACCACAGAACAGCAGACACGGTAAAACGAATCGGACTGATACGTTCAGATCCGGTTCAATATAAAAGCAAAATTCGGATTTGCCATCACGGGTGCGACCATGGACAAAGAACAATCGGATACTGAATTCGACGGGCAGTCTGATATGTTGTAAAATCAGAAATAGACCTGTAATATTTAATAGTATAATGGATAAGATCATCTTGAATGCACGAAAGCGCGAAGTTGGAGGGTCACACTTCCAACCTGTCTCCTACTCTGCCCTTGTGATTCAAACTGTTCATAGTGATGATACTTAAGTAGCTACCTACACCGTCACCTCAGGCAGTGTCCCAGATGGTTATCTTCAGAGGAAATGAAACAGGGCACGCACACCTCTTGTTAAAATTCTAACCCCGTTGTTAAACAGAGATGTGTTTGGAGCCACAAAGTTGTTAAGCATAGAAAAGTGCACATAATACCAAATTACCCATGCCTACCCGAGTTAGTCCCACGCCAACAGCAAATTAGCCTATATTCCTCTGAACCAGTCCTATTCATAGTCCTGTCTATATGTCTTTAAACCCAGCAAATTAGCCCACCCTACCACTTTCTCTAGCAGCTCCTTTCACGTACCCATCACTATCTGTGTAGGTAATGTTGTCCCTCATCTTACCTTTCAATCATTCTCCACCGACCAGAAATTTATGCCATCTACTTTTAAAGATGTTTGTGCTTGAAAAGTCTCTGGATATTCACAAGTCGATGCTCCTCATGATTTTCTCCTCTTTAATTTCACCCCTCCAGTACCTATGCTCCAGAAGGGAAATGGCCCAGCCAATGCATTCTCCCCTAGTAACCCAGGCCCTCCAATGACATCCTCGTGAATCGCCTCTTCAGCACAATTTCATCCTTTCTGCAGTGTGACACCAGATGTGTACAGCGTGTTAAATCTACTACAATTAATGTTTTGAAAAAAAAAAGTAATTCCATGCCTTCTATTCAGTGCCTAGATAAAAACGGAAGCAGGTATTCCGTTGGATGTCTTCATGCTACTTACCTTTGCCTGGACCTTCAGGGATATCTCAACCAGTTCGTCAAATCTGTAAATTCTGGGAGGGTTTCAGAAGGCACAGGACAGACAGACACGAAAAAAAAAGTATTTTAATGAAAGGATGAGGCAAAGTAACATCGGGGGTATATAACTGCAAAAAGTAGCAGGAATCTAAATGATCGAGAAGCGCTTAATAACAAACAGAATCAAAGTTTAAAAGATCAAAGGACAGTACATTTATTATAAAAATATATTCCCTATACACAATCTTGAGAATCTTCTCCCTACAGGCAGCCACGACATAAAGAAACCCAATGGAATGCATTTTTAAAAAGAGAACATTCAAACAGTCAATGGGCAGAAAAGAAAAACAGGTAGTGCCGACAACAGAAGTAAACAAATAACATTCAGAACTGAAGTTCCTGAAAGTTAGTCCGCAGCCACGGAAGTCTGTCATCACTGCAGCTGATTCAACATTCTATTAATTGCAGATCAGCACAGAGACCAGTAAACCTGATGGAGCAGTGAGCCGAACCACCACTTCCTTTGACTCCAGACCGACATCATGACCTTTTTTTTAATATGGCACGGCGCATCATGGTCCAAATCTCGGTTCGCTCTTCACTTTCAGTCCAGGGCCTCCCCGCTTCGATATGCTCACAGCCATGCTATTAGGGAATGCAACAACAAGACAATGCCGTGAGGATAGAAAAGATGCAATATCATGATAATCTACTCACTAGCCTAAAAGAATAAAGCACGTCTTTATTGGCGGATGAACTCAAAGACTATTATGTGTTAGTCATCAACCTGAAAGACACCAGCAGTATGCTTAAAAGTCAGGAGTGTGTGCAATTGCTCTTACTAATGAAAAGGTGTTTGGGATGCGGAAACAAATTATTATAGATTCGTCCCCTGGACAAGATGGATTAGATGTCACCTGCACTGGATGTACTACACACTGGCGTTCTGAAAGAGTTAGCTGAGGAGTTGCTGAAGTCATTAGTGATGAACGATCAAGAATCACTAAATTCTGGAATTTTTCCAGCAGAGTGGAGAACAGCAAATATCCCTTCGCCCTTTAAGAAGGGAGGGAGACAAAATAAATTAATTTATAAGTGTGTTACCCTGTCATTGAATGTCCCTGAGAAAGAGCCAAACTTACCCCCATCGAACATCTGTAAAGACCTCAGGATTAATGTTCACTGGCGCACCCCAAATAATCTGGCAGAGTTTGACCAATTTTGCAAGTAGAAGTGGGCAATTCTTGCTTCATTCAGTTCTGTACAGCTAATGGATATTTATCCAGAAAATCTAGATATAATGTTTCATTGTCAGCTGACCAACTGGAACACCAGTTCCTTTGGTAACATTTGCGAACTAAGAGTGCCTCATATGTTCACATATAAATCATTCATATACTGTTCAAAGAACAAATGTCCCAGGACTAACCCCCATGACACATCTCTAAATATGACCCTCCTGTATGAGAAATAACGTTCAAGTGTCATCATCTGCTTCTTACCACTGAGGTAATAGTGAATCCAAACTATTCTTTCTTTCTCAACCCCACGAAATATCACCGGTTAGACTCATCTGTCAAGATGGACTTTGTCAGAGCCCATGCTAAGAGAATATCCGCAATGCAGCCGTCATTTACAATCCCAGTTACATTCTTGAAGTATTATAAGGGATTTGTCAGACATGACTTTCCAGACAGTCATACCGCCTGTGTCTCCAAATATTAGTGGATCATGTCCCGAAGAATCCCTTCCAGCAATTTACCCACCAGCGCTGTCAGGCTGATAGTTTTCTGGTTTCTTTTTCCTACCATGCTAATCTTTAACAGCACAAATTATTTCCCTAACGTTTCTTAACCTAGAGATTCTCCTGGTCATTTGTCTCATCGTGCCTTCTATATCCTTCTCATGTCCACTTTTTACACAAGCCACACCTCCCCCTCCCCCCCCCGCTAACTTTAATAACACTTGTACGGTTCTAATTATCAAGAGATTAACTGAAAAATAAAATACTCATATGCAGTATTTGACACCCTCTTTGTGTTACCACAGCCTCGGAATATCTGAACAATCAGGGTTCCTGAAACTTCTCAGCCTTGCCCTTCACGCTAAAAGGAACATGCAGGTCCCGAACCCCCGACATCACACTTTTACAGGCTTGCCAAATGGAAGATGCAACTTTAGTGTAAACAATCCTGCCCAGTCAACCACTGAAGATCCCGCTTCCTGGCTCCAAACTTTGCTCTTCTCCTGCTCAGGAACTTAACTTGTTATGGGATTACATTATTCTCGACAACCATTAAAATCTATTAGCATTGTGGTCTCTGGAGTCAACGTGCTCACCAACAGAAAATTCTGCTATTTATCCTACCGCATTATTCCCCCTTGCCTTAGCTTTCTCCTTCCCTGGGAAAAAAAATCGCAGGTTGTGCACTCCATTTGTGCCTCCAATACTCTTGTATCCCTTTTCAAGACATCTCACCTTGCTTCCCTGCAAAGAGAAAAGCTCTAACTTAATCAATACATCCTCAGAGGACATCCTCTACAAAGGTCAATGTTTAAAGTAAATTTATTGTTGAAGTACACATGTGTCACCATTTAACACCATGAGGTCCATAATTTTGCGGGCATACACAAGAAGTAGAAAGTAACGGCACGGCATAAATGAAAAACTGCATACAGCAAAGCCAGACAAATACAAATGTGCAAAAGACAGCAATGAAAACAAACCGTGAAATTTAATAAATACATAGCAATAAGTATGAAGTAAATGCTGAGAACATCAGCTGTAGATCATATGAGTTCGCTGTCGGCGAGTGAAATTATCTCCTCTACCCCAGAAACCTGATGATTTACGAGTAATAGCTATTCTTGAACCTGGACCTGAAGCTCCTGTAACTGCTTCTTAATGGCGTCATCGATAATCCAGCATCACCTGGATGATGGGGTCCATGATGATGAGTGCTGCTTTCCTGCGACTTTTCATCTCTGTTGCTGTTCTCTGTGGTGGGGAGTGCTTTGTCTATGACGGACTGGCAGTATCCACAACCTTTCTTTGGCTATTCTGTTCCAAATCTACACAAACTGATATCGTATATGCTATAAATGTTGATAAATCTTCCAAGATACCGTCAGCCAATTGTGCTTCGCTATATCTCTATACTAAGAATCTTAGCCAATATTGGGAAATTATAACCACAAAGTTCTCTGCTGTTTTTACATCTTTGTGTACCCTGCCTATATTTCTCAGCCTCTCTAATAATGCATTGCAAAAACCCTTGAAAACTGAAGCACACAACATCCCAAGGTACCCCTTAATCAGCACTCTCAGTTACATCGGGAAAGATGAGGAGATCGATAGTAACCATGAATTGCAGTCCACTCTCCGAGTTGTATCGGTCCCTGTTGTTGATGTCCTGGGGTTGTACTAGTGTTTAACGGCGGAGTACAGTGCTAGTTGTGAAGAGGCCCGCGTGGCCACCGAAAGGTTATCAGAGTTTGCTCGGACTGTGCCCTGGCAGTGAAGGGCTAGGTTTTGAAACGTTCATGGTCTCTGCAGTCAGCTGCTGACTGTCCTTGTACAGACTCGTGTGTAGGGCCTGTTTATACCATCCTCCTCTACTTCAACATGTGGAGCTGTAGCAGGTTCTTTTCCTGCGGTACTCTGATTACTACTTGCCCATTTCGCTGCTCCACGGTGCCGAAGCTACACTAACCAGTGCCCATGCAGTCCAGAGCTCGTTTACGCATCTGTGTTCTTCCAGTGTTGAAGGTGGCTGGTGTACTCTGTGGGATGGATACGTTCTGTGTTAGGCTCTGTCGTCACGGTGCAATATGGAGTTCTTCATGCCTTTTTATTTACAGCTAATGGATTGTGATGGAATCTGTGACTGCAAAGAGCAGTGCGGTTATTTATTTATTTGTTTATCTATCTATGTATCTATGTATCTATCTATCTAGCTATATATATATATATATTTATTTATTTATGAATGTATGCATGTATGTATTTATCTACCTATCTATTTATCTATCCATCTATTTATTTATTTATTCGTTTATTCGTTTATTCATTCATTTATTCATCCATTCATTTATCTACTTACTATTTATTTATGTACCTATTTATTTATTTGTTTATTTATTTGTTATTTATCTATCTATCTATCTATTTATCTATCTATCTATCTATCTATTTATTGATTCATTTATTTAATTATTTTAGTATTTGCATTCCACCGTTTTGGTGCTATGTTTAGTCAGTCCTACGATTATAGATTGTGGTTTGTATTATTGTTAAATTTCTGTTAATTGTAGGGATGGTACCAGTCTTTGATCACGTATGTCAAAAGTTGTTAAGTGCTGGTGTACATTAGGAATCTCTGCCCTTCCAGCACTGTTTCATGGCTTTGAAGGTATTTGTCTGTCCATCTGTTGTAAAGGTCTGTCTCCTTACTGCATGCTGACAACATTTCTAAATGTCTGTGCCCTTATGGTATCGTTCTAGATGTTGAAGAGGTCTGCGTGCCTCCAGTATGGCAGCGGTTGTAGGGTAGTAAAGGTCGGCATCCTTACAGTATGTTGTAAGCTGTTGTAAAAATCTATGTCCTTTCACTAATATGATTGGTGTTATAAATTCAGGGCTACAGTACAAAACTGGTATTGCCCCGCTCTGTGTCATCAGTGTTATGTTTTGAACATTTCTGTTCTTGTATACGAGTCTTCTATTTGCTTGTGCCCTCACTGGCCGGTGCTGTACTCTTGACAGTTCAGCGTGCTTGGAATGCGGTACCAGCATTTTGAAAGAAGTGTTTCCTTACAGAAACTGACCTTGTACATGCCGGTACATTTGTTCTCTCCAGGAGACCCTACTGACTTTTGGACTTCAGTAGTGAAAACGGGATCATTATGGGATGGGGTAGACCATTAAACACATCAAGTCTATACGATCTGCCGGTACAACATTCCCATTGCCCCATTCTCAACTCTCTTCCTACAGCTCGGTTGGTGAATTCTCTTAAATGTCCCATCCAGTTCCTCTTTGAACACTCTGGTTGGTTGTTCCCACCACGAAGCAGACAGTGTGTCTCAGATGATGACCACAATCATTATAGAAATAAGAATATCGTCACATTCGCTCGTTCGCTCCCTCACTCTCAATCACCGATGTCTTATAAAGGTAATGGCATGGTGCGTCATTTGTCAAACTGCTAAAATTCAATTATTGTGTGTCCAGCTGCTGTAAAGGCCTGTCTCCATATAACATGCTGAGAACAAATGTAAAGGTATGTGCCGTTACATTTCCGTTCTAGATTTTGCAAGGAATGCCCCCTCTATTATGGCAACGGCTGGAGTAAATGCCTGCATTCCTACATTGCATAGCAAGCTGTTCTAAAGGTCAGTTAAAATCCTCAAGCTGGAAGATAGTTGAAGGTGGGAGAGAGAAGGTGAACCTAGAGGAAGAGAAGGAAGAGAAAAAGAGCGTTTAGTATTGGACGGGTTAAGACGACAGCAGGAGTATTTCATACAGACGAAAATATACTCCCGGATCCAGCAGCGTTCTCTAAACCGGAATCCGGGGTAACACCTTTACCTGAAATTACAATTGAATTAGAGCGGAGGTGAAGTGCAAAATCGTAAGCAGTCAGCTTTGGGATGGACACCCTTCATCTTCCATCTTATTTTGTGAGGATTGTTTCGTCTTTGGAGAATCGGGAGATTTTCTCGTATTTGTTTTGTAACTCTCTTCATCACAATCCGGTTCAATGGGTATTTCACCGCAGTCTTAAGTTCCTCCCGGAATTTCCTTCGAGTCCTAACTTGCACTAACTTACTTTCATTTTCCATTTCCTAAATATGATTTATAATTTATTTTTTATTATATTTAATTCGATTTGTACTTCAGGGAGCACAATGCGCAGAATCAAATATCGCTGTGATGATTGTACGCTCTAGTATTAATTGTCTGATGACAATGAAAGTAAAGTAGAGTAAGTAAAGTAAGTAAGTAAGGACAGGGGTTGGTGCAAGAAACGAGAACCTGCAGCATTAGTGATGTCTTTTTTGTGATGTTACGGGGATCAGTGACAAAATAAACAAATCTCTTTGAAATCCGTCTGTAGATATAAAATAACACCTGTGTTATCCACAACAACATGAAATTACCGGTTATGCTGAAGAGCAAAACTATGGACTTGCGTCGCATCTCCATCTCCCTGTCCCCATCATTCTCTCCACTCTTTTGTCCCAGGAGACCCCTGCGGGCTCGACTAGCCGCTAGAATCCGCCTGACAGTCAGAATGTTTAGCAGCAAAATCAGAAAGAAAGGGACACAAGGGTTTAAAATGCAGTGAAACGTCTTTAATGCCGCCCATGCAGGAGACTTTTGGAAGCTCGGTGTAGGAACCCAATACGAGGGACCCCCATCAATTATTACTAAAGGTTCGGTTATAAGGCCCTATGGGACACTCTCTAAGCAGGACAACAGACCTACTTTCCGAATAACCACAGCCGTCGTTCTCTCGGTGCAATATTTTCTTTTCAGATTCTCACAACAAATAGCCACGTATCGATCATTAGTGAACGCAACACACAGCCAGACTGAGGTCGCGGTGCTCGCAGAAATCAACCATCCATAAATTCTGCACAGAGGAGTGATGAATAGGAATGATCGGGGGAAATAATACCAAGTAGTCCACGTCAGCAGCGGGTCGGAGTTAAAGACCAGGAGATCGGCCGCTGCCAGTCCCATCATGTAACGAGTGACACATTTGGAGAGACCGCACTTTCCCCGCGACAGGATGATCATCGCCACCAAGTTCGCTGGAAGAGAGATAAGTAACAGCAAGTTAAGAAATTTGTGAGCGAGAGCACATCCAGCTGTTTGATTTGATGTTGTCATATTTCTTCACTATTGTTGCATTTCGCAGTGTCGCGAGCGATGTACAGTCGGTGTAGAAACATGTGTTTATTCAGTAAATAGAAGTCAATATAATCTGAATACGGATACCTTACTGGCTACCGCTACGTGAAGTGGGACCGAAAATCTATAACTCAGAGTCAATAGTGATTGGATTATTTTCTACCGACGCCTTCCCCGTATCATGTCGGTGGAATCAATACAACCGGACGTTAATGGCGGGTAATAGACAATCATAAACTTCTAAGGCGATCCCCGTCAGCGACGGAACACGGAAGGGTGGATCAGAAACATGGAATTTTGGAAACACTCATCCAGACAAAGAGATTACGTAGTAAAACAGTTAAAGAGTATCTCCTCAGAACTGTTCTCAGAGAGCTCCCCGACATGAGTGTTAACTGGTTTGTTTTCCCATGCAAGATGCTTGGGGTTTAGTACTTCTAGCATTTCCCGTGTTTGGTTCCTAATCCAGCAATCGTTACTTCATTCACTTTACAATAGAACATTGACTGATTCCTACAGATACAGCGCAGTGTGACACAACCTCGCAGACAGACATGACGCCTCCCTCTGAATATATTTCTAGGAAGCAGAGGAAAGGAATTGTACGGCCAGCAGCAAGCTCGGCATTCAGATGTCTGTAAACGTGTCAAAAGTGGATGTAATATAATACAATTCACAGTACTGATAACGATGAAACAGCACATCAGTTGTGATCATTGTCTCTGCAACGACTTCATTATGGTCTCCATTAACTGCTTCACATTATGGCACAGCAGACACAGTTACTACAAATCCACAACTTTCATGCTGCAACATGGAACTCCTCACATTTGCTAAATTGTTACTATCAATCGTTGGTTTGATTGTTACACCTAACTCAGAAAACTGCTAACATACAAACGCAGACAGTCAATTGGTATAATCTCAGCGGGCTGTGTAAACAGAATATTCCTGAATATAGTTCAGCTGCGACAAGACCAGAACACCGAACATCACGTCATTGAACAAAACCTGCTGGAAGAACTCTGCCTGACCCATTCAGTTCCAGAGATGTTTGCCAATTCGCAGAATTCCTGGAGCAGTTTTTTTTTCTATATCCAGATCCCAGAGACTACAATCCCGGTGTTTCCATTCCATTTCTGAAAAGCGGAACACCGGGAATGGACAGGTGAGGGTGGAAAGCAGTGACAGAGACAATCACAACATTGGAATTAACATAAATTCCCACAAAGGGCAGCCGACACTGTGGCTTACCGGGAATTGCAAACACTGAAATAAAAGGATAGTAAACTTCTTGTATTCGCAATATGACCGGATACACCATTTCAGTGAGAATATATGAATTATGCCGGTCATGAATATACAACTCCAGTTGACACTCTGAGCTGATGTACTCAAACATCCCTAATTTATGGAACAGTTCGGAACCCCTGACAAATTTTCTTCGTTACAGTTACTTGAACAAGCACTATAGTTCAACACATTGGCTCCGAAATAAATAATGTGTCGATCAAACACAAATGCATCAACATTCTTGGGCGTGACGTCAGCAGTAATTCATCTGGTGGAAAATATGCTAGCGCTCCAATGCCAAAAACGGATACCTATCAAACAGCAGCCATAAATACACATTTCAATATGTTTATTGACTAATTATACATCCGTATACGGAGTTCACCTACATCGACAGACCGACCCCACGCATTTGCCCGGCGGTTTCCCATTGTGAGCTGTCCTTCTGTGCTTCAACTCATTTCTGGTCACACACGAGCACGTACACACACACACACACACACCTCTGCAGATGCTAGAAATAAAAGCTACGTACACGATGTGCCAGAAAATCTCTGCAGAATTACTCCAGAATTTTGTTATGCTGCTGATGTGAAATGATTGTATGAGCATTTCAATCTGCCAGAGGACACAATAGAATTCAGAAGAAATGTTTCAACCTACGATGGAATGGGCAGACCGGAAAGTAATTAAAAAACAGTACTATAAATTGTAATATGACTATATGTAGAATGGCTGGAAATGAATGAGAGGCGTCTGATACATTGCTGGATATGTCAGTGTGTGTGTGTGTGTGTGTGTGTGTGTGTGTGTGTGTGTGTGTGTGTGTGTGTGTGTGTGTGTGTGTGTGTGTGTGTGTGTGTGTGTGTGTGTGTGTGTGTGTGTGTGTGTGTGTGTGTGTGTGTGTGTGTGTGTGAGAGAGAGAGAGAGAGAGAGAGAGAGAGAGAGAGAGAAAGAGAGAATGGTTCTGACTGCATAGGCCGCTCCACAGAGCGGTCTGACTATTACTTGTCCCTCACTGACCAAGCTTCCTTCTCTTACCCACAGGGTAAGACTTCATTCAAATCCGATATCCCCTGATGTCCAGGGACAAGGAGCAGATCAATCGCTCCCCTCTCACACACAAGTTGTGTCACAGAGCAGAGAGTGACCGGCAGCTCATCAGTTCCACATTCCCAGACAGCAGAGTCATTCTGTCCCACACTGAGCCCAAGATGCAGATGCACAGTTTCAATACACGGGAACACAGGGAGTCAATCGTTCATTGTTTTCTGTACACAGTCAGTATGCTACAGGCAGACACACAGACTCAGACCCCACACATCCACCCACGGGGCTGGATGAGCAGCACCAAATGCGTTGGCAGAGTGAGCGTAGGTTCTGTAAAGGATAAACAGAATGAAAATTGGGAACATGAATGTGGTGTGGGTGAAAACTAAGAGTATTTTCTGATAAGCACATGGGATTGCGGGTAATGCGCTTTCGTAGACTCAAAACTAATCAGCAGGTTAAAGACAGAGAGACGGAATAAATGGGCAGTTTTCGATGTCGGAAGGCGTGACCACTGAGGATACACAGGGATCGGACCGAGTCCCCAGCAGTTTTTGCTACCGGGAAAAAGTACTCTACATTGGCCAGTCATTTCCTATGCTCCCAATCTCCAAGTGTCCGTGGGCTCCTCCTTATCGGCGATGGTTGGCCTCTCGTTGCTGAGGTGTTATCGTCCCGGTGTATTTGGAGCTTATGGCTCTTATAGTGATTCGCAACATTTGAATTTTTTGGATCTCGATTCCATTGATTCACCGTCAACGGAACTATTTGGGTCAGCTTCTCCCTTGTCTTTGTACAGGGATACAGAAACAATGTGTCCTTGGCTCTTCCCATGCCTGCCTTGCCTACTTGTGCTTGATTTAAATTTGACTGGGACAATCCAATTAAACGGGACACTAGAAAGCGTCTAATGAGATTGCAGGATGCTTCGTTGGTCGGTCTGGCAGTTCACATCGTAAGTAGCTGCTCCTCCGGGGATGGTCTCGGATTTAGCAGGTCATTAACTTAAATTCCTTCTGAACACATGCAGTTGCTTTGATTAAATAACTGTTTGTCTGTGAATAGTCTTAGGTTTAGTAGGTTATTATGCGATGCTTCTTGCTTCCACGTTAAATTGCTCTATTTGCATTATCCCAGAACAAGAATCAGTTCAGAGACAACCACATCGGTGAAAAACAAAGGCAACTGGTTTGTCTGCTTCCCCTGTCCTTTACTAATCTTTAGGTGTTTTTTTTTTTGTGGCCAACATCTGCCACCTCTTCATCCAATGATAATTATCTTGGAATCACTATCACCCACTCATTCAGCTGGATGACCAGAGGACTACTACGGAACCCCAGTCGGTGCGGAATAGTTACATTCTGTATAAAATATTAATGTTTGCGAACTAAATTCACCGAATTTATACTGACCGCATTCTCCGTATTTCATGAAAAAATTATCCTCGTATTTTCCCCCATTAGTTCTTCCTTCCATATTCTCGTTTGATATGCTTTGGGCAATCAATTATGAGTGTACATAAAAATAGTATTACAGCAGCATATGTTACTCTTCTTTTCCACGGATATATTTGAGCATTTGTCCCCCAGTTATTAAACATACTGCAAAAGCCTGGGCAGCTGAGCACTTCATTTGACTTACCAGAATGTGTATTAATTAGTTTAGTGTGTTCGGTCCAGTGATGGATTATTTCTGTGTCCGCCTCCACAACACGTGTCCGGTCTGCCGTCAACTGAGAGATTGGTGGCCACATATTCCCACAGGTATTCATCTGCATCAGTGCATTGGGTGTGGAAGTTCTCCTTCATTACATTGTATAAAACATATTTCAATCCTCTGTTTCTCTTTTGTTAATTCGTATAACCCGTGTCCGTTGAGAGGATTTATTTTGGGTTTACTGAGTGCTTTCCAAACAATGTTATCACTATTGACACAAATGTCCGCCATACTATTCCTGGAACAAACTGACTCTGGCCGAATCATGGTTAATGACATCACAACAAAGTACAACATTCTCATCATATTGAATGAAACCAGTAAAATACAAGGGTGATATCTGCTCTTATTTTCAGTGAAAATCTTAAATTATTTCTATTTTTCTTTCTAGACCATCGAATACGGACTCTCTTTGGACTCAAGGCATCCATTTTTACTCACCCAATTCTGTTTCGGAAAAGGGAGGACAGGCTCTCGGATATTTTCCTTTCCCTTTGATTTTTTTGACGAACGGCCCTGCTCTCAGAGTGAGGGAACTGACTATTACCCCATTGATAGGACCTGCCTGAATCTTCTTGGAACACTTTTTCCATCCTCAACTCACCCAAATCAGTGCTATCATGTACATCTGGCACTGATGCTAATATCATACCTGTTTTTACATCAGAAATTTCAGCTCGTTGATATGGTACCACCCACGGTTTGTACTTTGTCCACTGATGAACTTGTTTTGCCTATAATTTCCTAGAGCCCGCAAAAGCTGAGATTTAATAAAAAAAAAGAGAAGGTTGCTGTATTCTAATCGTCACGCTTTGTCCTGAAGAATTTAGAATCCAGACTGACCTGTGACTCTAAGTAGGCTCTGTTGTCTCATCTCCCCCTTTAGGTGGATTGCCACATAATTGGCCGCTTTCACAATTTCTCTCATTTTTGTAACCACTTTCCTGACAAAATCCCATCGATTTCCTGTCTGACAAATTTAATCCACAAACCTTTTATGTCCCTTTCAGTCATAAGTTTATAAGGAGAGTAACCTGTTGAATAGGCTAATGTATTCCATATTATCATCAAGGCAAAAGGCAAAGCTACAAGCCACGTTGTTCCATGATGTTCCACCACGTTTGCAATCATATTTTTTCAAAGTTTGATTCATCCTTCCACACTTTCTCTTGACTGTGGTTAACAGTGTTTATGAAATCTCTGTTACAACCCTAAAAGAGCCATGACATCCTCCATTATGTGAGCTTTGAAATATGTACCTTAATCCGTTTCGTTGCTTCGGTCTAGTCCCCAGCAAGTGGAATTGATACTCCGGGATAGACCCCAGCAAGTGGAATTGATACTCCGGGATAGTCCCCAGCAAGTGGAATTGATACTCCGGGATAGTCCCCAGCAAGTGGAATTGATACTCCGGGATAGACCCCAGCAAGTGGAATTGATACTCCGGGATACACCCCAGCAAGTGGAATTGATACTCCGGGATACACCCCAGCAAGTGGAATTGATACTCCGGGATAGTCCCCAGCAAGAGCAATTACTTTACTAAATGTATTTTTGCTGTGTTTGTAGTAACTGGGAAACCAGGGAAACTTCGTAAGAGTATCTATTAGTACCAGAGTATATCTGTAGCCTCCTTGAGTGGGCGGTAAGGGACTAATATAATATATTTGTAAAGTCGTCCGAAGCCCTTCAAACGGTCTGATGTGTCGAAGGGCTCCTTTATTTGTAGTTCTGTAGGACCACATTAAGCACAAATCAAATATTTCCCAATATGCAGCTCTTAATTCTAAGCGTCTGCATGTTCCAGTGCAACTGCCCTCTTTCGCTGTATCCACTTTCATCAATGTTGCACTCAATGGGAAATATACTATCCTTGTGGAAGGTATTAGTAAATGTGGAATAGCTGTGCTCTATCGTTCTGAAATACTGACCCGCGGAGAGATCTGTTAACGGACACATTTCACTTTCCAGTACTAGTTCTACGATGGATTGTTCGCTCGACCGCCTGCCCATTTATTGTGCCAGGACTCCTTACTGGACACAACTGACATACTTTGTCAAGTCTAAACCTTTTAATCTTTTAACCATGAGGTTGCCTGTGACAACAGCCGTGTTAATATGGCAGCTGTGCAAAATCTATCTCCCGATCTGTCACTGTCTCTGTGTGTTGTTTTCGTTTTGTGATGAGATCTCTGTACAGAATACTCTCAAACGAGTCTTTGTTCACTTCCTATTTCTGAGTTCTGCTCACAGTCTATTAACATACAATCCCATCACAATGTCCTCCCTTTCTGCAGTTGTGATACTATCTCTGTATAGTGATTCTCTTGTGAGTCTCTGTATTTAAAACGTTTTCCCTTTATTCTCTTTTACCCGACTATGAGCATTTTGAAACATCGGAAGCCCGAGATGTCCGGAGGTAATTCCTCCCCTTGTGATTAAATTGACTTAATATCCTACATTCTTCGCATACATGAGGAATAAAAACCTTTAGGTTATGTCTCCGTCTAAATATGTAATTTACACTCACAGTAATTTATAATAATTTATAATAAATATAACAGTCAATGTAACATCGAAAAAACACACAAATCAGCGTGCGTTAATCATTTTGGTAGCCTGCTTGATGAAGTTGTCCTGCAGCCTGCTGGTCCTGCCTTTTATTCTGCGGTACCGTTTCCCGGATGATTGAGAAGTCTCTGCGATAGTTTGGAAATCATTCATTTCAGGATGACCAGATAAATGATTGTTTGATTTTATGGCATTTTGCCAAACCTACTGATGTAATCTAAAACTCCGCTGAATAACAATTATGACACAATTTTCTACACAGATGGCCACTTAACGTGAACACAAACTTCATTCCATTCCTCAGCTCTTGTCTGAATTTCCTCTGGGTCAGTGTATAGATACAAGTGTTGGTGCACACACTGAGAGTTTGCAACATGAACCCACATTGCTGTAGCACATATACCGGGGAACTCAAATATCTGTCCTGGTAAAAGTAATTTTTTGCTTGCCATTTCAGAGAATGGACTACATATGGCATCCAAAGTAATATGAAATTAGTAGAAATTACAAACAATAACATCATCGATTTTCTGCGGTTTTCTACCTCGGTATCTTTCGTGCTATTGCTGCTCTTCCGAAGCCCTCTGCGGACTCTATTTGCCGCAATTATATGTCTGACTGTTAACCCATTGAAGACAAGAATTATGCCGATTGGTAGCACAGGTGTAACAATGCTATCCAACATTTCGTATCCTTTCCACACGGGTAAAGTAGCGTATTCTTGTGAGAAGGCGCAACGCCACCCTATGTTGTCAATAATGACGTAAGGTTCAAGGGCAAAGTAATACGGGATACATTTTCCGCAACTCAGTATAACCACGGTCACCATAACCACCGTTGCTGTTCTCTCAGTGCAGTATCTTTCCCCGAGCTTTCGACAAGATATTCCGATGAAACGATCGAAGGTAAAACTGACCGTAAACCAAACAGACCAGTCCCTCGTGATAGCAAATAATGTAAGTATCAGGGCGCATACAGGAGTGATGAGCAGAGATCTGGAATAAATGTAGATATTGTTGCTCTGTTCCAGTAAAGCATGAACGATAATCACCATCAGATCCGCTGTTGCCATTCCAACCAGGTAACGGGTGATGCATTTGGAGAGTCCGCATTTTCCCCGTGGTAGGATCACAATCGCTATTAAATTAACTGCAAGAAATTTGGAGAATGATAAAAATAACAATACAGAATTATCGTTAGCTGCATTTGTCTGAAGTCCCACCATTGTTTTCCAATGGTATGTTTTATTTTTGGCAGTGAAAACAAGAAATCTAATTTTTGCGGATTGTGCCTGTGCACTCTGGCTGGACAATAATAGACAGAATTAGCAGTGGGTTGGCGACTTTCCGATAGATTGGAGCCGGGCTTCTGATTTTCACGTCTCACGTACCAGTGAAGGTCGATCGTTCCATATGCAACACCCTTTCCATTATTTGAGGTGAAGTAACTGATGGGAATAATTGTAGTTAAATCATGAGATTTAATGCATAATTTATAATTTAGTGGCTATCTTTAATCGACGGGCCGGTCAGTTGAAACAACTTTGGATCAGGAAAAGCGACCCCTGTCAGCTCAGAAAGCCGAGCAAGTGAAACTATAGAACTATGGCAATATCAGCACCAACGCAATTGACAAAACGAAATAATAGGCATAAAGCAGAAAAGATATGGAATCTGATTAAGAAGCTATCATGTGCTTGAGTCTTCAATTCTGGAAACAAATTTCAGACGAAATTAGTATCTGTGCTCAGTAAAAGTCTAAACGGTGGAGCGGAACAAAAGCAAAATGACGACGAGACCATACACTGAGTGACCAGCTCCAGTACCTTACCAGGGATACCGATCGCTACAATTGCAGGATAGAAAACGCTGGCGATGTAGTAAATCGCTGGATATCCCATATTCCGTCAGAGGCAGCGCTCAGTTGTACGGAACGATTCAACTGCTCACTGGTGTTACAGAGTTATATACAAGTGAGAGCAATCCCACTGAGGCAATTAGTGTGGTTATGATGTCTGTCGCATGAGGGACAAGCAGCTACAAAAACTGTTAATAAAAGTGTTTTTCTGACTCTATTACCCTGACATGAATTCGTATCCCCAAGGGATGTTACAAGTTGTTAACTTTTAAACAAAAGATAATATGAACGTTGCCAATGTACTTTCCAAGACATCTGACGTCAGCTGCCGAAATGGGAGATTTTCTGATAAGTGTTGGTTCTAACGTAGACAATCATCCTGTAACAATCATCAAAGAGATCGAGAGTAATATTCCAGGGCCCTTTCTAAGAAGAAGTTATACACCCACGCGAATTTAGATACGGCTTCATGACGGTTTGATGAAGGTTCTTTTCTGGAATAGCAGAGAGTCGATGGTTGATCCTTTGATTCTGACAAGTCTGCAGCACGGATTGGTGTTAGGCCGGTTGTTATTTATCATGTATGCTAATGACTTAGATGTCGATGTACATATCAGAATCAGAATAATTTTCTGACAATTCCTAGGTTGGGAGCATTGTTTCAGCCAGGAACTCTATCCAAGCTTGTAGTTTGATGTGACTGGCTAGGAAATTGGCTGAAAAAAAGCAGGTGGCATTTAACGCACAAAAGTGTGAGATGATCTGCGTTGTGCAGAAAGGTACAACAGATTTCGAAGCACATATTGAATATGTAGACTGTAGTGCGCTGCATTTAAAAAAGAGACCTGGCGGTAGAGATCGATAATTACAGCAAATCGGCGTCACGGGCAGTTCGGCTCCTATTGAGCTCTGATCCTATTGGCCTTCACAATCAGATCACTGTGTACTCGAGTTTAGACGTTATGTTGATTCTGCACAACACATTGGTAAGGCCACAGACAGAATATCGTGGGCTCCTCTGGCCACCTACTAACAGTTTTGAAATATCAACAACCTTCAACAATTTGCAAGGAGGAGTTCGGGAGATAAATATGGTGAATGCAGGCAGATTTTCCCCATCCAAGGTCAATAATACAAACACTATAGAGAGGGTGTGTGGATACTAGACAGACAGTACTGAGGAGATTTACAAGGATGTTTCCTGGAGTGGAGGGCGTACGTTAGCTGAACAGGCTGTGTGTACTTGGCCTTTTCTCCATGTCGTAACGGAGGATGAGAGGTGACCTGAAAAAGGTGTATAGGATGATGAGAGACATTGATCATGTGCATAAGCAGACATTCTTTTTATTTCGTCTGGTCTGAAGTGGCTAACACAAGGGGGTAGAGTTTTAAGGTGCTTGGACATACGTCCAGAGACCATACCAGGGGTAAGTTTTTCACAAAGAGAGTGGTGTGTGCAAGGAATGCACTGCCGGCGGAGATGGTGAAAACGGATAAAATTGGGTCTTTAAAAAGCCTTTTAAACAGGTACATGGAGCTTACAAAAATAGAGAGAGAGGCGCTCTGGAAAGTCGAGGGAGATTCTAGAGTGGGTTACATATACGGCACAGAATTGCCGTAGGGCCGTTAATATGCTGTAAATTTCTATGTGCCCTATTCTATCCTCTGAGTGAATCAACAACTAGAGCTCATGGGCCTCGGGAGAACGTTAAAATATGCCGGAAGTCTATGTAGTTACTCACTCCGAGGGTCGAGCGCGTGTGGAAGGAACTGCAAGCCTAACTGGTAGATTCGGATTCAATTGTATCATTTCAGTTAAGGTTGTGTAGGTACGTGGATGAGAGAGAGCGGAGGATGCAGATAAATAGGGCACAGCGGAAGATCATAGAGGGATGAGCTAGATGCACCGAAGAGCCTATTTCTCTGCAGTAATAATCGGTGACCATGACTATCTCTGTTCCATTTCTCCATTCAGTGCCTTCTCATTCTGCACCTCGACACCAGTTTCGTATGTGCAGAACAGAGATTTGTTCAAACTCACCTTTCAACTCATTTTCTTCTGCTTTTGTGGAACAAACCTCTCCGTGTCATTTGTGGAACTCGGACCGATGGGCGGTCCGCGGCTTATTGGAAGAACAAAGTCTCACCATTCTACATCCAGTGTGGAACTTGTACCAATGTGTAGCCCTCGGTTGCCTGGAGAAAGCCTCACGTGTTTATCTATCGTGTGACTGGTGTCTATGTGCGGCCCACGGCTCACTGGAGGATGGCTCGCCTCTTTGTATCTATCGTGGAACTGGTATCGATGTGCGATGTGCGGGACTGTTATTATCACCGTGGGCTGACTCATCACTCTGTATCCATTGTGGAACTCGTACTGATGTGTGGCTCTCGGCTTATTTTAAACGATCTGAGCGCTGATCAAAAGCTTTTCCACTTTCACACTTTGAATACGATTGCGCTGACTGCGCTATCCTCACCGTGTGGTTCACCTTTTCTTTTAAATTGTTTTTTATCTGTAGTTCGGAAACAGCTGCCATTTGTTGCGACAGCAATTCACTTCAACTCCAAATCCGCCATTTCATTGTCAACTGCGCCAGTAATCAATACATCCGTTTCATTCATAAATACATCAACGCTCGTATCAAGTTTTGATTTGTTGATTTCTGCGATATTTGTGTTCTTCCCAAGGCGTCATTTGTTATCCGTCTCCAGTTGTGCCTCCGATGGCAATGGTTTTTAGGATTGCAGCCTTTCAAGTAGCGAATGGGAAGACGGGGTGAAGAACAGTGACGGACCAAGATGTATTTCTTGGCAAAGCAGGTTTCTGACTCTCACGGGGACTCTGAGGTGGTGATGTTTCCCCGCAAATGTGGTCAATGCTCAGACGCTGGAGGTGCGTCAACATTCCTATTGACTGGATGGCATCAACATTCCTATTGACTGGCTGAAGATTTAAGTGTGGAATATTCCATCATACTCTTGTTCCGTGTCATCCGTGGACACAAAGTAGGACATGTTAGAAGGCGAGTCACAGAGCAAGTCTCCAATGTTAATCTATTAATCCTGCTGCAAGGCAGTTTGAAACTCATTTTGCCAATTTACCTGGTATTCACCGGCCTCCATACATATAGACCTGCCGCAGTTCCGTCTGGATAGGACCCCTGGGGAATGTTTACACATTCATTCGCCAATGTCAATAAGCATGGATTTTAGAGGGTGAATGTGAAGCGATAGTGCTCCACAATGCTGAACCGGAATCTACTGTATATTGGGTCTAAACAATCTGGAATGAGGGAGCACGTGTAGATGCAGGTACGGTACATGTAACGCACCGATATGTGCAAGGGAAGAGATTAGTCGGGAAGGATAGTGGAGAAGGGAGTGACGTAATCCCCGCAGAACCTGCAGAACGGGCTGGGGGCCTTGCAGGGAATTATATCCCTGTTGAAGACGGAGGAATTTACGGAGGAGGAGTGCTGAAGGCGTGTTCGGTAACAACATGCAATTTTTTTTTCCTCCAGCTATAAGAAGGATGTGGAAACCATAGAAAATGTGCAGAGGAGATTTACAAAGATGTTTCCTGGATTAGGGAGCATGCCTGAAGAGAATAGGTTGAATGAACGCGGTCTTTTTTCTGTGGAGCGGCTGCGGAATAGCGGTGATCTGATCGAGGTGTATGGAATAGTGATCATGTGGATAGCCAGATGCTTTTTCCCAGGACTGAATTGGCTAGCACGAGAGGGCCCAGTTTTAAGGTGCTTGGCAGTAGGTACAGAGGAGATGTCAGCGTTAAGTTTTTCTTTTCCACCGTGATGGCGATTGCATGGAATGGGCTGCCGGCAACGGTGGTGGAGGCAGATACGGCAGGGTGTTTTCAGAGATTCCTGGACAGGTACGTGGGGCTTAGAAAAATAGAGAGTTATAAGTAACTCCAGGTAATTTCCAAGGTAAGGACATTTTCGGCACAGCATTGTAGGACGAAGACTTTGTATTGTCCTGTATGTTTTCTATGTTTCTATGACGCTGGAGGAAGGTAAATTCTCCAGAAAGTGAGACATTGATATCAAGAAATATTCATCCGGTGATAATTATTTCAGCGTGATAATATCGTTCAGTTGATCAAAGGAGAGGCAAATGGTTGCAAAATCAAACAATGAAAACGGCAAAATAATGATAATTACTCTTAATTCAATGAGAATGCAGGAAACTGCACAAAATTTAAAGCTTGTGAGGATGGTAGATTTGGATGTTCAATTGGAGTTGTCTAAGGACACAGGTCTATTTACTTGCCTGAAAGTGTAGTTCTGCCAACCAAGCTACAATATTCCAGATGGCGTCTCTCCTGACATTCTCATCTTGAAAATGCTGTTTTTGTACTGTTCCACTAAAAATCGCAAATATTTATTAAATATCATCAACTCCAACTAACGGCTCAGTGTATATCGTGGGTTTCCCATCTTCAGGAACACATATACAGTAACTTCATATTACGAAATATATGTCACATCTGGAATTTTCCAGTTAGTGAACGATTTCCTTCCACGACGCTCTGCCGTTTTGGGAAACCGTGTACGAGGCTATTTTCAACAGTGGATTGCCACTGCCTTTGGCCGGGTGAGTTTTTTTTAAAGAGATCAACAGCTCTCTTAACCCAGCAAAGATGGAGAGCGTGCAAGCGTGTCGGCTGGATTCAAATCGGGCCGTCTCGCCCCGAAGTCCAGCACTGATGCTACTACGCCACCAGCGGGCTAACTGTTTATTACATTTTATAATGAATGTCTTTGAGATTTTATTTTGTCACGAAACTTAAGCTGCTAATTTGAGACATATTAATAAATAATAACTTCCAAAAACATGTACAACGTGTACTAAATACGTATCAAATCTGATCTTTGTCAGAGCACAATGAATCTCTTAATGACAGGGAATGTTTTTAAGCGGTTAAAATGTAATATATGTATATGTGTTCCTGAAGGTGGAATGACAGTAATTGTATTCACCGGAAAGATACCTTTTAGAATTTTGTAGCAGAGATGGCAGAACAACACTTTCCAGCAAGTGAATAGCACCGTGTCCTTAAATAAGTCCAGTTGAAAATCCTGATCAACCATCCTCACATGCTTGAAATTTGGTGCAGGTTCCTACATTCTCATATAATTCCGGTCGTAATCATCATTATTTTGCAGATTTCCTTGTTTGTTTTTGCACAATATACATTTACTTCATATTACCCGCTTAAAGGAAACTCCCTGTCATTAACAGGGAGTCATTGTGCTCTGCTAAAGATCAGATGTGATAGTTATTTAGTGCACGATGTACATGAAAGTGGCGAGAGAGAATTAATAGGAAGTGGAGGGACCACTTCGACCAATCAAGTGAGTACCGAGGAAGTGTTTGAGGTATACATTTTCGCAACATTAAAAATGTAATTAGACAGTCAATAGATAGAAAGGCTTTAACTTGATAAAGTCCAACGCAAAGCAAATGAGGATATCTTAGTTGGTAGTATCCGCTTGGGTCGCCGTTTCTACATCTGTTCGCTAAGAATGTTTACTTTAGGAATTGGAACATTAATACCTTCTGGGATTCTGTACCTGAGTTGTGCTTTATTTCAGATTTCGTGCATTTGCTGTAATTGGATTTCTGTCATCTTTCATGGAGAGCAAATTGTGCAAAATCACAATGTTTACAACTATTTTGCTTGTCAATATTTACAAGGTCAGTTCGAAGCACGGGACAGATGCGTCTGGATAAAACCTGTCCTCTCACCCTACATCTTTGCATCCAAGGAAGCAGCATCAGGTTCCATACTCCGGAACTTTTTGTACAACTGTACTGTGCGGTCATGCACCGGTTCTGTTGTAAAGAAAATATTTTAAAAAAACATTTTTTTTTCCTTTCTGATTCAACAGCTGCATGAATTAACTCACCGCGGAAGTGTTGAACTCCGTAAAGTGCAAATTTCTCAGGATGGCATGCAATTTACTCATTATCCACAGAAAGTAAATCAGGGAAAGATAGATTTTAAAGAATACCTATCGGCCATACCGTGATCTGACCAATTGAATACTGGTGGGGAATCACTTGTCAACAGCTAAACGCACCAAAGCACATTTATGCTAACGCCAGTATGCGTTCCTGCCACAGGCTTTTGTTACCCATTTTTAGACATAACAGGTAAACACGAATGTGATTTTTGACAAATTTCCTCTTTCCTTTAAAAGATCGTAATAGAGAAAAAAACGACATATAGCGTTCTTCCTTTAATTACAATTTTCCTCGGCGTGATCACATCTGCCATGGTACGCTTTCATACAGGTTTTGTGATGTTTTGTGTGTCATTCAAAAATATCTAATATCAGGAGCCTTTATCCTTACAGATTTGGTTCCGCTACTGTTCAAATCAAGGGTTAAAATTTCATGTCATTTCATGGAATATAATGAACGTCAATTCAAGAGTGGCTGTAATATAAACGGAAAGATGTCTTCTCGATTTAACATGATTGCCGTTTAATCTGTCAGGAAATGTAGAGGAGGCCTGAGCCAAAATCACAGCAGCGGAGCGAATTCAGCGTGGAGCAATAACTTCCATAACAGATCACAAAATAATACAACAGTATAACACCGGAAGCCACAGCAAAACGGAGAAGCGGAATTAAAAGCCTTTTGCAACAAGGAAAACGTATGCAGGTCGAGTGAAAGCCGAAAAACACTGGTTGAAGCGGATTGGTCTGATGAGTGAACAAAGATTGTGGTTGAGATGGGTCCGTTAGAACTTATTCATGAATAATTAATTCAAGATCCTGTACGATAGAAGACATTGATTACTAAAGGCTCATTAATCATTTGCTTACCACAGCAAGAAATGTGACGATCCTTACAACAGAAAGTCAGACGCTGATATCCTTGGAGAACATTCCTCTCTGACGTATTTCAAAGTCTGTCAATAATCTGGAATATTTCATGGGGTTTTGAAATTAATCTGCGTGTCATATTCTGAACATAATTTGCCGCGGTACCGCGTCTAAAAGATATCTTTGGTATTTTTGTGCATTTGTTTTATTATTTCCTTGTAAAGGATGAAGTTTAGGCCAGAACATCGCAAAAAAGAGCTGCGGAATTACCGGAATGTGACTTCTCGTGGCCTGGACATTGTGAGCAGAAAACAATAGATAACATTGCTCTTCACTCTATCGGGCACCGTCATGTTACTTAATCTGACAGCATCTGAGAAACATTTTATCCCCTTCTTCCCCAGGAATTCAGATCTCGACCATTATTCCCCCGCAGATATCATTGACAAATCGGAAACCTGCTCACGCACATCATTTCCTTGGTAAACCTCGTTACTTCAGCGTTTACCCACATTAAGTCTCCATGCAGGATTATTCTGACATCGACCATGAAAAATGTAATTCACACCAGGTCTACCCCAAACATGGTCATCGTATGTCCGAGGCAGACATTCTGGCTGAACTAAGAGTTACGCTTACTCTCAAATCCCTGGATGCTGTCTTCAAGTCCAGCTACAAAAAAAAATACAAAACAAAAAAAAAACAACAAAACAATAAACTGACCAACAACAACAACAACAAAGCTCTCAGAACAACCAGGAAAAAAGAGAGCCCATCACAGGCACAAAAAAAAAATGTCCCGGCATATATAAAAAAAAACACGAGCACAGCATTCTGCTAACGGTATATAACTGGGCATTATTAACAGTATTGGGTTCGAGGAAACATGGCGCGATACTATCCTATGGCTGTACTATAGATCTGCATCCTTACAATACGATGCCATTTATTGTCGAAATCTCTTCCTTGCAGTGTCAGGCCAGCTGTGGTAATGATCTATGTCCTTACAGTATGGTGCCGACCAGTCCTTGTTCTGGTGCAAGATGTTTTGAAGCTCTGTGTCAACACAATACTAGGTTGGTGTTGTAACAGCCTGTGCCTTTACAATATCATGATAAAGATGCTTATTAGATGCAGTTATAACTCAAAACTGGGATTGTACAGATCTGGGTCATCAGCAATATGATTTGATAAATTTCTGTCTTTGCCTTTATGAAATATACTTTTTCGATATATTCACAGCCAAAACTTATAGACATGAAATAATAACTTGCTCCGAAAGGCTCAACAATTTACATACTCAGAATTCTATCCTGATTGTTACACGGTAAGGTGAAATTCTCCTCAGAGTGGAGATATCACTAGGCATGGATGTATGAAGTGGAAAATAAAACGCTGTGATAAAGATCTCGATAAGTACCCATGGGAAGGTTAGAGGCAAGCAAGTTAAAAGAAGCCGGAGCAAAAGGATGCATAATTGAGAAGTGGGTAAGATTGCAGCATCAAGCTAAATTACAGCGGGTCTGATTAGATGAAACAATGATCTTTCCCGTAATGTGGTGATCCGTGTTGAAGAGAAGCTGTAAAGCTTAATTAAAAGGAACTTGCGAGGAACGTTGGTGCGAGGAGCGAGTAAATGATGCATTTGAATCAGTTTAGAGAGTGCTTGTGAAAGAAAAGAGTGAGTGATAAGAAGCACTTTAGTTTGCAGTGAAATGGAAGGATGGGTAAAATGTATACAGATTAAAACGCATTTTGAATATAATGTCGAAATTACTATCAGAAAACGAACGTAACACTGGAGATTAAATGAAGTGATCAACCAAAGAACCCTGTACTGTTGTCACTACTCCGACTCCCTTCCCCATTTGCTACCAGAGAGAAAGTCGCAATGGAAGGAAACAGGGAAGGAGACTGAATGAAGTATATAACATGCACTACATCTTTTTTTTTTACCTCAGAATCTAAGAAATGTTGATCATGATATTGGGACATTACTGCCCGCGGATAATCATAGTGAGCCGTTACAGGCAACTGATCATTATAGGGCAGCGTAAAGTCTAGGTATGGCAGAAGAAAGGAAATTGATTGGACGGTGTTTCTATACCAACATATCAGAAGATCACAAGACAGAGCACTTTTATAAAGCCTCAGAATTACATTCGCAACTTTCGACTTTTCCGAAAATACAAGGATGAAGGACTAGGTGAAGAATTAACGTTGTTACTTTTGGGTATTAGCAGAGGATACCGCTAGAAGTGCTAACAACCTGTAAGCATACCAGCAGCATGAATAAAAACAGAAGAAATTAAGAAATAGGAACAGGTGTGGGACATTTCGCCAACAGAGACTGCTCCTCCATTTAATAAGGTCATGGCTAATCTGACTATGGACTAATCTCAACCTACCTGTCTTTTCCACTTAAACCTTAATTCCCCTACTTTGCAAAAATCTATCAGACTTTGTCTTAAATATATTCCCTGAGGTAGCCTGCACTGTTTCATTGAGCAGACAATTCTGTAGATTCACCACTCTCTGGGAAAACATTTCCTCCTTATCTCCGTCCAAAATCTACATTGTCGTATCTTGACTCTGTCCTCCTAGTTCTGGTTTCATATTCCAGAGGCTACAACTTTCCCGCCTCCATCTTATCCATCCTTTTCATAGTTTTATATGTTTCTATATCGTGTAACTCCAGGCCACAGCCTTCCAACGAACACAGAAAATTAAGAAAAAGAGATATGAAAGATAGAAATGGAGCTGAATCAGAAGATGCAAGCAAACGAGTCTCCGTTTGGCGCCATCATCCTCAGCTTCTCCCTCCGATTATAAGGGAGGGATCACACTAAAGGAATATACCTTCACTCTATCATTAAGGCGGTAAAGACCATAGTTCCGGATTGGGGAGGGGGGCCTGTAACAAATGCGCCAGTGCAGTGTACAATTCTGTTACTATAACCGGTGGTGATGGGGATTATTAAACATGATACTTTACAACAATTCGTTCATGTTATCGCAATCCTATCTTTGGTCAGTGATTGGAGCTGAGAAAACGTTTCAGTCGTTGGAGATTTGGTGGCGTCGTGACGTCACCTTTTAGATATGTTGAATAATAGTTTGTGAACGATACCTAAGTTCAGCGTCTATTTGCTTAGGACTCTAAAGTATTTCTTAAATGTTGTATGATTCTGATTATAGATTATTTTTAATTGTTCAGCACTTAAATTTATGCGATAATTTAAAGTGCGAATGTTTTGAGAAGGTAAAACATTGCACAAGGACTGGACATTAGTGAGTTCGGTTGAGAGAGAAACAGAGGTAATGCGTGCGTGAATGAACGGAAGTCTGTCGTTAGTATTGTATTCCAAGGATGTTTAAATTATTATTCTTTAACAAGAGGATGTCACTGTCTGCAAACGTGTGCTTCATTGGTTGACACAATTTGTGGGAACATGTGAATATCAGGGACCACTGCTTTTTCCGTAGTTGTATAAAGTCTTAATGTATGGGTGCCGCAATCACGCACACCTGGTTTACCTTTTTTCTTCGGAATATTAGATAATTACTTTCATTCTAGATGCTAACTCTTTATTCTATATACGCCGGTTACCGGCGTCAGTTGTGAAGGAACAAACGTTGGAGTTTACATTTTTGTTTTGCCTGACCTGCGTATTTCGATTGCGTTCTTGTGTTTGTTTGCTGTGGTATTGACTTCAGAGGGAAACACGGATTCTACACTGCCCATGTGAAATCAAGGTTAAATTGATCGAGATACCAGTGTACCTATTCCGGTACGATAAACCCGCTGGTGAAAGGTAAATTGACATATGACAAATTCGTGTGTACTTGAATCGGGAATTTGAAATTCGCTTTCTGGGAGGCTGGTTCATTCGGAGAGCCACAGAGAATGCTGCTGAATATTTTTTAATGCTGATCTTGAGTTACAGAGTTCCAGTCGGAAAAAATGTTTTGATTTAATCGTAGCATTTGTCCTGTAATACGTAAACGTGACTTCAGTTTTGATAGCGTGCAGTTTCAGTCCTGTAATAAGTATGCATGATTTTAGTTTAGATAGCGTGCATTCAGACCGACTCCAGTAGTACGCTTTAAAAATCAACTCTAAATCAGTAAATTATCCATCTCTTGATGTATGGTCTAATTAAAGCCTATCTCTCAGAACACGATAATAGCAGAGTCTATATATATTTGTAAAGTGTACTACAGATTCCACCATCCTTGCGGAGCATCACTAGCCACTGTGCCTCTGGCAGAATACACTCCATCCACGGCGTCATCGGCCGGTTAGCCAGTTCGGAATCTGTGCAGTCATGCTTCACTGGATCCCAGGTCACCCTACTTTCTGAAAGTGTGCACCTTAGGGAACACAGTCTAACACAAAGTTAATATACACCATATCGACTCTGCGGCTTCATCTGCCTATTTTTCACCTTTTCATGGAATTTATTCTGGCTCATAAGGGACACAAATCCATGCTGAACATCACCAACCAGAATACGTTTTTCCGTAAATTCCGTCTCTAAGAAGCCTCTCCAATACCTTGCCCTCTACTGACCAAAGACTCACTGGCCTGTATTTCTCAAGATTATCCGTATTATATTTCTTGAACAAAGAAATAACATTTGTCATTCTCCAATCCTCCCGTACTATTTCAGTAGCCAGTGATGTCCCAAATGTTATGTCCAAAAGCCCAGCAATATCTTCGCTCGCTTTCCATAATTACCTGGATTGCATACCTTCTAGCAACGGGAAATGGTTTATATTCATGCATTCCCAGTTTCCAGCTCGTAATTCTCAGCGTCTGCATGCCTCAGCACACCTGCCTTTTTTCGCTGTCTCCATATTCATCAAGGTCTCACTCACTGGTGAATACCGAAGCAAAGTATCATAAAGGACTTTCACACCTCCTGCACTCCAGACACATGTTTCCTCTTTTATCACTTATCTCTCCCACTCTCCCTATCGTTATCCTATTGTTTTTCAGTTATCTTAATATGGTTTTCCCATGCCTTCTTATGTCCTTAATCTTCTAAGTCCATTGATAAGTCCCTCCTGGCTACTTTGTGACTTTCTATTGCCCTGCCAGATCCTTTATTCCAAAACGTTAAGTATATTTATTTATTTTTCTTGAGGATGTGTTCCTTATCTCTTATCAACCAGGGTTACTTTAACCCTCCTTTAGTCGCCTCAATGAAACGAGCACATTCCGAACCCGATCAAGTGCTCCATTAACAATATCAATATTTCTTTTACGTATTTGAAGGAACAAATCGCTTCCCTATTTCGGCTCCAAAGTTCCTACCGAATAGTATCAATTAAGTACATTCCACGTTGTCTGCTCCTATCCCAGTGTAAGGTATGTCGAATAGCTGTGCTCTGTCGTTCTGAAATGCTGACACGCGGAAAGATCAGTTATCTGACCCATTTTACTTTTGAGTAAAATGGTCTGCTCACATTTCAGCCTGCCCGCTCCTTGTGCCAGGTCTCCTTCTTGGAGAAATCCGAGAAATTCTGTCACATCTAAACTTCTTAAACAGAAGAATTACCGATGAATATTACTGGTGGCAACAGCCGTGTTAAAATGGCACCTGTCCAAAATCTATCCCCCGGTCTGTCACTGTGCCTGTGCCATTTTTGTTTTGCAGATGGGAATTCTCTCAAACAGGTGTGCGTCCCCTTCCTACTTCTGAGTTCTAGCACAGTCAGGTAAAATATAATCACACCACAGAGGCCCCCCCCCCCCACTTTCCGCAGCTGTGATAAGATCACACTCTCCATGTGTTTAAAATGCTTTCGCTTTAGTCTATTTTACCCGACTATGACCATTTTGAAACATCCAAAAGTCAAGTCAAGTCAAGTCGCTTTTAATTGTCATTCCGACCATATACTGCTGCTAAAGTACACAGTAAAAAGAAACAACGTTCCTCCAGGACCATGGTGCTACATGAAACAACAGAAAACTGCACCAGACTATGTGAGACAACTCAAGGCTACACAAGACTGCGTAAAACAACACACAAACTACACTAGACTATAGAGATACACAGGACTACATAAAGTGCTCAATCAGTGCAGGGCAGTACAATATTTAATTAATTAAGCAAGACAATAGGCACAGTGGGGAACAAATTTCAATACAATAATAAATGATGTAGATGTTAGTCCCCACTCTGGGTATTGAGGAGTATGTTGGCTTGGGAGAAGAAACAGTAGCACAGTCTGGTCGTGAGATCCCAAATGCTTTGGTACCTTTTGCAAGATGCAGGAGGGTGAGGAGTCTGTATGAGAGGTGCCTGGGGTCCGAACAGTCCGGAAATCATTCCGCTACTTGTGATTGAATTGACTTTATTTCTTATATCCTTCACATACATGAGGAGAATTTTTTTTTTTAGGTTACATCACCGTCTGAATGTGCAATCTGCAATCCTAGTAATTGATAATAACTTATAATAAATAGAACAGGTAATGTAGCATAGAAAAACACACAAATCAGCGTGAGTTAATCGGTTTGATGGCCTGGTGGATGAAGCTGTCTCGTAGCCTTTTGGTCCAGGGTTAAATGCTGAGGTACCGTTTCCCGAATTTTGTCAAATCTCTGCGATAGTTTGGAATTTATTCATTTCAGGATGATCAGGCACAGGATTGTTTGTATTTATCACATTTTTACCAAACCTACTGATTTTTTTAAACTGTATATTCAAAAACTCCGCTGAATTACCGTTGGACCTGGTCGTTATCTACACAGATGACCATTTAACGTAAACACATACATCATTCCATCCTTCAACTCTTGTCTGAATTTCCTCTGTGTCAGTGTATAGATACAAGTATTGGTGCACACACTGAGGAATTGAAACATGAACCCAAATTGCTGTAGTATATATACAGGGGAACTGAAATATCTGTCCTGGTAATAGTAATTTTCCACTTGCCATTTCAGGGAATGCGCTACATACGGCATCCAAAATAATATGAAATTAGCTGAAATTGCAAATAATAAAAACATCGATTTTCTGCGGTTTTCCATCTCGGCATCCTTCTGTTTATCGCTGCTCTGCCGGAGGCCTCTGCGGACTCTATTTGCGGCAATGATATATCTTACTGTTAATCCATTGAACACTAGAATTAAGCCGATTGGTAGCAACGGTGTTAAAATGCTATCCAGTAATTCTATTCCTTTCCACACGGGTGACGTGGTGTATTCATATGTGTGGACGCAACGCCACGGCACGTTGTCAATGATGACGTAAGGTTCAAGAGCAAAGTAAAACGGGGCACTTCTCCCGCAACTCACTATAACCACGGTCACCATAACCACCGTTGCTGTTCTCTCAGTGCAGTATCTTTCCCCGAGCTTTCGACAACATATTGCGATGAAACGATCGAAGGTAAAACCGACCGTAAACCAAACAGAAAGGTCCCTCGTCACAATATGAAATACCATTGTCATAGCGCATACAGGAGTGATGAGCAGGTATCTGGAATAAATGTAGATATTGTTGGTCTGATCCAGTAAAGCGAATATTATAACCGCCAGCAGATCCGCTGTTGCCATTCCAACCAGGTAACGGGTGATGCATTTGGAGAGTCCGCATTTTCCACGAGACAGGATCACAATCGCTGTTAAATTAACTACAAGGAATTTGGAGAGAAAGAAAAATCAACACAGAATTATCGTTAGATGCAAATGTCTGAATGAACACCATTTTCACATAGCAATGCAGAATATGATTTTTTTTATTTGCAAGTGACAAGCAGAAAATCAATTTGTGCGGACTCTCTCCGTGCCCTCCGGATGGACAACAATGGACAGAATTAGCAGCGCGTGGGCGTCTTACCGATAAGTTAGAGCCGGGCATCTGATTTCCACGACTCACGTACCGGTGAAGGACGAACTGTCCAGAAACAACACCATTTCCATTATTTGAGGTGAAATAGCTGAAGGGGTTATTTGTAGCGAAGTAATGAGATTTAATGCATAAGTTATAATTTAGTGGTTTATGGAACAACAGATCTGAGTGTCAATAATCGAATGGCGGGTCAGTTGAAAAAGCTTCTGATCTGGAAAAGCGACCACTGTCGGTTTATAAAGCCGAACAAAGTTAAACTATTGAATTAGGGCAATATCGGCACCAACGTCATTGACAAAATAAATAAAAAATATATCACTTAGAAAAGATATGGAATCTGAATAAAGAAACCATGAGATGCTTGAATCCTCAATTCTGGAAACACATTTCAGACGAAGGTAGCATCTGTGCTCAGTAAAAGTACAAGCAGCGCAACGGATCAAAAGCATGATGACTGACAACGGCACCATCCTTATAGTGAACAGTTCCAGAATCTTACCAGGGATACCGATCGCTACAATTGCAGGATAGAAAACGCCGGCGATGTAGTAAATCGCTGGATATCCCATATTCCGTTAGAGACAACGTTCAGCTGTACAGAAGGATCCAACTGCTCATATGGAATGGTGACTGGTTTTACAGAGTTATATACAAGTGAGAGAAATTCCCCTGAGGTAATTAGTGTGGTTATTACGTCTTCGCATTAGGGAGCAGCCAGCTACAAAAACATTTGTATTCAAGTGTTTTTCTCACTCTGTCACCGTGCCATGAATTCTTATCCGCAAGAGATGTTACAAATTATTGACCTTTAAACAAATGATATTATGAACGTTGCCAATATACTTTCCAATATATCTGACGTCAGCTGCTGAAATGGGACATTTTCTGATCAGTGTTGTTTCTAACGTGGACAATCACCCTGAGCAATCAACATGGGCAATCAACTTCAAACAGATTTACTTTGTCACATTCAGCGGATCACATTCGCTTCTGACATTGAGGGCGGGACATTAGCTTGGCAGATGAAATTAAGTACACTTTATTCAGAAGGAAGTGATGGTCATTTTTTTTATCGCTGTTTCTAGTCATTTCGAGTCATCTGAATGACGAACGTCACAGTATCACCTGATAACATGTATCACAATAAAATATGTTGTACGTATGTTCTTCGGAACATCTCAAGGAGATCGAGAGCAATGTTCCAGGGACCTTTGATAATAAAAACTTTTGCACCAACACGAATTTAGATGCGGCTTGTGGACGGATTGATGAACGTTGTTTTTTCTTGATTAGCAGAAAGTGGATGGTTGATTCTTGGATTCTAAGATGCCTACAGCAGGGATTGGTGTTATGCCTGCTGTTAGTTATCATGAACGTTAATGACTTAGATGTCGATGTAGATAATTGAATCGGATGAATTGCGGATGACTCTAGGTTGGGGACATTCTCTAGCCAGAAACTCTATCCAAACTTGGAGCTTGATGTTGACTGGTTGGGAAATGCGTTGAAAAATGGCAGATGGAATTTAATACAGACAAGCACGTGGTGTTCTGAGTTGTGAGGAAGAATACGACACGTTAAGGCGCACTTATTGAATAGGTGTGTGCATGGAATTCACTGCCGGCACTGGTGTTGAAAGCGGTTACAATAGTGTTTTTAAGAGCCTTTTAGACAGGTACATGGAGTTTACAACAATAGAGGGCTATTCGCTCAGGAAAGCCTAGTGAGTTTCTAGAGCACGTTACATATTCGGCACAGGATTGTGGACCGAAGGGCCTGTAATATGCTATGGATTTCTATGTTCTATCCTTTGAGTGAACCTACAACTAGAGCTCTTAGTCTTGTGGAGAAAGTTAATACGTGCAAGAAGTGTATGTAGCAGAAGCTATTCACTCAGAGGGTCGAGCGAGTGTGGAAGGAACTGCAAGCGTAACTGGCAGATGCGGATTCAATGGTATCATTTCAGTGAAGGTCGAGTAGGTACGTGGATGAGAGAGGGACGAAGCCAAGCCGTCAAGTTACTTTTTATTGTCATTTCAGCGGAGGATGCAGATAAATGGGGCAAGGCAGAAGTTCACAGAGGAATGACCTGCATATGCCGAAGAGCCTATTTTTCTGTAATAATAATCTGTGCCTTCATGACTAACTCTGTCACATTTCCCCATTCAGTGTCTTCTCATTTTCCACCTCGTCACCATTTTCATATGTTCAGAACAGAGGTGTGTTCAAGCTCACTTTTCAATCTCATTTCCTTCTGCTTTTGTGGTACAAGCACACTCGTGCCTATTGTGGAACTCGTACCGATGGGCGGCCTTCGGCTTATTGGAGAAACAAAATATCACCATTCTTCATTGGAACGTACCAATGTGTAGCCCTCGGTTGCCTAGAGAAAGCCTCACGTGTGTATCTATCGTAGAACTGGATCGATGTGCGATTTGCCGGACTGTTATCATCACCGTGGGCTGACTCACCACTCAGTATTCACCTTTTCTTGTAAGTTGTTTTCTATCAGTAACACAGAAACAGTTGTCATTTGTTGTGACAGCAATTCCAACTCCGCCATTTTATTGTCAACTGAGCCAGAAATCAATACATCCGGTTCATTGATCAATACATCAAAGCTCGTACTGGTTCTAGTGATTACTGCGATAATTGTGTTGTTACCAAGGCATCATTTATTATCTGTCTCCAGTTCAGCCTCCGATGGCAATGACTTTTAAGATTGCAGCCTTTCACGTAGCAAATGGGAAGAGGTGGAGAAGGACACTGACGGACGGAGATATATTTATCGGCAAAGTATGTTTCTGACTCACACGAGGGCTCTGAGATAGCGAGTTCCCCTGCAACTCAGGTCAATGCTCAGACGCTGGAGGTGCTGCCTGGACGAGCACTGTCCACGTACACACTGCAGAGTGAAATGTGATGAAGCGCGGTCCTTTGCTGGATGGAATCAACATTCTTATTGACTTGCTGAAGATTTAAGTGTGGAATATTCCATCAGACTCTTGTTCCGTGTCATCTGTGGACAAAAAGTAGGATATTTTAGGAGGCGAGTCATAGAGCAAGACTTCGACATGAATCTGTGCATCTTTTTGCAAGGCAGTATGAACCTTATTCTGCCGATCTATCCGGAATACACTTGGTTCCATTCTTATAGACCAGACGCAGATCCACCTTGATAGGAACAGCGGAGCATGTTCACACGTTCATTCGCTAATGCAGAAACCATGGATCTTAGAGGGTGAATGCAAAGCGATAGTGTTCCACAATGCGGTCGCGGAATTTATATTGGGACCCACCAATGTGGAATGATGGAGGACGTGTAGATGCAGGTGGGACACTACTAATGCTTGCGGTGATAAATGCCAGAAATGAGATTAGTAGGGAGGGATAGTGGAAAAGGGAGTCGAAAGTCAGACAAACGTTGTGCAAAATCAAGACGTTTGAGGCCGAGGGAGTAGAGCTGCCCCAGCGCAACTGTTTTTTTTTCACTCTGAAATCCTTCCTTCAAATTTTACGCCATTGTCGGAAACGATATGCAATCAACACCGCTAAACAATAATTAAACATTAATTAGAAATACATGTAAAACAACAAACGAATCAGCTAGGACATAACGCATTGATATTCTTTCAGGATTATACTTTGGACCATTTTCACAATCATTTCAAGTATACATCTTTTTTCTAGTCATGATTCCGAATATTCCAAAACAAATTGTCATCACGCCTATTTCAAAGAAAGAGGTTTTCAGTTAATTGCCAATGTCGCATATAAATAGATAGATAACTGCGTAAATAGACAGAGATACATATGAACTGATTGAGAAGGATTACATTTCCGAGAACTTAATTCCCTTTCTGGGCTGTGAGGAGCGAAGTGGTGTTACTTCCATCCTTGCAATTAACTGGACTTTCACAGCTCTACAGGCACATCACTGACAACACTGATGTCATCAGTGCTTAGTCTGACATGCACCGACTACACAGATATTGTCTCTGCTTGTCAAGTTCCATCAATACCAGAAAGTTATTATCAAAGCTCATTCGGTGCCAGGATCTGTCACACAGAGAATATCATTGCTAATTCGAACCATCTCCAAGTAAACTAGCAATTTCGTTGTCTGTCCAACCTCATGACGAACACAACGAAAACAATATGTATGACCAGGAAACCATATCAATATTCTTCTTTATAAAAAAATGCACTTCAGCACAATCACACTGTTAGTGCCGATGCCCTGCAATCAGTGATAACTCTGTCGCTGGATATCAGAACATATTTATATATGGCAATCCTCGCTTCCTTGCAGCAAATACAATGTTGATATCGTACAAATTACAAACTGCAGAATCAATATCTCAAATGTGCAAATATTAATGTCATTTATAGTACTCTGTACAACAGGAGATGGCTATATGATGTGGACAGAATCTCCGTGCAACTTATTGTTCAGAGGAGAGAGTTGTTGTTGGGGTCCGGTCCGGTCCGGAGTCTTGCTCCGGTCCGCAGACTCCAGACTCCGGACCTTCCAGCCAGCCCTTCTGTCACGCGGAGCCATTGGATCATCTTGGCTTAAGGAGATACACCAGTCGCCTATTAGTGGGCACGTGTTTAGAAGGGGCTCGGGGACTGAGCCTAGTTGAGGGGCCGTCCTGCTCCGAAGCAGGTTTAACCCGCTCTGTACCTGATTTGTTTGCTCCAAATACTGCTCCGTATCCTGCTCTGTATCCTGCTCCGCTACCGGCTCAGCATTCGGCTTTGCAACGTACTCTGTACCTGTTCTGACCAGTTCGTCTTGTTTTTTCTGCTTCTCTCGTGTGTGCTGGTCCCGCTGTTCCGTCGTATTCGCCTTGCCCGCGCTGTCACGCTGTATGCTTGCTTCTCCCTATTTACCGGTGTATCCCGGTTGTCCTGCTGCTCACACTGGACTCACCTCCCTTCTGTTCGCTTGCCTCCGTCGGATAAGTAAGTCCGCGGCCGTTACTCGTTGGTTGGTTCTGCCCCTTCCTGTCCCTCGGCTCCGTCGGGGAAGCCAGGCCGTCTGCCGTCGCCCGGCGGAGGGACTCCGTTCCTTTCCTTACCACTCACCTCCGTTGGGTTGTACCCCGCACCTGCCCAGGTGTCCGCGCCTTTCCCAGGCCTCCGTGTTTCCGCCTGGGAGGCGGCCCTGCCCGGGATTCATGCGGCCGCCCCAGGGTCTCTCCTGCCCTGCCTTATCTTTGGGATCCTCCAGTCTGCCACGAACTCCGGGATCCTCCTGCCTCGCCTGAACTCCGGGATCCTCCTGCCTCGCCTGAACTCCGGGATCCTCCTGCCTTGCCTGAACTCCGGGATCCTCCTGTCTGCCACGAACTCCGGGATCCTCCTGCCTCGCCTGTCTGAACTCCGGGATCCAGCCCCGCCTGCATTACCCCTTGCATGCCATGGCATCCCCATCCTGTCCTACCCATAGTACGTCAGGGCCTGCGCCCTGCACTTGGGTCCATTCCATGTCTGCTCGTGACAGTTGTGTGGTCAATGCACCAACGAATGACTGAAACATGAGTGGACATAAAAATATTTATCCTCAGAGTTTGCTGATATTTTCGTACTCATATCAGGTGTGACACAGTGGATAAGGAGAAATATTCATTATTTATTATCTATCATCACATTGGGCCGTATTTATATGACGAGACACCGGCACATTTTTATTTTAGTAAGTCGAAATGAAATCCCGTGTTGTTTGCATGCAAATCCTGTTCCTCCCTTATATTTAGTCAGTCTGCACGGATAAATCCGAATATTGATCAGTTATATAGAACCGCAATGACGAAAATAAATGCAGCTTGTGCTCAGCAGGTTCAGATAATGGAAACCACCAGGGAACATGAGAATGACAAGCGTTCATCACCTTTAGACAACCGGTATGATTTCCTCTGATGTCTCATACCATGAATAAAATAGTGAATATAATTGTTAAAATACCCTGCATACGTGTAGACATACGTTAGGTATTCTTAACCTTTGCTAAAAGTGTACTGATGTTGCAAATAAATGTGTCAGTTTTTTTTATTGTTTCAAACACATGATTCAGAATAACAAGAGAACATATTGCACATCACTAGTCAGATTAATTACAGTTAAGGTGAGATGTGGTTAACCCGTTATAGTTTGTCAGTTGCAGAATTACGAGATACGCTCAGTTATACGTTTGTGTACAAACGGATGAATATGCACAATCTCAAGAAGGTGAGAGATGTAAACAGGTGAAGGAGATATCCTTCTTGTTCAGCTCTTTGTCGATTCCTCCTGTCATTTCCCAGCTTCGAACACATATTTTCATTTGTAAGACTAACCGGAATTTGGTAGACACAATGAAGTCCTCTCACAAATATTGTTGTGACCTATCCGTTCAAATTTAGGTCTGGACTCGTATGCAGATCCGTGGGAACAGAATCGGAAGCTGCATAAGCATGTTCCACGTGTATTCAGTGGCCAGAAATAATGGTCTGCGAATTTTTTCACTGAATCGCTTAATAAGATGTAGAGCTTTATATTATAAAACCGAACTTCACTGCGATTTCCTGTCATGAAGAATATTTTAATTGCTGCTTTTTCATAAGAATTGCTGCACACACACTGACAATGTCATTGCTGACCATGATGATGACGACATTGTTAATGCAGACCCATCATTGACCAGACTAATAACACTGTTGTCTCTGCAGACTTACCAGTGACAAACAGTTTAGACCATCATTAACTAATAGACATTTATTTATAGTGTCGAGAGAAAATTAAAAAGAAGTGGAGGAACCACTTTGACCAATAAGATGTAAGTATATGGAAACAGATACCGAGGATTGGTTTGACGTATGCACTTTCACAATATTCAAAACTTCAGTGGACAGTCCATGTATATGAATGCTTTAACGGCATAAGGTCAAAAAGGGAGCAAATGGGAATAGCTTAAATGGCACGAATCGCTGGAGCAGTCATTTCTACATCGGTTAACTAAGTCTGTTTAATTTAAGAACTGGCACCTTCTGCGTTTCTGTGCCCGAGTTGTGCTTCATTTCCGATTTCGGGCACTTGAGGCAGTTGGACTTTAGTGATCGTTCATGGAGGGTAAATTGTGCAAGGTTACAACTGAGGTTATTTTGCTTGTCAATATATACAAGGCCAGTTCGAAGAACGGGACTGACGCATCCATATAAATCCTGTCCTCACACCCTGCTTCTTTGCATACAGTGGAGCAACATCAGGTGCCATACTCCGGAGATTTTTGTACAGATGTCGTGTGGGATCATTTACGGGGTCTGTTGTAAATAAAATATTTTTAAATCCATTTCTTTTTTTCCTTTCTGTTTCAACAGTTTCATGCATTTACAATAAAATAACGCTCCGTGGAGGTATTAATATCCTGAGAAGAGCAAATTATTCAGGATGACATGCAACCTACTCATCAGCCTCTTGAAGTAATTCAGGGAAAGATAGATTGTAAAGACTACCTATCGGTCATTCGGTGATCTGACCCTTTGAATACTGGAGGGAATCCACTGTCAGACAGCTGAACCCACCAAAGCACTTTTATCCGCTTTGTCGCCATGTATTCCGGTCCCGAACATTATTTCCTCGCAGATATCATTGTACAAATCGGAAAGCTGCTCACACACACCTGTTCCTGTGCAAACATCGGCATTTAAGAATTCATCCACACTAACTTCAGAGAAGAGCCAACGACTCTGATAATGTCTCCCTGCAAAATTATTCTGACAGTGAGCAACAAAAATAAAGGTCAAACTAGGACGTCGTGCCTACGGAAGTGTTCGGTTCCATTTCATGCCCGCTGTTACAACTTGCACCATTCTATGAGGAATTCCGATTGTTACTGAGAAAAGAAAGAGTGACATCGAAACAAGGCGATTAATGTCCTCCTGGCTAATTGCACAAGCTACGTACTGTATCGAGTGATTATACTTGGTTTAATGTAAGAAGACAAACGTTTCAATGAGCAGAATCGAGAGTAATGAATCCTAAGGCAATACTTTCATCGGCGGCACCGTGGATCATAGTCACAGACTGAAATCAGATATAAGAAGAGTTTGGGTACATGTGTGTTGTACCTTATCTTCCAGCGAAACAACAGAATATTGGTTCAGGATTTCAATTATTCCGTTTAATATCAGAGGTGCTACAGAACATACAAAATCAAATTCTTGTTATTTGCAGACCTCCAGGGATGGAGAATCGTTCGCCAAAGGATGACAGACAGTAAAAAAACTAAATTAGATTTCGAAAGTGTCCCCGTATTCGCCCCTCACCCGCATAAGCAGCAGCATAGCATTGACCCTCCACCACTTGTTGCAGCAAAACGCACCGGCACCCTCCACTACCAACGAAGCAAAAGCAAAGCCCTAGAAAAAAATCATGATCAGCAGTAAAAGAAAAAAAACTAATCGTTTTAAAAGGATAATTGAACACAGCTCTCTCTCTCTCTCTCTCTCTCTCTCTCTCTCTCTCTCTCTCTCTCTCTCTCTCTCTCTCTCTCTCTCTCTCTCGCTCTCTCTCTCTCTCTCTCACTATCTCTCTCTCACTCACTATCTCTCTCTCTCTCTCTCTCTCTCTCTCTCTCTCTCTCCCTCTCTCTCTCTCTCTCTCTCTCTCTCTCTCTCTCTCTCTCCCCTCCCTCCCTTCCCCACCTTTGTAATAAAAGATAAAGGAGCAGAGAAGTGTCACAAGTTCAGAGGGGAAACTAACACAGGAACAAAAATTTACTTTCTGATGTCCGAAGTTAAATTTGCGTCACTTTTCCCTGATTTCTCCGATATTAGAATGGTCAACACAAACGAGAAACAATGAAGTATATACTCAATTATATTACTGTTATTTGTGAAGAAAAGTCATGAATAAGTTTATGTAACCTCTCCGTATATTGCATTTTAGTTTCATCTCGGTAGGTTTATGGGATTAGTTAATTGACGCTGAGTTGGCCCTGATTGAAAATTCAGTATTGAAGCTGTCACTTTATTCCTGACGCAACCGACGGCGCATGGTACACTTCAGGCGTTGAATAGTGTTTGGCTTCATACCAATAAAAGCAATAACAGCGTGAACCCTCGCTCAGAAATGTCCAAAATTCAGTAAGGCCGCAACAGACGTTTAACACACTGACTCAGGTTGCACATCTCGCCGGTTAACGGATCAAGTGTCTTGAACATATCTCTTTACACGTGATCACCTGTAATTCTCGTCACAACACCGACGTTATTAATCCTAGCCCGACAACACACGGTTTGAGCTCACAAGCATGGGTGAAGTTTAGGAGGGCGATGGCACATAACAGCGAATCCTTTTCAATAACAGGTTTATTTCAATCTTTTATATCTCTTCTTTTCCCTTTTGAAGGCTGTTTTGAAGATCCTGACCTGGGAATCGTTCAGCGTCCCAGCTGGCCATATCTGCGTCGGGTGCACCGAGGTGCAGCTCCTGAGAGACCGTGTTAGGCATGTAGACCTGCGGCTCGATGACCTACAGATTATTAGGGAGAGTAAACAGGAGACAGAGAGGAGATACATGGGGTTAGTCACCATGAGGTGGCAGAAGTCAGATAAGTGGGTGACGGTCAGCGAAGAGAGGAAAACGAGGGAAAGAGCTCAGATAGTTGAAATCAGCCCTGTGGCCATTCCCCTCAGTAATCGTTATCTCGTTTCGGAACAGTTGAGGGAACCTGACAGAGGACAGCCACGGCGATCAGGTCTCTGACACTGAACCTGGTTCGGTGGTGCAGAAGGGAAGGAGGAAGATGAGGAATGCCGTATACATAGGGGATTCCATAGTGAGGGGTACAGGCAGGATATTCTGTCAGCCTGAGAGAGATTGCCGCATGGTGTATTGCCTCCGGGTGCCAGGGTACTGGATGCCTCGGATCGGGCGCAGAGCATTCTGAAGAGAGAGGGCGACCATCTAGCAGTCTTGGTAACGTCAGGGCCAATGAGAAATGTAGAAAAAGGGACGAGAATAAGAAAGAATTCGGGTAGTTGGGTAAGAAGCTGAAAAGCAGGAACTCGTGGGTAGTAATCTCAGGATTGCTGCTTGTGAAACGTGAGTCTGGTGTAGGGAGCAGAGCTTCATATTCCTCGATCATTGGGGCCTCTTCTGGGGGAGACACGACCTGTGCAAAAAGGACCGGTTCCAACTGAACTCAAAGCGGTCAATATCTTAGCAAGCACATTAAATTGATCTGTTAGGGAGAGTTTAAACGAATTTCAGATGGGATGGGGACCGAAGTGTTAGGGCTAAGGAAGAAGGAAACAGAAATAAAGCAAAGAGATTATAGAAAGAGCACGCAGGCTTAATCACAACCAGTGACATCAGTTACAGGGCAATAGAGGCGGGGTGCAGTTAAAAATCAAAACGACAAATACTGGTGTGAAAGTGTTATATTTGAATGCACTCAGCATAAAGAATAAAATGGACGATCTTAAAATTCAGCTACAAATTGGCAAATATGACGTTATGGCCATCTCTGAAACTTCGCTAAAGGATGGCTGGCATTGCGAGCTGAACGTCCAAGGAAATATGGTGAAAGTGGATCGGGAAAGCCGTGGACCTTAAGGGAGAGAATTTGTAGAATGTCTATGGGGCAGCTTTAATGGATTTTGAGACTGATCTGACAGCATAGACTCCATCAACAGTTTAACAAGCAATATTCCTTCATACAAGCAAATACACAACGAATATCACATCAACGTGGAGCAAAAATAATTTAAAATCAATCACATGTTAAAACAGATAAAATATGAAGTTGCACAAGAACTAGTCAGAAACCAACCCAAAGACCACGACAATGCTATTCAAGAAAATAATGAAGTTGCAACCTACTGAAGAACTGAGGAAAGTACAATTATTCCAACAGCAACAATACATAGAAAGTACCGTTGCCGAGTGCAGATGAAGCTTAGAGGAAAGACAGAGTTATCTTAGTATTTACATTACACGAGACCCAACACAAGATCTTGCATACATAAACAAAATACGTCATTGTAACTTTAAAAAAATTATTAAGCACTTTCATTAGTATTATATTACTACAACGTACAGGAAAACTCGGCACATTTGAAGAACAACACACAGTTGCGTAATGCGCAGCATTAACGTCGGTACAGTACAATGACACCAAAACAGAGACACTCGTTTATAGGAGCTCAATAAGATGTAATAACATGAGGACACCCAAATGGCAGAAGAGAGGAAACAACAGAATTGAAACGTTAAGAAAAGACGTGCTCCGCCTAATGGAGTATAAAATGCGCAGCACGATAATGAATTTTAAGGAAAAGGCTAAGGAAAAACTGAGCAAATAGAAGATTAACATACGAAAAGCATTTTGGCAATTGTAATGCATTAAAACCGAAACTTTTGTGCATACAAAACTAGACTAAATAGAACATGAAATGCCCAGATGAAGAAAACAGATTTATCAGTTCAAAAACTGTGTCAATTATTTAGGGAAATTATTGAAACTAAATACGATGAACCAAAACGTTACGAATCCTAGCATAGAAATTGAATAAATACAGAGATAATAAATTTTCTTCTAATATCTGGTCAATCAGCGTTACGCAAACTCAAGAAGTAAGGAGGATTAGGGAGAGACAGAACGCACACACAGGTTTGCAGAAATGCGCATACCTGGTTACAATGGATATGTTGAAATAAGTTATAGAATATATATAGGTGAAAATGTACTGGAAGTGATAGTGTTCTTAAATATTGATATAAAAGATATTTGCCTTCAACTGTACCTATTGACGCATGTCAAAAATTTTGTTAAATATCCTGCAAAAATGACAATAGTTCAACAGATGGTAAAGCATATCTCTTACACAAAGGGGAAATCACAGATAGTGCATCAAAATATTGTTATATAACTTGTTTACAATATGCTTAATATTTAAAATTGAAACATCATGTATTTCGCAATTAAAGAACAACTGACAATAGATTCCATAATTGTAAATTAAGCCGGCGGTAATGCAGAAATGTTCCGTGTTTTTACATTCTCTACAAAGAAGACTTTGACTCTGTCCCACATTCGCAGTTAATAGAAGTTTGTAATATATATAATCTATTCCCAATATTTATGAAATTCCTTCAACATCTTTTCAAGCATTGATGTCTATAGACACTGAAAATAGGAACCACCAAAGCATAAAAATAGGACTATCAGAATGAACCGAGACGTTATTCCAGGACGATTTCCTAAGGCCACTATGGTTCTGCCGAGTTTCACACCTGCTTCTAGCAGTTGAGAAATGCGAGTGCTTGGGTTTCTCCGTACGTCAGTGTTTATCAGCCTGAGCTGAGAAAACAATAAAATAAAATTAATAATAACAAATTTCTGCACCGATTTGCACGTCGGACAGATATTGTCCCAGGAAAATGTTTTCACTTTCCAATTTAGATGGGGCGCAGTGTATACCCCTGTGCTGGGGATAATCGTGGACGTGATGCAGATTGTCGGAGAATGGAGACAGCGAGGGTGCGTATGTGTGAAAGAGGGACAGAACGCCTGAGCTATGTTGTATTATCCTTTTTAGCAACATGTGTTTTTCTTTTACCGCAGGTAATGTGTTTTTTTTCCTGGGACTTTGCTATTGCTTGGTTGGTAGGGGGAGGGTGTCGATTCAACAACTGGTGGAGGGGACGGTCAACGCTTTGCTGCTGCTTATGCTTGTAAGGGGAGAGCAGGAGGACGCTTTTGGGCTCCAAATGTCATACTGTCTCTCGTCCTTTGGCGTATACTTCTGTTTCCCTAGAAGTCTGAAGAACAAAAATTCGATGTTGTACATTGTTTAGAATCTGTGATATTAAATGGGGAACAATTGAACTGCTGACTGTTAAATTTTGTTGTTCTCCAAGAAACTAAGTTAAAACACGTCGACTTAGTCTCTTTTTAATTCTGACTTCTGTTTCTGACTATGATCTGCGGTGCCGCCGATGAAAGATTTTCCTTAGGATTCACTTCCCTTCGATTCTGCTCATTGAAACGCTTTTCCTCATTCATTAAACTAAGTACAATCACTCGATACAGACAACGGATTATGCAATAGGCCAGGCGGACACTAATCACCTTGTTTAGATGCGACTCTTCTTTTCTCAAAAAAATCGGGATTCTTGATAGAATGGTGCAAGTTGTAACAGCGGACATGAAATGAAACCGAAAACTTCCAATGACACGGCGACATGGATTGAAATGTATTATTCTTGATCAATGTGAGAATAATCCTGCAAGCAGACATTATCAACGTTTGGCTCTTCTCTGACTTTAGTGTGGGTAAATGCTTACATACCGATATTTGCACAGGAAGTGATGTGCGTGAGCAGATTTCCGATTTGTTCAATGACACCTGTACAACAGGTGATGTCGCCATCTGAATACATGGCGAAAAGGGGGATAAAATGGTCCCCAGATGCTGTCAAACTGCGTAACATGTAGTTGCCCGATAGCGTGAAGAGCAATATTATAGATTGTCTTCTGCTTATAATGTCCAGGTTACGAGAGTTCATATTGCTGTAATTCCGGAATCTTTTTTTACGATTTTCAGAGCACAAACAGATGCCAACATTTCATCTTATGTACAAAAATATTAAAGCAAATGCGCAAAATGACCAAAGATAACTTTTAGTCGTGTGAACCCGGTAAATGCTGCAAAACACATGACATACAGATTAAATTCAAAACCCTATTTGAAATTGGCAGATTATTGACGGAGGTTGAAATACAAACAGATAAAGGACGTTCTCCAAGGAAATCAGATTCTGTCTTCCTTCAGCAGGGATTATAAGAGTTATTGCTGTTGGTAAGTAAATGATTCATGAGCTGTTCGTAATCAGTGTCTTCTGTCTCACTTGCCAAACCCGTGGCCTCCTCACTCATAGCAGCATTTTTAATAAATCGTTCATCATTGTGTTCTACTGGACCATTCCAGATTGGCTAAGGCCGTAGGGGACGGGCCATGAAGGGTGATGGTGGTGGATTTCTATCAGGCCTGCACACCTTGTCTCCACCTCATCTACCACTCGCTCCATACACGTTACCTGCAGCCTACTTAAACCCTGTCCTCAACCACCATCCTTGTTCACTCATCGAACCAGTTGGCCTTAACCAGCAGTTTCTGGCTTTAACTCGACCTGCATAATGTTTACCTTGTTGCAAATGGCGTTTAATTCCCCTTGCCCCTTGCTTTGTGGGTTGTGGTGTTACTCTATTATTTTCAGATCTGTTATGGAAGTTATCGCACCCCGCTGAATCTGCTCCACTGCTCTGATTTTGGCTCAGGCCTCCTCTGCATTTCCTGACAGACTGAACAGCAAGCGTGCTAAGTACAGAAGACGTCTCTCCGGTGATATTACAGTCACCCTTGAAATGAAGTTAATTATATTCCATGAAATGACATGAAATGTTTACGCTTGATTTGAACAGTATTTGAGCAAAATCTGTGAGTATATATGCTCCTGTTATGAGATACTTTTGCATGACACACAAAATGGAACAGAACATATATGAAAACGTACCATGGAGGATAGGATCACAGTTAGCATAGAAGGAAGAACGCAATATGTCGTGTTTTTTCTCTGTTAAGAGCTTTAAATGAAATAGAAAATTTGTCAAAAATCTGATTTTTTTTGTTTGCCTGCTATGTCTAAAAGTTGCTAACAAAAACTGGTGGCGGCAATACAAAGTGGCGTTAGAAGAAATGTGCTTTGTCTTGTTTAGCTTTCTTCAAGTGGTTTCCCTCCAGGTAAAAGAGGTCGTGTTCACTCAAACTATTCTCATAAGGCATGATCCCTAATCCACGCAATTCTTTGTAGATCTCCTCTGCATCCTTTCGGTAATTTCCACATCCTTCCTCTCGCTGGAGAGAGAGAGAGAAAAAAAGATCGTTATGTTGTTACCTAACACACATCCAGCATTCCTCCTCCGTAACTTCCTCCCTCATCAATGGGAAACCGACGACGATTCAATTCCCGACACAACCCCCAGCCCCTTCTGCGGTGTCTGCAGGTATCACTTTCCCTTCTCACTAATGTCCTTCCTGGCATTTATCACTGCAAGCGTTAAAAGTGCACTAGCTGCATCTACGGGTCCTCCCTCATTCCACATTGGTGAGAACCACTACAGATTCCGGTACCGCATTATGGATCACTATCGCTCCACATTCACCCTCTAAACATTAGCCTCTTTTTACATCAGCGAATGAACGTGTTGTCGCGACCCACTTCCCAGCGCAATCGAACCGGCTCACAAAGTGGCGCGCGCTGGCTTTGAGGCCAGCCCCAAAATGGGCGCCAAGTCTGTTTCACCAAGCAAGGGGAAAAGCCCGCCCGCGGGACGGGACTGTGAATACGCGCCCCCTACAGCATTCCCGCCCGGGGAGGGCGGGATCAGGAAGGCTTTAAAGCGAGGCCGCGAAGTTTGAATAACTCTCTTTTGCAACGGCAGCTCATCGACTCCGTGTCGTTATTTCAGCGCTGTGTGTAGCACACCGCTACAGTGTAAACATTCCCCGGTGTTCCTATCCAGACGGATCTGCGGCCGGTCTGTAAGAATGAAGCCCAGTGAATCCAAGGTAGATTGCAAAAATGAGTTTCAAGCTGTCTTGCAATAGGATACATAGCTTCACATTGGAAACTTTCTCTTCGACTCTCCTCCTAAAATATCCTACTTTTTGTCCACAGGTGACGCGGAACAAGAGTATGATGGAATACTCCACACCTCAATCTTCAGGAAGTTAATAGGAAAGTTGATGTCATCAGCAAAGGACCCCGCTTCATCACCTTTCATTCTGCAGTGTGAACCGTTTCGGTGCTCGTCCAGGCAACTAGAACTATGACCACAGTTGTAGGGGAACTCTCCATCTCAGAGTCCCCATGTGAGAGAGAAACCTGCTTTGCCGATAAATATATCTCCGTCCGTCACTGTTATTCTCTACCTCTTCCCATTCGCCACTGGAAAGGCTGCAATCCTGTAAAAGAGAAGTTAATCATTGCCATCGGAGAAGCAATTGGAGACAGATAATAAACGATGCCTTGGAAACAACACAAATATCGCCGAAATCAACAAAACTAGTTTGAGCGCTGACGTATTGATCAGTGAACCGGATGTACTGATTAATGGCGCAGTGGACAATGAAATGGCAGAATAGATAGATAGATAGATAGATAGATAGATAGATAGATAGATAGATAGATAGATAGATAGATAGATAGATAGATAGATACTTTATTCATCCCCATGGGGAAATTCAACTTTTTTTTCCAATGTCCCATACACTTGTTGTAGCAAAACTAATTACATACAATACTTAACTCAGTAAAAAATATGATATGCATCTAAATCACTATCTCAAAAAGCATTAATAATAGCTTTTAAAAAGTTCTTAAGTCCTGGCGGTTGAATTGTAAAGCCTAATGGCATTGGGGAGTATTGACCTCTTCATCCTGTCTGAGGAGCATTGCATCGATAGTAACCTGTCGCTGAAACTGCTTCTCTGTCTCTGGATGGTGCTATGTAGAGGATGTTCAGAGTTTTCTATAATTGACCGTAGCCTACTCAGGTCTTGAAATGAATTGCTTTCGCACCAAATGACAACTGTTTCCGAGTTACTGACAGAATTTGCAAGAAAAGGCGAATCACACGGTGCGACTAGTGCAGTCAGCCTCACAAATCGTATTCAAAGTGTGAGAGGGAAAAGCGTGTTATCAGCGCTGAGATATTCTCAAAGAAGCCGAGAGCCACGCATCAGCACGAGTTCCACAATGCATACCGAGTGGTGAGTCAGCCCATAGTGATGATAGCAGTTCCGCACATCGCACATCGCACATCGATAACAGTTCCAGCACCACCTCCACGATAGATACAGACAAGAGACTCTCTCTAGTCAACCGAGTGCTGCACATTGATACAAGTTCCACACTGGATGTAGAACGGTGAGTCTTTGTATTTCCAGTATCCCGAGGGCTGTTCATCGGTAAGAGATCCACGATAGTCACAGAGTAGTTTGTATACAAAACAGAAGGAAATGAGCTTGACCGGTGAACTTGGGCACACCCTCTGTTCTGCGCATATTTAGATTGGTGACGAAAATGAGAAGACACTGAATGGGGAAATCAGAGGGCCATGCGGTAGGGAAATTCTAGTCAGCTTCTAGAGTAGATAATGTGGTCAGTACAGCATTGTGGGACGAAGGGCCACAGATTACAGTGAAGTCACAGGTTACTACCACAGAGAAATAGGCACTTCCGTTCATCTTAGTCATCTCTCTGTGACCCTCCGCCCAGGTCCATTTATCTGCACCTTCTGTCCCACTCTCATCCACGTACCTACACAACCTTCACTGAAATAATACAATTGAATCCAAGTGCACTGTTCTTCACTGTTCACAGGAGAAGCTGTTCTCCTAAGGTACGACCTCTATTCCAGCCAACAACCTTGTAAATCGCCTCTGCATCCCTCTCTAGTATACACGCACCCTCTCTATAGTGTTTATTGTATAGATCCTGGATGGGGAAAATCTGCACGCATTCACCTTGTTCATTTCCCGAACTATTCCTTTCAAATATCTCTGGACATTTTGAAGCTTGTTGATATTTCTAAACTGTGAGTATGTGGCCAGAACAGCCCACGATCTTCTATCTACAGCCTCTCCAACGTGTTGTACATCTTCAACACAACGACCCAACCCGTAAACTCCGTGATCTGATTGTGAAGGCCAATGTGATCAGAGTTCAATACGAGCTCATCTGCCCGTGACGTTGCTTTCCAGGAATTATCATTCTGTATCTCCAGGTCTCTTTTTAGTTCCTGCACACTGAAGTCTACATATTCAATATGTGCGTCGAAACCTGTTTTATCTTTCCTCACAACGCAGAACATCTTACACTTGCCTGTATTAAATGCCATCCGCCATTTTTCAGTCCACTTCCTATCCAGTAAACATCAAGCTACGAGCTTGGGTACAGTTCCTGACTGGAGCAACGCCCCCAACTGAGGAGTCGTCCGGAATACTTCTGATTCAGTTTTCTACATTAACATCTCAGTCATTAGCATACATGATAATAAAAAAAAAAATTGGCCTGACACTAATCTGTTTACTTCACTTGTCAGAGTCAAATAATTAACCATCCACTCTCGGCTAATCGAGAAACGAACGTTCATCAATCCGTGTGCAAGGCGCAATTAAATTCGTATGGGCGCATAGCATTTTATTATCAAAGGTCCCTGGAATAATACTCCCTATCTCTTTAATATGTTCAAAAGAATATACGTGCGACTAGTTTAATTGTGATACTTGTTATTAGCTGTTACAGTGCCTTTGTCATTCAAATGACTCGAAATGACTAAAACAAGCGACAGTACAAATGATCCCATCTTCCCCCTCAATAAATCCTACCCTATTTCATCTGCCGAACTGAGAACCCGCCCTCAATATCAGCAGTGAATGTGCTCCGTTGAATGGGAGAAAATAAATCTGTTTGAAGTTGATTATGCATGTTGATTGCTCAGGATGATTGTCTACGTTAAAAACAACACTGAGCAGAAAATGTCCCATTTTAGCAGCTGACGTTAAATGTCTTTGATCGTACATTGGTAACGTTCGTATTATCCTTTGTTTAAAAGTTAATAACTTCTAACATCCCTTGGGGATACAAATTCATGGCCAGGTTACAGAGTTAGAAAACATTTTAATGTAACTGTTTCTGTAGCTGGTTGTCCCTTATGCGACAGTTGTCATAACCGCACTAATTGCCTCTGTGGAATTATTTTTAATTGCATATAACTCTGTAAAACCTGCCACCAGTCAATACGAGCATTTGGATCGTTCGCTGCAAATGAACTCTGCTTCTGACAGAACATGGGATATCCAGCGATTTACTACATCGCGGGCGTTTTCTTTCCGACAATCGTAGCGATCGGTGTCCCTGGTAAGGTACTGGAGCTGATTACTCAGTGTATGATGCCGTCATCATTTTGATTTTGTTCAATTGCACTGTTTGGACTTTTACTGCGCATCGATGCAACCATCGTCTGAAATGTGTTTCTAGAATTGAGGATTCGTACTCTCTCCGGTCCTGTTCACCCTGTACACATCAGACTTCCAATATAACTCGGAGTCCTGCCATGTGCAGAAGTTCGCTGATGACACGGCCATAGTGGGGTGTGTAAGGAATGGACAGGAGGAGGAGTATAGGAAACTGATACAGGACTTTGTGATATGGTGCAACTCAAACTACCTGCGTCTCAATATCACCAAGACCAAGGAGATGGTGGTGGACTTTAGGAGATCTATGCCTCATATGGAGCCAGTGATCATTAATGGAGAATGTGTGGAGCAGGTTAAGACCTACAAGTATCTGGGAGTACAGTTAGACGAGAAGCTAGACTGGACTGCCAACACAGATGCCTTGTGCAGGAAGGCACAGAGTCGACTGTACTTCCTTAGAAGGTTGGCGTCATTCAATGTCTGCAGTGAGATGCTGAAGATGTTCTATAGGTCAGTTGTGGAGAGCGCCCTCTTCTTTGTGGTGGCGTGTTGGGGAGGAAGCATTAAGAAGAGGGACGCCTCACGTCTTAATAAGCTGGTAAGGAAGGCGGGCTCTGTCGTGGGCATAGTACTGGAGAGTTTAACATCGGTGGCTGAGCGAAGGGCGCTGAGTAGGCTACGGTCAATTATGGAAAACTCTGAACATCCTCTACATAGCACCATCCAGAGACAGAGAAGCAGTTTCAGCGACAGGTTACTATCGATGCAATGCTCCTCAGACAGGATGAAGAGGTCAATACTCCCCAATGCCATTAGGCTTTACAATTCAACTGCCAGGACTTAAGAACATTTTTAAGCTATTATTAATGCTTTTTGAGTTAGTGATTTAGATGCATATCATATTCTTACTGAGTTAAGTATTGTATGTAATTAGTTTTTGCTACAACAAGTGTATGGGACATTGGAAAAAAAGGTTGAATATCCCCATGGAGATGAATAAAGTATCTATCTATCTATCTATCTATCTATCTATCTATCTATCTATCTATCTATCTATCTATCTATCTATCTATCTATCTATCTATCTATCTATCTATCTATCAAGCATCTGATATTTCTGTTATTCAGCTTCTATATTGCTTCTACGTGATGCTTTTTATTTACTTTGTCAATTACTTTGGTGCCGATATTGCCATACTTCCACAGTTTCACTTTGCTGAACTTCCTGAGTCGATCGTGGTCGTTTTTCCAGATCAGAAGATTTTTGAACTGACCGGCCAGTCGAATATCGACACACAGGTCTGTTCTTCCATAAAACGTTAAATTATGCACTAATTCTCCTGATTTGACTACACATAAAACATTCAGCTACTTCAGCTCAAATAATGGAAATTGTGTTGTTATGGAGCGATCGACCATCACGGGTACGTGACGTGGAAAGCAGATACCGGGTTCTAATCTGTCGGAAAGTCACCAACCCACTGCTAATTCTGTACATTATTGTCCAGCCAGAGTGCAAGGACAGATTCCACAAACATTGAATTTCTGCTTTTCATTTCCAGAACAAAATAAAAAATCTTACCCTGCGTAGCATTTAAAAAATGGTGGGCATTCAGACATTTGCAGCTAAGGATAAGTCTGTGATGATTTTTTTCTCTCTCCAAATTTCTTGTAGTTAATTTAACGGCGATTGTGATCCTATCTCGGGGAAAATGCGGACTCTCCAAATGCATCACCCATTACCTGGTTGGTATGGCAACAGCGGATTTGATGGCCGTTATAGTTGTTGCTTTAGTGGAACAGACGAACAATATCTACATTTATTCTAGATTCCTGCTCATCACTCCTGTATGCGCAGTGACAGGTGTATTATATGCTCTGACACTGGACTGTTCTGTTTGGTTTACAGTCACTTTTACCTTCGATCGTTTCATCGCAATATGTTGTAGAAAGCTTGGGGAAAGATACTGCACTGAGAGAACAGCAACGGTGGTTATGGTGACCGTGGTTCTAGTGAGTTGCGGGAAATGTGCCCCGTATTACTTTAGTGTTGAATCTTACGTCATTATTGACAACATACCGTGGCGTTGCGCCTTCTCACATGAATACGCTACTTCACCCGTGTGGAGAGGATACGAATTACTGGATAGCATTTTAACACCGTTGCTACCAATCGGCTTAATTGTTATTTTCAATGGATTAACAGTCAGACATATAATTGCGTCAAATAGAGTCCGCAGAGGGCTTCGGAAAAGCAGCGATAAACAGAAAGATACTGAGGTGGAAAACCGCAGAAAATCGATGATTTTATTGTTTGCAATTTCAGCTAATTTCATATTACTCTGGATGCCCTACACAGTTCGTTCCCTGAAATGGCAAACGGAAAATTACTATTACCTGGACAGATATTTGACTACCCCGGTCTATATACTACAACAATTTGGCTACATGTTGCAAACGCTCAGTGTGTGCACCAATACTTGTATCTATACGCTGACACAGAGGAAATTCAGACAAGAGCTGAAGGATGGACTGAAGTATGTTTTTACGTTAAAAGGTCATCTGTGTAGATAACGCCTACTACAATTGTAATTCAGCTGAGTTATAGAATAAAACATTTGGAATAAATTATTAGGTTTTAGCAAATATTTCATAACTTCAAACAATCTTGTGCCTGGTCATCCTGAAATGAATAAATTCCAAACTATCACAGAGAGTTGACAATCATCCTGGAAACGTTACCACAGCATAAAGCCAGGACCAACAGGTTCCGGGATTGCATCATTCACCAGGCCATCAAAATGATGAACTCACGCTGATTTGAGTGTTTTCTATGTTATATTGACTTTTCTATTTATTATAAATTATTATTGTTGCGGATTCAAGCAACAAGAAATGTATGAGTGAGACAGGGGTTTTTATAACAAATAACAAGTTTATTAAACACTGAAAACAAACCCTCAAAAGTAACAAACCACTCACGTAACCGGAAATCAGCTGCTGTGCGGCAGCTTAAACAGTTCTTAAAGCGATGTTGCAAAAACAGTTCTTCAAAGTAGTATTGCAAAAGTTCAAAATGTTTACAGTCCATTTACGGGAGAGACTTTTTAAACGATTTAAATTCTCTTTCACGTCGTCTTGCTTCAGTTCCAAATCTAACTTTTCCCACGAAGAATTTAGGAAGAATGAAACGGCTTAAAGGCACTGACCTTTCCTTTAGAGAACTGTTCCCAATCATTTCTGTTATTTCACAGGGATTAACAGGAGAACAGTCAACGAATTCCTTCCGAATGAGGGTCAAACAAGGTCGAACCTGTTTCACCGTCGAAATCGACTTCCCTCGATCTGTTAACTCCTGAACTCCGATCTTCACTCTCCACTGATTTTCAACTAAAATTCATAAAATTTTATCATAAAATTAAATCACGCAGTGGCATGAAGTCAACATGGCAAATCCAGCCACGAACTGCCCCTCCTCACAGGGAGGGGTCCTCCTTTTAAACCCTGTAAAACAAACCTGTCACATGACCTCTACTGGCTGGAAAATGACGTCACTCCACCATCACAAGACCATTACATCAAGTCCAGTATAGCTTCAAAACCAGTCACGTGACAAGTACACCACTGTCACGTGTCACGGGTACGTTACATTATAAATTACTAGGATTGCACATTGCTCATTTAGATGGAGAAGTAACCTGAAGATTTTTATTCCTCATTTTTGTGAAGGATGTAAGAAATAAAGTCAATTCAATCACAAGGGGAGGAATGACTTCCGGACTTTCTGGGGTTCAGATGTTTCAAAATGCTCATAGTCGTGTAAAAAAGAGTAAAGGGAAAGTCTTTTAAATACAGGGAGAGATTGACAGCCTCACAATTGCGGAAAAGGAGGACACCGTGGTGGGATTGGATGTTAATAGACTGTGAGAGGAACTCAGAAGTAGGAAGGGAACAGCACTCGTTTAAGATTACTCTATACAGAGCTCGCATCACCAAGACGGAAACAACACAGAGAGACAGTGACAGATTGGGACATATATTTTGCACAAGTGCTTATATTAACACAGCTGTTGTCAAAGGCACCTTAAACTTCATTGATATTCATTGGCAATTCCTCTTTTTAAAAGGTTTAAATGTGACAGAATTTCTCAGTTGTGTACGGGAAGGAAACCTGCCACAAGTAGCGGGCAGGCGGACAAGTGAACAGTCTATCTTGTGCTAATACTAGGAAGTGAAATGGGTCAGGTAACTGATCACTCCGCGTGTCAGCATTTCAGAACGAAAGAGCACAGCTGTTCGACATACCTTACACTGGGATAGGAGCAGACAATATGGAATGTACATAATTGATACTATCGGGTAGGAACGTGGGAGCCGAATTAGGGAAGCGATTTGTTCCTTCAAATGCACTAGAGAAATATGAAGATTGTTAATGGAGCACTTGTTTGGGGTTCAGCGTTGGCTTCTTTCATTGAGGCGGGGAACGGATGAACCTGGTTGACAAGAGATATGAAACACCTCTTCAAGAAGAGGAAGGAAATATACTTAAGGTTTGCGAAGGGAGGATCAGACAGGGCTGTGGAAAGTCAAAAGTAGCCAGGAAGGTTTTAACAGTGGACTTAGAAGAATCAAAATGAGAAGGCATGGAAGAGACGAGTTAATGTAGGTGAAAAAAAAAACAGGAGGATGTCGAGAGAGAGTGTGGGAGAGATAAGAGATAAATTGATAAGCATGGGTCTGAGTGCAAGAAGGCAGTGAAGGTCATTAATGATTATTTGCTTCACCAGTGAGCGGGACCTTGATGAATGTGGATACAGCGAGAGAAAAGCAGGAGTGCTGAGACGTGCAGAAGCTTCGAATTACGAACTAGAAACTGTGAACACATGAAAATAAACCACTCCCCGGTGCTAGAGGGAATGCAATCCAGGTAATTAGAGAAAGCGAGCTGAGATATTACTGGGCTTTTGGACATAACATTTGTGACATCACTGGCCACAGAAGCAGTGCGGGAGGATTGGTGAATGGCAAATGCTATTTCTTTGTTCAAGACATGTAACAGGAAGACTGTTGAGAATTACAGCCCAGTGTGTCTTCGGTCAGTACTGGTCAAGTTATTGTAGAGGCTTCTTATAGACGGAATTTACGGTGAAACTTATTCTGGATGGTGATAGTCGGCATGGTTTTGTGTCCCTTATGAGCCAGAATAAATTCCGTGAAGAAGTGAGAAATAGGCAGATGAAGCAGAAGAGTCGATGTGGGGTATATTAATTCTGAAAGGTATAAGACTGTTTTCCCGATGGTGCAAACCTTCAGAAAGTCAGGTGGCCTGGGATCTAGTGAAACCTGGCTGCTTCGATTCAGAGTTGGCTTACCAACGGACCGCCGATGAGTTAGTGGTTGGAGTGTATTCTGTCTGGAGGACAGTGGCTAGTGTTGTTCTACAAGGAAGGTATAATTTTAGTACACTTTACAAATATGTCTAGGCTCTGCTGTTATAATGTCCTGAGAGACAGACTTTAATAGGACCATCCTGCAGGACCTGGATCATTTATTGAATTGGGGCTGATTTTGAAAGCAAACTAGTGAATTCGGATTGAACCTGCACGCTATCTAAACTGAAATCACGTTTACTTATTACAGGGCAGGTGCTAAGATTACATCACAACATTTATCTTTTCCCCAGTGGAACCCTGCAACTCAAGATCAGCATTTCAAAATATTCAGCAACATCCTTTGTTTCTTTCCAAATGAACCAGTCTCCCAGAAAGCGAATTTAACCGGCATCCCCTTCTCATCGGAGTGTTTAGTTGGTCCTTGTATCTCATTTTCTCGGGCTGCTCTCATTTTCCTCAGAACTCATGCCCCAGTATGTATGGGATCAGAAGGATCAAACATTTCCAGTGTCATCCGTTCAGTAAGACACCAATGTCCTCAACAATCTATTCGAGGCCTCTAGTCGTAAAAGGTTCTGCTCTGCTGCTGTTACAGACACTCCTGGGAAGGCAGTCCATAAATGTGATGGAAATGCTGTGAAATGTTCACCTCTGGCCTTGTAAATTTTGACTATCGTGTCGACCGGGCCCCCTCTGTAAACACCCATAACAGATTTATTGTGTTTTCTTTTTTCAGTACTTCGCTTGTTCCACATCATGTCGTGTATATCTGGAAAGGACAAGTGCATATTTGGATGTAAACACATGTAACCGTCGGTTATGTTAACAGCTGAATCAACATTAAGAAGAACTCCGCACCCAGCCCCCTCCGGCCAAACAGAAGAAATGTTGTTTAGGTGGATGCTGCGTAATGTGTTACCCTGTTGCAAATAAATACCACGAAATAACAAAGAATACACAATAAGCGGTTAAATGACTTACATTTCTTAATTTTACTCGATGGTTAGTAAATAAAATAAAGCCCGTTCACATGGATCATTCTATTGCGAACAATGGAGCTCACGTATCGGTCAATTCGTTCCACGTCGACCTCTTCCGAGCGGAGTCGGCCCTCGCTTGAAATCCAGTCCTTCTGGCTGTCTGCCAACCCTCTCCATTCGCGTCTTCTCTCTTCTTCTCTCTCCAACAAAAGGCCGCGAAATCCTTGCTCCCAGACCCAGACGAAAGAACAACATGCCTCTCATTGGATATCCCACATACAAAACACCTGTTCGCCTTAGTCATAACCCAAACATTGCATCTTCAAAGGAAGCATTACCTATGGTGTGAAGCATTACAGAGAGGACATTACATTAGCAGTGAAACCTTACAGCGTGTTACACTCCCCACCCCCCCCCCAACAAATTTAGACATGTCCTCATGACATTGAGATAATTCGCCAACCCTTCCTGCAATACACAAAGTCCATTCCTGGTGTAAGAATGCAGTGACAAAGCCTTCCCAAAACTGTAGGAGTCCACTCTCCACCCCGGTGCTACTTCAGCCAGCCTATCCGGTGGTCTCTTTATTCTCTAGAAGTCTGGACCCCTCACCCAATTCTTCAGGTTCTGACACAACTGGGGATACTCCTGGTCTACTTGTCCAGGTCTCCACCGGTATTGTACGTGCCCACCAACGACTCAGAGCCCTCTGTCCAGTGACCAGCACCCGCCTCACCCCTTGCAGGATCCCCCTGCAGCACAGGATATACACAGATAGGACACCACCCCCAATTTCACCTGACAGCGGGAGAAGTTCTGGGAGTTTCTTCCTCAATCACTGGGGAGTTAGCAAAAGACAGCATTTACCACGCATTCAGGGCCTCATACTCCGAATCAGTATCCATCTCAGGAGTGGAGGACTCCCTAACCTCTACGGCTGTGGGTCCTACAGTCACTCAGCGTTTCTGCAGAGTCCAAGTGTAGATGCAGGCTCCAGGTTGGGCTCTGGGTCTAAATGCACCTGTTGTCCAAGCGGTAGCAGTTGTTTTTCCAATGGAGAATACTGACAGGCCGATTCCGATCCTGTGGTTTCAGGTTTGGCTTTTGCCTCTCCACCACATAGGGTTCAGCCGCTCAGCGGTCCGCCAACTTGTTTCCCAGGAATCTCCAAGTTCCTTATGAGGGCCCGATCTCCCGGCAGGAGCTGGGAAAACTTCATCTTTAATCGGACTTCCTCTTTTTTTCCTTGATTACGTTGAGCAGCCGGGATCGCAGCTAATTCATATGCCCCTTTCAGCTCTCTGCTCATGTCAGATTGTATGCATTTTTCATACATTAAATTGTACCTTTGATCATTTGAATATTGTTGGGGAGAGGGACACCTGCAGGAAGCAACAGTGGTCGTGCTTCTGGCACTGAGTGTGGCCCTGTGGATGACAAGAGTGGGGAAATGAAGAGAATGACATCAGTAGGCGACCCTATAGTCACAGAGCTAGATGGTATGTGAATGCGAAAGTGAAGCTTGGTGGTAGCTTGCATCAAGGTGCTTGGGTCGTGTATATATTGCTACAAAAGTCAAAGGAAGAAGGAGAGGAGGACCTGAAAAACAGAATATAGAAAGTTGGGAAAAGTCTGTGATGCGGTACCTCGAAGAGTAGTGATCTCGGGATTGCTGTCTGTGCTACGCGACAGCGGGGATAAGGATAGAATGAGGTGGCAGATAAATGCGTGCCTGGAGAATTGGGAAAAACACAGGGATTTAGATTTTTGGATAATTCGGTCGTCTTCCGTGGCAGGTGGGACCTGTACAATTGCACTTGAATCCGGGGCCTCGGGCAATATTCTTGGGGGCGGCTATACACGAGCTGTTTGGTGTGGTTTAAACTAATATGACAGGGGGAATACAACCAGAATAATAGATCTGAAGACAAGCCAGAAGGTTTACAATTAGATGATGTGTCGGACCTGAATGTTAGGAAGTACAAGCCAATGTGTGGCTATAAATGCAGACAGAGCAGAGAGTTAAATTATACCACAGAGGCACAATTCAAAAGACAGTATAATGCAGGACTGAACGTGCTGTATTTAAATGCGCGAAGCATTCGGTATAACGTGAACAAATTAGAGATTAATTGGGATGACATTCTGGGCATCACTGAGTCATGACTGAAAGAAGGCCATACGTGGGAAATCAAAAGTAAACGTCAAAGGATAAACTTCAATCTTCAGCAAGTCAATAGGAAAGTTGATGCCATCAGCAAAGGAACCCCGCTTCATCACATTTCATTCTGCAGTGTGAACCGATTACGGTGCTCATTCAGGCAACTGGATCAATGACCACAGCTGTAGAGGAACTCTCCATCTCAGAGTCCACGAGTGAGTCTGAAACCTGCTTTGCCTAGAAATATCTCTCCGTTCGTCACTGTTACTCTCTACCTCTTCCCATTCGCCACTGGAAAACCTGCAATCCTGTAAAAGAGAAGTTAATCATTGCCATCGGAGGAGCAGTTGGAGACAGATAATAAATGATGCCTTGGAAACAACACAAATATCGCCGAAATCAACAAAACTAGCATGAGCGCTGATGTATTGATCAGTGAACCGAATGTATTGATTAATGGCGCAGTGGACAATGAAATGGCAGAATAGGTCTTGAAATGAATTGCTTTCGCAACAAATGACAACTGTTTCCGAGTTACTGATGGAATTTACAAGAAAAGGCGAATCACACGGTGAGACTAGCGCAGTCAGCCTCACAAATCGTATTCAAAGTGTGAGAGGGAAAAGCGTGTTATCAGCGCTGAGATATTCTCAAAGAAGCCGAGGGCCACGGGTTAGTACGAGTTCCACAATGCATACAGAGTGCTGAGTCAGCCCATAGTGATGACACCAGTTCCGCACATCGCGCATCGATACCAACTCCACGATGGATACAGAAAGGCGAGCCATCCTCTAGTGATACCAGTTCCACGATAGAGAATGACGTGAGTCATCCTTTGTATTTCCAATATCCCGAGGGTCGTTAATCGGAACGAGTTCCACAACAGGCACATAGTAGTTTGTACTACAAAACAGACGGAACCCGAGATTGAAAGGTGAGCTTGAACGCATCCTTTGTTCTGCACATACTTAGATTGGTGACGAAAATGAGAAGACACTGAATGGGGAAATCGAACAGAGATAGTCGTGAAGTCACAGGTTACCACTACAGAGAAATATGCAATTCCGGTCATCTAAGTCATTTCTCTGTGATCCTCCGCCCCGCCCCCTTTATCTGCACCTTCTGTCCCACCCTCACCCTCAACCTTCACTGAAATGATGCAATTGAATCCAATCTACCATTTACGCTTGCAGTTTCTTCCACACTCTCTGGACTCTCTGAGAGAATAAGTTCTGCTACATATATTTCAACTTTCTCCCCAAGCCGATGAGCTCTAGTTGTAGATTCACTCAAAGGATAAAACACAGAACATAGAAATCTACAGTATATTACACGCCCTTCGATCCACAATGTTGTGCCAAATATGTAACCTTCTCTAGAAACTCTTTAGACTTTCCCCAGCGCAAAACCCTCTACTTTTATAAACTGCATGTACCTGTCGAAAAGATTCTTAAAATATCCTATTTTATCCGCTGCCAGCGCCGCCGCCCGCATTGCATTCCATGCACACAGCGCTCTCTGTGTGTAAAACTTACCCCTCGTTTCCTCTCTGTACCTATTTCCAAGCACTTTAAAACTATGCCCTCTTGCCTTAGCCATTTCGGCTCTGGGGAAAAAAAATCTATGACTATCCACGCGATCAATGACTCTCTTCCTCTTTCAGGTCACCTCTCATCCCCTGTCACTACAAGGAGAAAAGATCAAGTGTACTTAAGCTATTCTCCTAAGGTACGACCTCTATTCCAGGCAACACCCTTGTAAATCGCCTCTGCACTCCCTCCTTAGTATCCACGCACTCTCCCTATAGTGTCTGTAGTATAGACTGTTTGAGGAAAATCGGCGTGCATTCACCTTGTTCATTTCCCCAACTCTTCCTTTCAAATTATCTCTGGATATTTTGAAGCTTATTGATTTTTCAAAACTGTAAGTAGTTGGCCAGAACAGCCCGTGATATTCTATCTACGGCCTCATCAATGTTGATTGCTCAGGATGATTGTCTACTTTAGAAACGACACTGATTAGAAAATGTCGCATTTTAGCAGCTGATGTCAGATGTCTTGGAAGTACATTGGTAACGTTCATATAATCTTTTGTTTAAAAGTTAATATCTTGTAACATCCCTTGGGAATACAAATCATAGCAATGTTACAGAGTGACAAAAACATTTTAATGTAACTGTTTGTGTAGCTGCTTGTCCCTCACGCGACAGATGTCATAACAACACTAACTGCTTGAGTGAAATTACCCTGAATTGCATATAACTTTGTAAAACCTGTCATCAATCCATATAAGCATTTGGATCGTTCCCTGCTACTGAACACTTCTCCTGACGGAATATGGGATATCCAGCGATTTACTACTTCGCGGGCGTTTTCTATCCAACAATTGTAGCGATCGCTGTCCCTGGTAAGATACTGGAGCTGGTCACTCTATGTATGGTGCCGTCGTCATCTTGATTTTGTTCAATTGTACTGTTTGGACTTTTACTGAGCACAGATGCTACCTCCGTCAAAAATGTGCTTCCAGAATGGAGGATTCAACCATCTGATAGTTTTGTTATTCAGTTTCCATATTGTTTCTACGTGATGTTTTCTTTATTTCTTTTGTCAATTACGTGGGTGCCGATATTGCCATAGTTCCATAGTTTCACCTTGCTCGGCTTTCTGAACCGACAGTGGGTTTTTTTCCAGATCAGCAGCTTTTCAACTGACCCGCCAGTCGAAAATCGACACTCAGGTTTGTTCTTCTATAAAACGTTAAATTATAACTTATGCATTAAATATCATGATCTCACCACAAATAAAACCTTCAGCTATTTCACCTCAAACAATGGAAATTGAGCGATCGACATTCACGGGTACGTGACGTGGAAATCAGATGCCGGGCTCTAATCTATTGGAAGGTCACCAACCCACTGCTAATTATGTCAATTATTGTCCAGCCGATATGCACAGATTCCACAACATTGAATTTTTGCTTTTCATTTCGGAAACAAAAATGCATACCCTGCGTAACATTGGAAAAATGATGGGCATTCAGACATTTGCAGCTAACGATTATTCTGTGTTGATTCTTTTTTTCTCTCTAAATTTCTTGCAGTTAATTTAACGGCCATTGTGATCCAATCTCGAGGAAAGTGCGGACTCTCCAAATACATCACCCGTTACCTCGTTGGTATGGCAACAGCGGATCTGATGGCGGTTATAGTTGTCGCTGTAGTGGAACAGACCAACAATATCTACGTTTATTCTAGATTGTTGCTCATCACTCCTGTATGTTCGGTGACAGGTGTATTATTTCTTGTGACGTTGGACTGTTCTGATTGATTTACGGTCAGTTTTACCTTCGATCGTTTCATTGCAATATGTTGTCGAAATCTGCGGGAACGATACTGCACTGAGAGAACTGCAGCGGTGGTTATGGTGACCGTGGTTTTAGTGAGCTGCGGGAAAAGTGTCCCGTTTTACTTTACTGTTGAACCTTACGTCATCATCGACAACGTGCCGTGGCTTTGCGCCCTTACACATGAATACGCTACTTTACCCGTCTGGAAAGGAATGGAATTACTAGATAGCATTTTTGTACCGTTACTACCAATCGGCTTAATTCTTATCTTCAATGGGTTATCAGTAAGACATAGAATTGCGGCAAATCGAGTCCGCAGAGGGCTTAGGAAGAGCAGCGATAAACAGAAAGATAACGAGGTGGAAAAGCGCAGAAAATCGATTATTTTATTGTTAACAATTTCTGCTAATTTCATATTACTGTGGATGCCCGCTACAGCTCGGTCCCTGAAATGGCAAACGGAAAATTACTATTACCTCGACAGATATTTGAATTCCCCGGTATATATACGACAGCAATGTGGGTTGATGTTGAAAACTCTCAGTGTGTGCACCAATACTTGCAACTATACACTGACACAGAGAAAGTTCAGACAAGAGCTGAAGGATGGACTGAAGTATGTTTTTACGTTAAAAGCTCATCTGTGTAGATAACATCCACTCCAATTGCAATTCAGGGGAGATTTCGAATAAAACAGTTGGAATAAATAATTAGGTTTGACAAATATGTCATAAATTCAAACAATTTTGTGCCCAGTCATCCTGAAAGGAATAATTTCCAAACTATCACAAAGACTTGACAATCATCCTGGTAACGGTACCACAGCATAGAAGCCAGGACCAACAGGCTCCGTGATTGCTTCATCCACCAGGCCATCAAACTGATTAACTCACGCTCATTTGAGTGTTTTTTCTTTGTTACATTGACTGTTCTATTTATGATAAATTATTATAAATTACTAGGATTGTACATTGCACATTTAGACGGAGACGTAACCTAAAGATTTTTATTCCTCGTGTATGAGAAGGATGTCAGAATTAAAATCAAGTCAGTCTCAAGGGGAGGAATGACTTCCGGACATCTCGCGGTTCAGATGTTTCAAAATGTTCATAGTCGGGTAAAAGAGAGTAAACAAAAAGTCTTTGAAACACAGGGAGAGCTTAACAGCCTCACAGCTGCGGTAAAGAAGGACACTGTGGTGTGATGTAGGAAGGGAACAAACACACGGTTCAGAGTACTCTGTGCAGATCTCGCATCACCAAAACGGAAACAACACACAGAGACAATGACAGATCGGGAGATAGATTTTGGACAGGTGCTTATATGAACACAGCCGTTGTCACAGGCAACTTAATCTTCACTGATATTCATCGGCAATTCCTCGGTTTAAAAGGTTTAGATGTGACAGAATTTCTCTGTTGTGTACATGAAGGAGACATGGCACAAGTAGCGGGTAGGTGGACTCGTGAACATTCCATCTTGTGTTAGTAAAATAAAGTTAAATGGGTCAGGTAACTGATCTCTCCACGTGTCAGCATTTCCGAACGATAGAGCACAGCTATTCGACATAACTTACGCTGGTATAGCAGCAGACAATATGGAATGTACATAATTGGTACTGTTGTGTAGGAACGTGGGAGCCGAATTGAGGAAGCGATTTGTTCCTTCAAATGTACTAGAGAAATATGGAGATTGTTGATGGAGCACTTGATTGGGGTTCAGCATTGGCTTGTTTCCTTGAGATGGGGAACGGATGGCCCCGTAAAGTAACTCTGGTTGACCGGATATATGGAACACCTCTTCAAGAAGAAGACAGAAATATACTTCAGGTTTTGGAAGGAAGAATCAGGCAGGGATATGGAAAGTCACAATGTAGCCAGGAGGGATTTTCTAGTGGTCTTAGAAGAATTAAAATGAGAAGGCATGGGAGAGCCGCTAAAGTAGGTGAAAAACAGGAGGATGACGGAAGGCAATGTGGGACAGATCAGAGATAAAAGAGGAAGTATGTGTCTGGAGTGCAAGGAGGCAGTTAAGGTTCTTTCTGATACTTTGCTTCGGTATTCACCAGTGAGTGAGTCCTTAATGAATGTGGATACAGCGGAAAAAAAAGAGAAACAGTTGTGCTGAGATATGCAGACGTTTCGAATTACGATCTGGAAACTGGGAAAACATGAAAATTATATATTTCACGGTGCTAGAAGGATGTAATCCGGGTAAATAGAAAACCAGTGAAGATACTGAAAACGTATTCTGATTAGGGATAGTCAGCATGGTTTTGTGACCCTTATGAACCAGAATAAATTCCATGAAAAAGTGAAAAATAGGTAGATACTGCAGAAAAGTCGATGTGGGGTATATTAATTGTGTAAGCTATTAGACTGGGTTCCCGATGGTACACACTTTCCGAAAGTCAGGTGGCCTGAATCTAGTTAAACCTGCCTGCACAGATTCAGAGCTGGCTAACCAAAGGGAGGCCGATGAGGTAGTAGACGGAGTGCACTCTGCCTAGAGGACAGTGGCTAGTGATTTTTTGCAAGGAAGGTATAATCTTTAGTACACTTTACACCTATATCTAGACTTTGTTCTTATAGTGTACTGAGACACATACTTCAATTTGACCGCCCTGCAGGACTTGGATAATTCATTGTGTTAGGGCTGATTTTGAAAGCAAAATACTGAATTCGTACTGAAACTGCACGCTATCTAAACTGAAATCATGTGTTCTTATTACAGGGCAGATGCAACGATTACATCAAAACAATTTTCCCCCCAGTGGAACCCTGCAACTCAAGATCAGCATTTAAAAATATTCAGCATCATCCTTTGTTGCTTTCAAAATTAAACAGCCTCCCAGAAAGCAAATTTCAAGTTCCCAATTCAAGTACACACGAATTTGACTTATGTCAAGTTAAACTTTGAACAGCGGGTTTATCGTACCCGGAATAGATACACTGATATTTCGATCCATTTAAACTTTAGTTCACATGGACAGTGTGGAATTTGTGTCTCCCTCTGAAATCAATACCACAGCAAACAAACACAAGAACGCAATCGAAATACGCAGGTAAGGCAAAACAAAAATCTAAGCTCCAACGTTTTTTTCTTTCAAAACTGTCGCTGGTGACTGGCTTATATACAATAAACAGTTAATTCTTATAGTGAAAATATTTATCAAATATAATAAAGAACAACGGGAAACCAGATGTGGATGATTGCGGCCCTCATACACTAACATTTTATACAATTTTGGAAAAAGAAGCATTCTTTGATATTAACCTGTTCCTGCAAAGTTATTTCAACTAATGAAGCAGACATTTTCAGACAGTGAGATCCTCTTGTTAAAGAAAATATTAATTCAAACATCCTTTCTCTATATTGCTAACAATCACACGATTGCCTTCCGTTCATTCACGCACGTAATACTCCCATTTCTCTTTCAATTGAGCTCACAAATGTCCAGTCCTTGTGCAATAATTTGCATTCTAAATGTATTCACACTTTAAACTATCGCAGAACTTTTAAGTGTTGAAAAGTTAACAAATAATCTATAATTAGAATCATACAACATTTAAGAAATCCTTTCGAGTCTAAAACAAATGGACGCTGGAAGTTATGTATCGTCCGCAAATTATTATTCATCATATCTACAAGATATCGTCAATACGTCACCAAATTTCCAAGGACTCCAACGTTTTCCCGACTCCAATCACTGACCAAAGATAAGATTGAGAGTTAATGAACGATTTGTTGTATATTATCAGGTTCAATAATCATAATCACCACCGTTAAAGTAACAGATTGGAACACTGCACCGGCTCCTGTGCCATACGCCCCAGTCCCCAATCCGGAACTATGGTCTTGACTGCTTTAATGATGGAGTGAGGCTATATTCCTTTAGTGTTTTTCCTCCCTTATAATCAGAGGGATGCGATTACAATGATGGCGATGATCTCTTTACTTCCTTTTCTGAGTTGTTTTGAAGGTTGTGGCCTGAAGTTACACGATATAGAAACATATAAAACTATGAAGTGGATTGATAAGATAGAGGCAGGGAAGTTGTTTCCATTGGTAGAAAAGGCGTGCCAGAAAGGCAATGTCATGATAATCGTGGGGGATTTTTAACACGACAGTGGATTGGGAAATCTAGGTATGTAATGGACCTCATTACATACTCTACGTCCAATATTCCTTCAAACAAGCAAATACACAAAGAATATCACATCAATGTAGAGTATTTTTAAAAGTAGCTTAATCACTATAGACATGTTAAGCCAGATGAAATATGGAGAGTGGGTCGGAGTAGTGACAAGAGTACTGGGTTCTTTGCCTGTATGCTGGCAGGAGATGTTTGCAAATAAACTGACTTTCATCATCATAACCATACAGATCTGAGTCGCTACGTCCAACTCGAACCTTCTGTTTCAAATGCAGCCACTGCTTATCTTATTATTTCTCTGTGAATGGGGATGTTAAATCAGCAACTTTCCTATCGGCTGCAGACACCTCATTTCATCTCCAGTGTTACATAGAAACATAGAAATCACAACTCAGGCCCTTCGGTCCACAAAATCTTGACGAACATGTCCCTACCTTATTAATTACTAGGCTTGCATATAGCCATCTATCTTCGTAAGCTCCATGTACTTATCTAAAAGACTCTTAAAAAACCCTATCGTATCCTCCTCCACCACCGTTACTGGCCGCCCATTCCACGCACTAACCACTCTCTAATTAAAAAAAAAACTTACCCTGATATCTCCTCCGCACCTACTCCCCGACACCTTATACCAGAGTCCTCCTGTGGCAACCATTTCCACCTTGGGGAAAAAAGCCTCTGACTATCCACATGATCAGTGCCTTTCCTCATCTTATACAATTATATCAGATCACCTCATCCTTCGTTTCTCCAAGGACAAAAGGCCGAGTTCACTCAACCTATTCTCATATGGCACGCTCCCCAATCCAGGCAACATCCTTGCAAATCTCCTCTGCACCCTTTCTATGGCTTCCACATCTTTCCTGTAGTGGGGCGATCAAAAGTGAGCACAGTACACGAAGTGGGTTCTGACCAGGTTCCTATATAGCTGCAGCATTACCTCCCAGCTCCCAAACTCAATTCCACGATTGATGAAGGCCAATACACCGTACACCATCTTAACCACAGCTTCCACCTACGGAGCTGTTTGAGCGTCCTATGGACTCGGACCCCAAGATTCCTCTGATCCTGCACACCGCCAAGAGTCATACCATTAAAACTATATTCTGTCATCATATTTGACCTACAAAAATGAACCACTTCACACTTAACTGTGTTGAACTCCATCTGCCACTTCTCAGCCCAGTTGTTCGCATTATCAATGTCTCGCTGTAACCTCTGATAGCCTTCCTCACTATCCACAACTATCTTTGTGTCATCAGCAAACTTACTAATCCATTCCTACAATTCCTCATGCAGGTTGTTTCAAAAAATCACGAGGTTGAAACAAAAACAGATAGGGGATGTCCTCCAAGGGAATCAGGATCTGTCTTTCTGTTGCAAGGATTATCACAGTTCCTGCTGTTGGTCAGTAAATGATTAATGAGTTTTTAGTAATCAGCGTCTTCTGTCTCAATTGCCAAAACCCGTGATCTTCTCCATCGTAACAGCGTCTTGGATCAATCCTTCATCAATGAAGGACCATTCCGGATCGGCTAAGGCTGTTGGGGACCAGCCATGGAGGGTGGTGGTCGTGGGGTTTCTATCAGGTCTGCTCACGCTGTGATACCCTTGTCTGCACCCAGTTGATAGGATTCATCTGCCATTCGTTCCATACACAAGATCTGCAACCTACTTAACCCCAGTTCTCAAACACCATCCTTGTTCGCTCATCGAACCAGTCGGCCTCAACCAGCAGCTTCTGGCTTTCACCTGACCTGCATAACGTTTCCCTTGTTAATTGTCCTTGCCCCTTACGTTGAGGCTTCTGGCGTTACTTTGTTTTATTACTTTGCGATCTGTTATGGAAGTTATTGTTCCCCGCTGAATCCGCTCCACTGCTCTGATCTTGGCTCAGGCCTCCTCTGCATTTCCTGACAGATTAAACGGCAAGGATGTTAAATACAGAAGACATCTCCCCAGTGATATTACAGCCACTCTTTAAATGAAGTTCATTATATTCCATGAAATGACATGAAATGTTAACCATTGATTTGGATAGTAGTGGAGCAAAATCTGTAAGGATAAATGCTCCTGTCATTAGATATTTTTGAATGACACACAAGACATCTCAGGACATGTATGAAAGTGTAACATGGCAGATGTGATTACAGTTAACGCAGAAGAAAATTGTAATGAAAGGAAGAACGCAATATGTCGGGGTTTTTTTCTACAAACCCCATTTCTAGAAAAGTTGGGATATTTTCCAAAATGCAATAAAACAAAAATCTGTGGTATGTTAATTCACGTGATACTTTATTTAACTGACAAAAGTACAAAGAAAGGATTTTCAATAGTTTTACAGACCAACTTAATTTATTTTGGAAATAGATACAAATTTAGAATTTGATGGTTGCAACACACTCAACAAAAGTTAAGACAGAAGCATGTTTACCATTGTGTTACATCACCTTTCCTTTTAATAACACTTTTTAATCGTTTTGGAACTTAGGATACTAATTGTAGTAGATTTGCAATTGGAAATTTTGTCCATTCTTGCTTGATACAATACTTCAGCTCCTCAACAGTCCGTGGTCTCCGTTGTCTGATTCTCCTCTTCATGATGCGCCATACATTTTCAATAGGAGATAGATCTGGACTGGCAGCGTGCCAGTCAGGCTCACGCAATCAGTGTCTACAAAGCCACGCTGTAGCTGCCCGTGCAAAATGTGGTCTGGAATTGTTCTGCTGAAATAAGCATGTACGTCGCGGGAAGAGACGTCGCCTTGATGGCAACATATGTCTCTCTAAAACCCTAATACACGCCTCAGAGTCAATGGTATCTTCACATACATGCATCTCACCCATGCCGTGGGCACTGATGCACCCCCATACCATCACAGACGCTGGCTTTTGCCCCTTTCGTTGATAACAATCAGGGTGGTCGTTTTCATCTTTGGCACGGAGAACTCGACGCCCGTTTTTTTCCGAAAACTAGCTGAAATGTGGACTCATCTGATCACAGCACACGGTTCCATAGTCTTTCGGTCCATTTGAGATGAGCTCGGCCCAGAGAACTCGCCGGCGTTTCTTCATACAGTTGATGTATGGCTTCCTCCTTGCGTAATACAGTTTCAAGTTGCATTTCTGGATGCAGCGATGGACTCTGTTAAGTGACAATGGTTTTCCGAAGTACTCCCGAGCCCAGGTGGCTATAATTGCCATAGTAGCGTGACGGTTTCTTAGACAGTGCCGCCTGAGGGCTCGAAGATCACGCGCATTCAACAGTGGTTTCCGACCTTGACCTTTACGCACTGAGGTGTCTCTGAATTCTCTGAATCTTTTCAAAATATTATGCACTGCAGATGTTGAAATACCTAAATTCTCTGCAATCTTGCATTGGGGAATGTTCCTTTTGAACTGACTAACAATTCTCTCATGAATTATGGCACAAAGGGGTAAGCCACGACCCATCTTTGCTTGCAAAGACTGAGCCTTTGATGGACGCTACTTTTATACCCAGTCATGATACTTCGCTTGCTACCAATTAGCCTGCTTAATGTGGAGTCTTCCAAACCGGTGTTACTTGAATATTCTGTGCACTTTTCAATCTTATTTTAACTCTGTCCCAACTTTAGTTGAGTGTGTTGCAGCCATCAAATTCTAAATTTGTGTATAGTTACACAATACAATTAATTTGGTCAGTAAAACTATTGAAAATCTTTTCTTTCTACTTTTGTCAGTTAAATAAAGCTTCACGTGAACTAACAAATCACAGATTTTTGTTTTTACTGCATTTTGGAAAATATCCCAGCTTCTCTGGAAATGGGGTTTGTAACAGTGATTGTGATCCTATCTCGGGGAAAATGCGGACTCTCCAAATGCATCACCCGTTACCTGGTTGGAATGGCAACAGCGGATCTGATGGTGGTTATCGATCATGCTTTACTGGAACAGACCAACTATATCTATATTTATTCTAGATATCTGCACATCACTCCTGCATGCGCTCTGACACTTGTATTTTCTTTCTGTGACGACGGATTGTTCTGTTTGGTTTACAGTCAGTTTTACCTTCGTTCCCTTCATCGCAATATGTCTTCGAAAGCTCGCGGAACGTTTCTGCACTGGGAGAACAGCTACAGCGGTTTTGGTGGCCGTGGTCATTGTGAGCTGCTAGAGATGTGCCCCGTTTCACTTTGCTATTGAACCTGATGTCATTATTGACAACATGCCTTGGTGTTGCTCCGTCACACATGAATACGCTACTTTATCCGTGTGGAAAGGAATCGAATTGCTGGATAGCATTTTATCACCGTTGCTAACAATCGGCTTAATTATTGTCTTCAATAGCTTAAAATAATCTCGGTCTGGGATAGAACATGAACATAATTTGACATTGTTTAGGTCAATTAATGTCTTAGAAAACAAACATAGTACTGAAATTTTGTTGTCATCTGCAGAATCTTAAAACAAAATAACTTTGTGCACTCAACAACTTAAATCCTAACCACTGCAGTTTACTGTACTTGGTCAGAATCACGCCAAAACAAATTGCCAATTTGTCAGTAATATCTCAATTCCATTTTTCACCGATACTGCAGATGTCGCTTGGCTGAGTTTTAATGTTTTGGCATCACCCTTTTTACACTTATCTCTGAAAGCATAAATAACCCGTTGCAGCTAGCAATCTTCCACAGGGAGAGCACAGGACTCCAAACCTCTGGGAAGCGCAGTCTGGTGAAGCTGTCAAACTGTGGATTGTAACATACCAGAGAATCTCCCTCAGCTACAATAAAAATCAGGTCCTTGTGAATAGCAGCATGCGTCCGGCCTGCAAAGCAGAGGAGATATGACTTTAACTGGCATATCCTGGAACGCGTGTCAAAAACACTGCATGAGACGAGATGGTTTGGTAAAGAAGTCCAGGTCTTTCTATTCCCCACCCAGCAGATAGATAGTTCCATTAAGGTTAAAACCAGCAGCACAAGACACTGCGGTCTCCAGCTGCTTGATTTCAACCCACACATTATCACAGTCTACATAATAGTACCATCACTGGAAGGTGTATTATGAAGGGTTTCCCCACCCAATGAATAACTGGCATCTTCGCTTGGGACGGATACAAGCGTGTGCTGAAGACGATCTCTTGGCAGTGATGCGCACTGTTCCCAGTCCAGTGTCTCCAAGTTGCACTTCCACATCCGTCGTGGGATGGGGCCACCTACAACATACGAGTTCACTTCCATGCTTGCATGCTGCAGTAATCTGCTGGCGCAGTCGATTTTGCCCACTGACACTGATAGCATCATCATCACAGTGCAAAGACGCTGCCAGTGAGTGTGTCCGAGTTTCTTCTTTTCCAATCAGACAGTAAAGACCATTGTCCCGGATTGGAAGTGGGTATCACAAGGGTCCTAATGTTGGAAATGGGGATTATTAAAATTCATACTTTGCAACAAAACTTTCATTTAATCTGAATTCTATCCTTGTTCAGAGATTGATGAGAGAACATTTAAATCGTTGGAGATTTGGTGACGTGGTGACGTCATGTTCTAGATATGTTGAACCTTACCTTGCGGACGATACTGTCACATGTTCATAGTTCCGAGTCTTGTAAGTGTCACGTGATTTTTGTTTCGTTTACTGAGTGTGACTTACCTACAGTCTTATATTGCTGGAAGCTCTTAGGTACGATTCCTCGGACGTCACGTGACTTACTGGGAATCCATTATTTTGTTTCTCTGAGCGTCACATGATGACATGTCCCCAACGGTATACAAAGAGCAACGCCGACTGTTGTGTGCGGGGAGTCGAGTTCGAAGGAGTCGCAGTCGCACGGACAGGAGTCATTCGAGTCAACAGAAAAAGAGAGTGAGAATGCAGATTGCAGCGAACCCAAAGGAAGTGGGTTGGTTGACAGCAAGCTGTGCATTACGAATTGTGACTGACATTGCGTGAAATTCATACTTAATTATGTCATGTCTTGCGATGGTTCAAAGTGTGAGTACAGTCAGATTATAACATACTGCACAAGTACTGGACATTTGTGTGTTCAGCTGGAAGAAAGAGAGGTAATGCGTGTGTGAATGAACGGAAGGCTGTTGTGTGTTTGTTGGTGTGTATTGATAGGATGTTTGAGTTAATCCTCAGATTTAAAACAGGATGTAATAGCATGAAATATCTATTTCTTTGTGTGAAATAAATTTGCAGAAATTTATATGAATTTCAGAGATTATGTCTCTTTCCGAAATTGCATAAATTGCTGCTTGGAGCATTTTTTCTAAGGTACACCTTGCTTGTTTTATTCTTTAGAGTAATTGATAAGGATTTTCACTCTGAGACATGACTGTATCCTGCGAATACGCCAGTGACCTGCGACGGATTTGAAGGAAGAATTGTGCAAGATTGGACATTTTGTTCGACTTAGTTGCGTAATTTAATCGCGTTTCATTCATTCATTCATTCATTCATTCATTCATTCATTTATTCATTCATTCATTCATTCATTCATTCATTCATCCATTCATCCATTTATTTATTCATTTATCTAACTATCTATATATTATTTATTTATGCACTGATAATGATTTCAGAAGGAGACATGGATTCCACGTGGGATAAGACTAATGGGATCGAAATATGAGTGCATCACCTCCCGTACGACTACCCCACTCTACAAATGTAAATTGACATTTAGAGAAATTCGTGTGAATTTTTGAATTTATTTATCTAGTTTATTTTGCGAGACCCAAAAGGTGCTGCTGAAGATTGGAAATGCTGATTTTGTGATGCAGGGTTCGATTGGAAAAAGAGTTCTTATGTCGTTGTACTATCTCCCCTGTAATATGAAAACTGGAGTTCATATCAGATAGTGTGCAGTTAAAATCTGAATTCAGAATGTTGCTTATATCCTCAGTCCAAATTCAGTAAATTATCTAGGTGCCGCAGGATGGCCAAATTAAACTCTGCCTCTTAGAAAACTGTAACAGCAGAATCGAGGTATACATATAACGTCTATTAAAGTTTATAATTTCCTTGTGGAACTTCACTGGGCACTGCCCTCCGTGCAGAAAAGACAACATCTCATCTGCCTTCTGTTGCAAAGCCAGTTTTGAATCCACACAGCTAGGACTCCTCAGATCCCATGGCACCTGTGTGGGAACCCGGTCAACCACCTGACAAAATTAATATACCTCACATCAACTGTTCACCTGCCATTTTTTTCCACGTTTTTCAAGTATTCAATCTGGCTCCGAAGGGACGACCTGTTGCAACAATACCATGCCCAGTATCCCCAAACGGAATAAGTTTTCACAGATACTCATTAATTCTCTGTCTAAGAATCTTCTTCAATGACCTGCACACTGTTGACCGAAGACCTAACTGGCCTGTAATTCTTAGTACTTCCCCTATTACATTTCCTGAACAAACAAATGACATTTGCCGTCGCCCAAATCTCTGGTACTACTTATGTAGCCAGTGAGGACGCCAATATTTTGACCAAAAGGACAGCAATAAATTCGCACGCTCTCTCTAATTACCTGAAGTACATCCCTTCTGGGAACGAGTAATAATCTATTTTAAAAATTTGAAGTTTCTAGCGCATAATTCTTAGCGTCGGCAGGTCCCAGCATATCTGTTTTTGTTAACGATGTATCCACTTTCATTAAGGTCGCACTGAAAGGTGAATAGCGAAGCAAAGTATCACTAAAGACCCTCACTGCTCCTTTGCACTCCAGGGACAAGCTTCTTCTTTTATTCCCGAAATGACGGCACCTCCTCTATTGTCATCTCCCTGTTCTCAATAAACTTACCGTGACTCTCCCAGGCCTTCACATGTCCCCCTTTAACTCTTCTAAGTCCACTGTTAAATTCCTTCCTGGCTACGTTGTGACTTTCCATCGTCATGCCTGATCTTTTCCTCCTGAAGCTTAAGGTTAATTCTTTCTTCTTCTTGACGATGTGTTCTATGTCTCTTGTAAACCAGAGTTACTTCACGCTGCCACGCTTCACCCGCATCAAGGGAACAAGTCTCTACTGTAAACAATTCAAGCGTTCCAATAACAATCTGCATATTTCTTTTGCCCATTTCCAGGAGTACATCATTTCCCAATTTACTTCCAAAAGTTCTTGTCCAGTAGCATCATACATCGCAATATCCCCACTCTCTCCCCCCCCCCCGCGATTAAATACATTCCATAAATTCTGCTTCTATCCAGGTGAAATGTTGCGGTAAATGCCGAGGAGTTATGCTCTATCGGTCTGAAATGCTGACCCTCGGATTGACCTGTCACCTGCTGAGTTTCATTTGTTACGTACCCGTGACACGTGACTGTGGTACCCTTGTCACGTGACTGGGGTTGAAGTTATACTGGACTTGAGGTAATGGTCTTGTGATGGTGGAGTGATATCATTTTCCCGCCAGTAGAGGTCATGTGACAGGTTTTTTTTACAGGGTATAAAAGGAAGACCCACCCTGTCAGGTGGGGCAGTTCGTGGCTGGATTTGCCAAGATGACTTCATGTCACTGCGTGATTTAATGTGATGACGCAGTTTAGTTAAAAATGAAGTTTTATATAATGCCTAAAGTTTAAAAGGTCATAGCCAACGGTTTCTTTGCTGATGGGGAGTGAAGAAAAGTTTGGAAGATAAAAATCGAGGAGAATCGATTTTCGACGGTGAAAAGTTCGACCTTATTTGATCCTCATTCGGAGGGATTTCGTTGACTATTCTTGGTGTTAATCCCTGGGTTGACCAGAAAGAATTTGAGAATAGTGTGGAAGGAAGGTCAGTACCTTTAAACCGTTATATTTAATAAAATTTGAGGTGGGAAAGTTCGACGCCGGGGAATCGAAGGACATCGACGTGGAAGAGAATTTACATCGCTTTAAAAAGTCTCTCCTTTTAAAAGTACCGTGAGCTTTTGAACTTTCGGCATATCGCTCTAAAGAACTGTTTTCTTTCGGCATACCGCTTTAAAGAACTGTTTTTTTTTCAATACCGCTTTAAAGACTGTTTGGGACTGCAAAGCTATTAAGAACTGTTTGAGCAGCTGCCCAGCAGCTGAGTTCCGGTCATGTTTGAGTTTGTTTACTTTTGAGGGGGTTTGTTTTCAGTGTTTAATAAACGTGTTATTTGTTATAAAAACCCTTGCCTAACTCATCTATATTTATTGTTGCCTGAATACGTAACATAATTATGGGGGCTACGTCCGGAATTGAATCGTTTGAGTTTAAAAATGCTTTTTGAATTTTGAGTCGGTGTTTTGATAACGGGGATTGCTCGATTCTTTTTGTTTGATTGGCTTGTGAGTGGTATTCGGCAACGATGAATATTGATGATTGTCTGGATTCGCCAGCCGCGGATTTGTTAGCGAAGGCGAAAAAAACTGAAGTATCTGAGATTGCTAAGAGATTGCAACTTAAAGGTATTTTGGCGACTGCATCAAAAGCTGTAATACAGAGAAAAATCGCATCACATTTTGTGGCTTCGGGTGATTTTGATGAATCGATTTTAGAATCGTTTCCAATTAGTAATGTGGAGATACAGTTGCAAATTGAACAAATGAGGTTGGAACAAAGTAAAGCAGAGTTGGAGCGTTATAAATTGGAATCTGACCAGAAAAAGAGAGAGTTTGAATATGCAATGGTGAATTTAAGGTCTGAGAATCAGTCTTCTGATTCTAGAAAAACGTTTGTTGCAAGCCAAGAAATGAAATTGGTCCCTCCATTTAGTGAAACAGAAGTGGAAAGATATTTTCAACATTTTGAAACTATTGCTCGGATGTTAGACTGGCCGAAAGATAAATGGTCAGTGTTGTTACAGAGTGTGATTAAAGGCAAAGCACAGCAAGTTTACACAGCTTTAACTGCTGCGCAAGCATTAGATTATGATATTGTGAAAACAAATATTCTCAAATCATACGAATTATCCCAGAAGCGTATAGGGAAAGATTCAGCAGTTTGAAAAAGTCTGTGGAAAAGACTTATGTGGAATTTGCCTATGATAAAGCTATGTGTTTTGAGAGATGGGTTTCTTCTAAAAATGTAAATGAGGACTATGATACATTGAAAGAGCTGATTTTAATGGAGGAATTTAAAAGAAGCATTCCTGTTGAAGTAAGGACCTACTTAAATGAGAGGGATACTGATAAATTGCAGGACAGTGCTAGATTAGCTGATGAGTATGTTTTAATCCATAAGAATAAATTTCCTCAGGGTAGAATCTTTAAGAGGAAAAATAATATGGAGACTCAAGGTAAATCAGAAATTAAATCAGAGGTTAATGAGAAAGGTAAGGAGGAAGGAAAACCTGTGAAGGAAAGACAGTTTGGTCTTATTTGTAACTATTGTAAGAAGCCTGGCCATGTAATAGCTAACTGTTTCAAATTGAAAAATAAAGAGAAGGAAGCAGTTCCAGATGCTTGTGTGCAACATACTGAAGCACCTGTAAAGTTACAGGGTTTGGTAAACACAAATGAGGATTTGTTAGAGTCTGACCAAGTTAGAAAGGGATATGATCACTTTATAACTGAAGGGTTTGTATCCTTGAAAGAAGGATCTACTCTGGTGCCAATAAAAATCCTTAGGGATACTGGACCTTCTCAATCACTGATGTTAGACAATGTGTTGAGTTTAATGAAGAGAGTGATACTGGTGAGGTAAATTACATAAGAGGTGTTGGAAGTGATTTTATGCCTGTACATTTACATAAAGTAAATTTAAAGTCAGGGTTAGTTACAGGATTTGTTAAAGTAGGATTACAGCATAGCTTACCTGTGAAGGGTATTTCTTTATTGTTAGGTAATGACTTGGCAGGTGGACAAGTTTTTCCTGAAGTGCATTTGACAATGGAGTCAGAGGAACCAGAGGTGAATTCTAACATAGATTCTTCCTGTGTTGTGACTAGAGTTATGGCTAAAAAAATTGATGTGCAGAATGAGGTTGTTACTCATGACTGTTCAACTCAGGATTTGAGTTTTGAGGATGTGTCAGAGACTTTCTTACCTTCGTTGTTTGAACAAGGTTCTGGGAGTAAGTCTGACTATGAAGATTTATCTCTGTCTCGGAAGGAGATGATAGCAGAGCAGAATAGAGATCCTGAGATTATAAAATTAAGGGAACAAGCTTTACTAGGTAGTGAAATTGAGAAGGTGTCAGTAGGATATTATTTGGAAAAAGGAGTGTTGATGAGGAAGTGGAGGTCGCCTACAATTCCTGCAAGTGAGGAATGGAATGTTGTTTACCAGGTGGTTGTTCCTAAAGTTTATCGGAATGAGATTTTGACTTTAGCTCATAGTGTGCCTTTAGGTGGACATCAAGCGGTAAGGGAAACTGTGGACAAGATTTTAAAACATTTTTACTGGCCTGGTCTAAGAAAAGATGTGGCGATGTTTTGTAAGACGTGCCATACTTGTCAAATTGTGGGTAAACCAAATCAGGTTACACCAGTAGCTCCATTACAACCTATTCCAGCAGTCGGTGAACCGTTTTCTAAAGTTATTGTAGATTGTGTTGGTCCATTACCAAAGACAAAAACTGGTTATCAGTATTTGTTGACTATCATGTGTACTTCGTCTAGGTTTCCAGAGGCAGTACCACTTAGGAATATAAAAGCTAAAACTGTGACGAAGGCTCTTATAAAATTCTTTACTTATTTTGGTTTGCCTAAGGAAATACAAACTGATCAAGGCAGTAATTTTATGTCTGGATTGTTTCAACAGATAGTTTATAAATTGGGAGCTAAGCAAATCACTTCGTCTGCATACCATCCAGAATCGCAAGGTGCCTTGGAGAGGTTTCATTCTACTCTCAAGAATATGATTAGGACATATTGTGTGGAAAATGAAAGTGACTGGGATGAGAGTATAAACTTACTTTTATTTGCAGTAAGGGAATCGGTACAGGAATCTTTAGGTTTTAGTCCATTTGAACTTGTGTTTGGGCATAGAGTTAGAGGACCTTTAGCTTTATTGAAGGAACAGTGGATTAGTAAGGAAGTGCATACTAATTTGTTGGACTATGTTTTGAAATTTAAGGACAGATTACATAAAGCTTGTAGTTTAGCCAAGGAAAATTTAAAGTTGGCTCAGGAGAAAATGAAAACTTGGTATGATAAGGAAGCTAGGATGAGGATGTTTAAGCCTGGAGATAAGGTGTTGGTTCTTTTCCCAGTGCAGACAAATCCTTTACAAGCTAGATTTCATGGTCCTTATGAAATTGTGTCTAGAATCAATGATGTGGATTATGTAATAAAAACTCCAGATCGCAGAAGGTCAACACAACTTTGCCACATAAATATGATTAAACTATATTTTGAGAAACAATCTGATACTGTGACTGTTGTGGTTAGTGAGAATGAGTTTGATTTAACTGGGAACATGATAGATGATTCATCTGACTTTCATTCTAAATCTAACATTGTTTCTGTTAGGTTACCTAATTCGACCATTCTGGAAAATGTGGATGAGAAATTAGCACATTTACAGCTAGAGCAGAAACAACAGATGAAGGAATTGATTTTTAAGTATAAGGATTTGTTTCCAGATGTTCCGAGAAGGACTACTATAGCTTCACATGATGTAGATGTTGGAGATGCCAAACCTATTAAACAACATCCATATAGGATGAACATGGAAAGATGTGAACTTGCTGAGAAAGAAATTGAATACATGTCAGAGAATGATATTATTAGACATTCTAACTCGAATTGGAGTTCGCCATGTGTTATGGTGCCAAAAACTGATGGTAGTATTAGGTTTTGTACGGACTATAGGAAGGTGAATGCTGTAACAAAAACAGATGCATATCCAATTCCTAGAGTAGATGATTGTGTGGATAAGGTTGGAAAAGCAAAGTTCCTTACAAAGATTGATTTATTGAAAGGGTATTGATGTGTTCCATTAACGGACAGAGGTAGAGAGATTTCTGCATTTGTAACTCCATCTGGGTTATATGAGTATAATGTTCTTCCATTTGGGATGAAGAATGCCCCAGGTACTTTCCAGAGGATGATTAATTCTGTGATTCAGGGTTTGAATGATACTGATGTTTATATTGATGATTTAGTGACAGGAAATGATACTTGGGAAGCACACATTATTGCGGTGGAGAAATTGTTTGAAAAGCTTTCAAAAGCTAACTTGACTATTAATTTAGCCAAGAATGAATTTGGACATGCCACTGTGACTTACCTTGGTTATGTTGTAGGTCAAGGTAAGGTAGCTCCTGTTCAGGCAAAAGTTCAGGCAATTTTAGAGATTCCCACTCCGACGGGGAAAAAAACTCTCAGAAGATTTTTGGGAATGGTAGGATATTATCGAAAATTTTGTAAGAATTTTGCTAATGTTGCCCTTCCATTAACTAACCTTCTGCAGAAGAATGTGAAGTTTGTGTGGACAGTGCTTTGTCAGGAAAATTTGAAAAATTGAAAACAATGATATGTTAACAACCTGTGCTTAAGGCACCTGACTTTGAAAAACCTTTTTCATTAGCTGTAGATGCTAGTGATGAAGCTGCGGGAGCAGTATTGATGCAAAGGAATGAGGGTGATGAGGTTGATCATCCAGTAGCATACTTTTCTAAGAAATTCAATAAGCATCAAAGAAACTATTCAACAATAGAGAAAGAATTGTTATGTCTTGTTTTAGCTTTGGAATATTTTGAGGTATATGTTGGTACAACTCAAACACTAGATAGATAGATAGATAGATAGATAGATAGATAGATAGATAGATAGATAGATAGATAGATAGATAGATAGATAGATAGATAGATAGATAGATAGATAGATAGATACTTTATTCATCCCCATGGGGAAATTCAACATTTTTTCCAATGTCCCATACACTTGTTGTAGCAAAAACTAATTACATACAATACTTAACTCAGTAATAATATGATATGCATCTAAATCACTAACTCAAAAAGCATTAATAATAGCTTTTTAAAAAAGTTCTTAAGTCCTGGCAGTTGAATTTTAAAGCCTAATGGCATTGGGGAGTATTGACCTCTTCATCCTGTCTGAGGAGCATTGCATCGATAGTAACCTGTCGCTGTAACTGCTTCTCTGTCTCTGGATGGTGCTATGTAGAGGATGTTCAGGGTTTTCCATAATTGACCGTAGCCTACTCAGCACCCTTCGCTCAGCTACCGATGTTAAACTCTCCAGTACTTTGCCCACGACAGAGCCCGCCTTCCTTACCAGCTTATTAAGACGTGAGGCGTCCCTCTTCTTAATGCTTCCTCCCCAACATGCCACCACAAAGAAGAGGGCGCTCTCAACAACTGACCTATAGAACATCTTCAGCATCTCACTGCAGACATTGAATGACGCCAACCTTCTAAGGAAGTACAGTCGACTCTGTGCCTTCCTGCACAAGGCATCTGTGTTGGCAGTCCAGTCTAGCTTCTCGTCTAACTGTATTTATTGTTTACACTGATCATAATCCGTTAGTTTTTCTGAGTAAGATGAAAAACAAAAACAGAAGATTGTTAAATTGGAGTTTGATGTTACAAGAGTACAATATTGTGATAACTCATATTAAAGGTAAAGATAATGTGGTTGCTGATTGTCTATCTCGATGTTGAATGTACAATGTAATTTTTTTTGGAGTGGTTTTTTTATTGTAACACTCCTACTGTATTGTATATTGTGTATGTTATATGATTTATACATTTGCTTTTTTTTGTAAGTAATTGTTAAAAATTTTTGTTCTTGTAAGACCAAAAATGTTTTTTTTTGGAGGGAGGTGTTACGTACCCGTGACACGTGACAGTGGTACCCTTGTCACGTGACTGCGGTTGAAGTTATACTGGACTTGAGGTAATGGTCTTGTGATGGTGGAGTGATGTCATTTTCCCGCCAGTAGATGTCATGTGACAGGTTTTTTTTACAGGGTATAAAAGGAAGACCCACCCTGTCAGGTGGGGCAGTTCGTGGCTGGATTTGCCAAGATGACTTCATGTCACTGCGTGATTTAATGTGATGACGCAGTTTAGATAAAAATGAAGTTTTATATAATGCCTAAAGTTTAAAAGGTCATAGCCAACGGTTTCTTTGCTGATGGGGAGTGAAGAAAAGTTTGGAAGATAAAAATCGAGGAGAATCGATTTTCGACGGTGGAAAAGTTCGACCTTATTTGATCCTCATTCGGAGGGATTTCGTTGACTATTCTTGGTGTTAATCCCTGGGTTGACCAGAAAGAATTTGAGAATAGTGTGGAAGGAAGGTCAGTACCTTTAAACCGTTATATTTAATAAAATTTGACGTGGGAAAGTTCGACGCCGGGGAATCGAAGGACATCGACGTGGAAGAGAATTTACATCGCTTTAAAAAGTCTCTCCTTTTAAAAGTACCGTGAGCTTTTGAACTTTCGGCATATCGCTCTAAAGAACTGTTTTCTTTCGGCATACCGCTTTAAAGAACTGTTTTTTTTTCAATACCGCTTTAAAGACTGTTTGGGACTGCAAAGCTATTAAGAACTGTTTGAGCAGCTGCCCAGCAGCTGAGTTCCGGTCATGTTTGAGTTTGTTTACTTTTGAGGGGGTTTGTTTTCAGTGTTTAATAAACGTGTTATTTGTTATAAAAACCCTTGCCTAACTCATCTATATTTATTGTTACCTGAATACGTAACACATTGTCTATTACTAGATGCATGCTGGCCTATTTGCCAGTCCCTTTGTTGTTCCTGGACTCCTTCCTGGACACAACAGAGAGATTCTGTCATATCTATACATTTTAACCTGAGGAAATGCCAATGAGCATGAGAGAAGATTAACTTGCTTATGAAATTAACAGTGTTGATACGGCAACAGCACAAAATTTCTTCCCGGTTTTTTGGTGAGGTTGAGGCCTGTATAGAAAACTCCCATGAGTGACGTTCCCTTCCTACTTCTGAGACCTGTTCGCAGTCTACTTATAAACAATTTTTCACAATGTCTTCCCTCTCTACAGCTGTGATACCAATGACATCTCTTTAATCTATTTTACTCAACACTGTGCATTTTGAAACGTCAGAACCCGGAGCAATCCAAAAGCCAGACCTGTCCTTGTGACTGTCAAGTCTCTGTGATAATTTCGCTTGTAACAATCACTCCAGCTCATCGGACGTTTGTCCAGTTTCCGACTAGAAATGCATGAAGTATGATATCTCCGAAACACATTGCAATTTCGGGATCACCATGATTGTTTGAATTTATTATATGTTTGCCAAAGCTGTTCTTTGAAAAACAACTGCTTTGAGAAAAAGAAAATCCGCAGAATTGCAATTGGAGCGGGCGTTATCTACACAGATGGCCATTTAATGTAAACACATACTTCATTCCATTTTTTAGCTCTTCTCTGAATTTCCTCTGTGTCAGTGTATAGATACAAGTATTGGTGCACACACTGAGCATTTGAAACATGAACCCAAATTGTTGTAGTATAAATACCGGGGAACTCAAATATCTGTCCTGATAAAAATAGTTCTGAGCTTGCCATTTCAGGGAACGAACTACATAGGGCATCCAAAATAATATGAAATTAGCGGATATTGCAAACAACAGAATCATCGATTTCCTGCGGTTTTCTACCTCGGTATCTTTCTGATTATCACTGCTGTTCCGAAGCCCTCTGCGGACTCTGTTTGCCGCAATGATATGTCTTACCGTTAACCCATTGAACACTAGAATTAAGCCGATTGGTAGCAACGGTGTTAAAATGCTGTCCAACAATTCGATCCCTTTCCACACGGGTAAAGTAGCGTATGCATGTGTGAGGACGCAACGCCACGGCATGTTGTCAATGATGACGTAAGGTTCAACAGCGAAGTAAAACGGGACATTTCTCCCGCAGCTCACTATAAGCACGGTCACGATAACCACCGTTGCTGTACTCTCCTTGCAGTATCGATCCCGCAGCTTTCGACAACATATTGCGATGAAACGATCGAAGGTAAAACTGACCGTAAACCAAACAGAACAGTCCCTCGTTACACCCCTAAATACACGCGTCAGAGCGCATACAGGAGTGATGAGCAGGGATCTGGAATACATGAAGATATAGTTGGTCTGTTCCACTAAAACGACAACTATCACCATCATCAGATCTGCTGTTGCCATTCCAACCAGGTAACGGGTGATGCATTTGGAGAGTCCGCATTTTCACCGAGATAGGATCACAATCGCCGTTAAATTAACTAGAATGAATTGTTCAGAAGAAAAAAAAAATACCGTTAGCTGCTTCTGTCTGAATGCCATATTCTTCCAATCCTAGGCAGCATACGGGTTGCTTGGAAGCGCGAAACAGAAGTTTCGTCAGTGTGGGCTGCCTCGCTGTACTTGTACAGGGGGCAATAACGAACTGGAGTGGCAGTGGGGTGGCAATGTTCCGTCAGCTGAGAGCGGGACATCTGATTTCGCCGATTCACTTACTGGTGCCTACACGATCGACATTATTCTCATTAAGAGGCGAAACAGCTGAAGGGATTATTGTTACTGGTAACAAAGAAGAATGAGGAAGACATAAAGCACAATTCGCATTTACGTAGGAACAGACCTACGTGTGGGAAATAAACCGGCCAGACATTTGAATGAGCTCCGTGTTGTTGTTCGAAGGTGCCTGTATTGATATAAACTCGGGCATACAAAACAAATGTCACAACGGCTTTAGAAACCCGAGCAAGGTGAAATTATGACACAATGGCAATATTGTCACCAAAGTAACTAGCAAAAAATCACACCAGTTAAAATACGGAAAATGAAAATAAAACTAACAGATGCTTGAATACTCAATTCTTCAGGCACGTTTTAGACTAGGGTGGATTTTCTGCTGAGTAAAATTCCGAACAGTGCAGTAGAACAAACGCAAGACGACAGCACCAGGCGCATCGTGATAAGCTCCAGTATCTTACCAGGAACACCAATCGCTACAAGGGTAGGATAGAAAATGCTAGTGATGTAGTAAATAGCTGGATATTCCATACTCCGTCAGAAGCAGCGCTCTTTTGCACCGAACGGCCCAACCGCTCGTATGGACTTGTCACCGGTTTTACAGCTATATGCAAGTGAGAGCAATTCCTCTGTGTCCATTAGTGCGGTTATCCAATCAGTCACATTAGTGACAACCAGCTACACAAACACTATTATTAAACTGGTTTTGCTCAGTTTGTTACCGTACCGTGAATTTGACTCCTCAGGGATATTTCAATCTCTATACTCTAAAAGTCACTGTAATGTGAATCTTGTCAGTTTAGTTTTCCTGACATCTGGCTAAAGCTACTTTGTTAAAGGCAAATATTCGTTTTTTTTTCGACTGTTCTTTCGTCTTTTCCCGTCATTTCTGGTGGTTGAAGTGAAGCAAGTCACAGTAATATCGGGTGGCATGTAATCACAATAAAATACATTGGATTTATATTCCTCTAAACATTTCCTAAAGATGTTCCCATGACTTGTTATCAAAAAGGGACCGTGTCTTTACGAAATTAGCGAGGGTTGTGGACAGTTTGAAGAACAATGCTTTTCCGCACTCACATGCCGTTCGGTAGAAGACCCTGACCTCTCCCAGTGAACAACTTGACCACCTGATATCTTTGACATTCAGTGCAATCTATTTCAATATAAAGGCATTAATCAAATTGCATAATTCCAGAATTATTTCTCAACCCATTCTCTGTTTGAACAAAAGTAGCAATTTTGTTCCTAGGCTATTCTATTATTTACTACAAAGTTCTTTTAATTTTTCCCTGATTTACTTTGAGTTAATTTGCCTGATCGTCGATAGTCTGAATATATTGATAATCAGCGAAATATGTCGCCGTCGATGTTGGTACGTTATTTTCGTAGTGAATGTGTCTGCTGTAAAGCCACAGTGCTCATTATGTCCGGGGAGTCACTGCTGAGTCTCTGTATATTGTTTTCAGCATGTGAAAATCGCTCGTTGACTTCCACGTTTCATCCAGTCTCAGCAGACTAAGACAACATGGATCCAACGCTGGTCTTGCATAAGAATCCAGAGAGGGGATGGTTGGTTCTTTGACTGTGCCTAGTATGGGGCATGGATTGGTGTTTGCTCCGTTGTTATTGATCAGCTATATTAATGATTTAGATGTCAATGTAAAAAACTGGATCAGAAATATATATACACACACATAGATATATATGTGAATAAATAGATATATAGATAGATAGAATGAGAAAGATATTATTCACGAGACAGATAATTTGATTCCCTTTCTGGCCTGTCAGGAGACCACCGGGGTTATTTTCCTCCTTACAAATGACCAATTACTGCAATGAACAGGACTTTAACAGATCTACAGGGACAACACAGACAACACAGGCGTTATCAGTGCTTATTCTGATATACCACGGACATGGATAATGTCTCTGGCTGTCCAGTTCCACCAATACTGCAAAGCAATTATCACCAGCCCATTCCGTCCCACGAATCTCTCACACAGGGAATACGACTGCTTATTCAGAACCGTCTCTAATTATTCTGGTAATTTCATTGCTTGCCCAGCCTCATCATAGAAACAGCGAACACACGATATAAGGCCATAAGACCATAAAACCATAAAACATTCCTATCAATAAAAGAGCTCCTCAGGATAAACACACCTTTTGTGCTGATTCCCAATGATCACTGACCACACTGTCATTGGGTATCAGACATATTGCTCATGTCCCTATTTAATAATGTCCACTACCTTGCAGCAAATAGAAAATGCTGACAATGCCACGAATTACAAACCGTAGAATCAATTCCTCAAAAGTGCAATCATTACTGATACTTAAAGCACTGAGCACAACAGGAGAGATCGTGGACAGAATTTCCAAGCAACCTATCGTTAAGGACTTGATTTTACTGATATACATTCCAGAGGAGAGAGAAGTACGGACGATGTAACAACGAGTGACCGAAACAACAGTGGAACACAAACGCATTGAACCTCGGCTTTTGCTGTTATTTTTGTACTGATATATGGAATGACCCGAAGATTAAGGCGAAAAATTCAGTCTTTTCTTTTCTATCGTCACATTGCTGTGTTTATATTTGAATGCACAGATATGTTTGTGTTTTTATGTTATTTTCGTACGTCTAAATGAAATTCAAATATCTTAATTTAAAATTATTTTACACTCTTATTTAGCCACTCTCACGAAAATGAATCCAGCTTTTGCTGAGATGGCTCGCAGCAAGTGAACGTCAATGACAAGAATAGGCGCAGCTTGTATTCAGTCGGTTCAGGTAATGAAAACCACCGGGGAACATAAGAATGCCGTGCGTTCATTACTTACATCTTTACACAATCGATATGATGTTTTATGTCTCATTCCAACAATAGAATAGCAAATGTAATTGATTTATTTACGTTTTACAGACTTAAATATTAAAGAAAAATGTGCTGAATGCTGCAAATAAACGTGATTGCTTTTTTTTTGCGATCGGGCTGTGCAATAACGACAAGGGACAATTATTGCACATCACTAGTCAGATTTGTTACTGTCAAGATGAGATGCAGTTATCCCGATATAGTTCGACACTTGCAGAATTATGAAATACGCTCAATTATATGTTTGTGTACGACAAGAGTTTAAAATATATTTTCTTTCTTTTTCAATATTTTTATTAGTTTCTACATAGAAAAAAAACAGAGTACAAGGAAGTGTATATAAAAGGAGAGAAAAGGTGCACTTTATTGTACCCTGTATTCTTCTATATAGATACTAATAAAATATTTAAAAATATATATTTTGAAATAATTTGTAAATGTTGCTCTCTCTGAGCTACTGGAGAGCGAATACCTGGACATAGATTTGACGACTGCAGGCATGAAGCATACACAATGACCGCTGCCTTTACACGCCAGGGAGGTAATGGCGGATGCCAGCTCAGAACTCTCACCCTTCACTGGGAGACGTGACCTAATCAAACTTACCAAATCCGACCTCTCTTTCCCCTCTACCTGAATAACGAGAGAACCCGTCCTCTAAAATCTCCTCACTTACCTGCTGGCAACTCAGCTCGCTGAGCTCCGTTTCCCCCCCTCCCTGAGAGACTGAAAATGATATGGTCCCGCCTCGTCTGGGTCACCAATACGTTACGTCCATGTTCGTCTGCACCAACACCATGTCTGAGCTCGCCATTTTATCACACTTTCGCGCTACAATTTCAACATTTCCGACAGCTTCAACCATACTCAACTGTCGAATTAACGATTCATCCAGCGTACGAATATCTACCTCACTCAACACGCACGCATTAAATACTGGTTGTCCTTCAAATACACACCAGCGCTCGAGCCCAGCTGCAGACATAACAACACGAATTTAAACAGAGTCACGCAGCATTCAACAGAATCAAATCCCGGAAGTAGCCTCCACAGATGTAGCCCATTAAGCTTGCCGCTCACGTTCGTCTAGGGGAATCAACTTTCGGACCCGCCAAACAGGGCATTCAATTTTGTGTGAACGATGTGTGATGTATAAACCCACAACGCAAAATATCAGACAGTACCCAATAAGTGATTAAATGATTGCAGTTTATAACTCTTACTTTGCTATGTGGTGAGTAGAGAAACAAAATATCAAAGATAAAGGCTCTACTTTGATTAAATAGTTCGTGCACAAAAATCATTGGCGCTCACGCCTCAGGTGTTCCTGCAAAATGATCTTTGCTGAAACGTCACCGATCCCCGGACCCTCGGATTTCAGTAAACGCCGTCCGGTGATCACCGAGCGCTCTCCTCACTCGTCCTTCCTCTTCACTGTCCTCGAACGAAACCCCACGAATACTCCGTCTGCCAGACATACAGGAAAGAACAACATTTCTCCCATTGGTTAGCTACCCGTTATCTGAAGTTATAACCCAAACAACGCAGCTACAGAGAAACTATTACATCAGCAGTTAACGTTACAGAGAAGCCGTTACACTAGCCTTAACAGTTAACATAACTGAGAAGCCCAACAATAACATGAACAATTAGCTCCATGTAAGTGTCAGTTCTCAGTGAAAATTCGCCAGCTCCCAATGTCCTTTGATAAAGAAAGGGAATTTATTTGGCAGGTACAATGAATTATATCTGTTCCTGTAAGTGGAAACCCACGTTTCCCTGAGCCATTAGTATTTAATGTAGGTTGTCGTTGATGATATATAGCTTAATAAACGCTTACGATTATTGTTGGACCAGCAGGAGATCATCACATTCACGCCGACAATGACAGTAATTGCATTTAACGCAGACACACCACCTGGAATTTTTGCAGAGTTGAGTGAACAAAACTTTCTCGAAGATAAATTCACCATCCGGCCCAAATCCTTCGGAATCCCTTTGAAGGACGGGACTTTTCGTATTCTCATTGGCCTCAGTTAGTGATCACTATTATTCTGCATATTCCAGGTTTTGGATGTCATTCCAAAATTTCAAGACGTACAAAAAAAACTGGATGAACTCAGCAAGTTGTGCAGCATCCGTTGAAAGGAGCAGTCAACGTTTCGGGTCGAAACCCTTCGTCAGGACTAAAGAAGGAGTGGGCAGGGGCCCTAAAAAGAAGGTTGGGAGAGGATGGAAAACAATCAGAGGAAAGATGAAGGGGTAGGGGAGGGGATGCAGGGAGGGGATAGGCAGACGTGTGGACCAGGCAGTCGCGGATGGAACGATCCCTGTGAACAGCAGAGCGGGGTAGAGAGGGAAGGATATCCTTAGCGGTCGGGTCCTGTTGAAGCTGGCGGAAGTCGCGAAGCATAATATGCTGGATTCGGAGGCTGGATTATCCTCCGTAACAGCCTCTGGAAAAAGAGCAGCTGTTCACGAGTTAGGGATGAAAACAATTCACAAGACTAGGTGAGTAAAACGTGGAGACTGGTGCAGTCAGCCTCACAAATGGTATTCAATGTTTAAGTGTTGAATATGTGTATCAGTGCTGAGATATTCTCAAATGAGTCGAGGGCCACGCATCAGTTCAAGTGCCACAATCGATGCAGGGTGGCCGACAGCCGCTAATCGATACCAGCACCACAATGGATACAGAGAGGTGGGTCATACCAGAGTGATCAGAGGGTCGCGCAGCGATGCCTATTCCATAATGGGTACAGAAGTGTGAGACAATGATTTCAAATAAGACGAAAACCGCTCATCGGTACGAGTTCCTCAATAGACACAGAGTGATGTACTGCGAGAGCAGAAGGAACTGTGGTTGAAATGTGAATTTGAACACATCCACAGTTCTGCTAATACTTAGAGTGATCTCTGTCTAGGTACTATATCCGATGCGCACGTTGCTGGCCATGGTTTTCCATACAGATCTGTCCCTTGTCCTTTGGATGTCTTCCATTTCATCGATGTGTAGCCACCTGGCTAGGCTTTTGATGTGCATAAGCTGATGTCTTCCTTTAGGTTTGCTCCCCTCGGACATTCCAGAGAGTATGATGTTTTCTAGTTCATCTTTCCGCATGATGTGTCCTTGGAATCTCAATTGTCTTTCTCTTCTTGTTGCTATGAGTGATCGAACTGCTTGGGCTCTTCTGAGAACGTCTTCATTTGATGTGTGTGTAGTCCATGATAATTTTAACATTCTTCTGTAGAACCATAACTCAGCTGCTTCTAGTCTCTTTTCCATTGCTGGGGAAATGGTTCAGCATTCACTTCCATAAGTCAGGACAGAATAAATGTAGCACTGCAGTATTCTATTTTTACTGTACATGCTTATTTCTCTGCCTTTATGGTCTTTAATTTCTGGAAAACTTCTTTCGCTATTGCTATTCTGTATTTGATATCTGCGTCGCACCTGCCATCACTTGTTATTGAGCTGCCAAGATATCTGAATTTGTTGATTTGTTTGATGATTGTATTTCCGATCTTGATCACACGTTCTGGGATATTTGTCTTTCTGGAGATGACCATGCTTTCTGTGTTCCTGATGCTGATTGAGAGGCCTCTGCGATTATGTTCTGCTGCCACTATAGTGAATAGTTCTTGGTTTTGTTTCTGAGTCAGCTATTACTACGATGTTATCAGCATATCTGATGTTATTTATATTATGGCCTCTAATTGTGAGTCCTTTCATGTCTTTGATACATCAGGATATTCTCACTACGCAAGTTGAATAAGTCGGGTGAAAAGTCACAACATTGCCTGACTTCTCTCATGATATTCACATAGTCACTCACTTCTCCTTATATTCTGATGGATGATGTCTGGCCCCCGTATGCTTTTCTTAAGAAACAAATATATTTTTCATCCGATGTCAAGATCTTGAAGCATTTCCAGGAGATCTTGCTGTCTGACAGTATAAAAAGCTTTTGTATAGTCGATGAAACATAGGTAGATGTCTCTTTGTACATGGATGGCTCGTTCACAGATCATTCGTAGCATTAAAATTACATTTCTGCTTCCAGAGTTTTCCACAAAGCCGCATTGTTCTTTACATATTGTTTGGTTTTATACAGCATCTTGCTCTCATCATGATTACTCTGAGAATAATTTTTGCCCCGTGGCTCATCGGGCTTATTGTACGATGTAACTCACATTCTGTTGCTCCCTCTTTCTTTGGAAGTCTGATGAACACTGATTTAACTAAATTATCAGGTATCTCCCCATGATCATAGATTGCATTTGCCATTACTGTTATTTTCCCTATTCCAAAATCTTCTAGGGCCAGTATCATTTCAATAGCAATGTTGAATGGACTAGTTGCTCTGTTATGTTTTGTTTTGTTTATGGCTGCTCGAATTTCTGATTTTAGATTGTTAGTTTTTTCAAGATTCTTCATGTTCAGTTTTTTCCTTTTTGGTCTTCAAAAAGTTTTTTTATATATTCTGTCCATCTGTTTAGCATTTCCTCTTTGCTCAAAATTAAGTTCCCGTCTTTTGCCTTGATGCATCCAATTGCTGAGCAAGCTAATTTCTCCATTAGTTCTTTAATCTTACTGAAATCAAAGATTTAGTTCTTTAATCTTTGCTCCAGATTTATGAGCTTGTAGCATTTCCATCTCTGTCTTTAGATATTCTGCATTTTGTTATTATAGTCTTATCAAGTTGTTTGCATTCTTTGCCGTCTCTGTGTTTGATGGTCTGTTTTGTTGCATCAATTGTATTATATCTTCAGTTATCCATTTCTTATTACTTTTTCTGCTCTTTTCATGGGATGATTTATTTTGCAGCTTCATCCTGCATTTCTTTAGTATGTCCCAGGAAGATTTGTTTCCTTCATCCTGCAGCAAATGAAAACGGTTGATTGTGCATTTTGTTTTCAGATAAGGGGTGTTTTGTAGATGTTCATAATCCAGTGGCTCTCATCTTGTTTTCTTTCATTTTCTCATCTTTATTTTCATTTTGCAAATGAGTGGTATGTAGTCGATCCCACAGTCTGCTCCAGGGTAGCTTTTAGATTGAATTTTCGAATTTTTGAATCTGTTATTGATTGTTATTTAATCGATTTGATTTTTGCTGTTCCCATCTGGGCTTATCAATGTCCATTTCCCTCTTGAATGTTATTTAAAACAAGTGTTGGTGGTTATCTGATTGTTTGTTTTACATCATGATATAAGCTTTTCTCATCTTCCATTTTTTTCTCCCAATCCCTGGTCTCCAATAATATGGTCTTCCCTTCCCTCACCAGCATTTACATTGAAGTTGCCCATGACTATGATGACTTCTTGTGATTTTTATTGTTCTAATGCTTTATCTAGGGAGTAGTAGAAAGCATCAATTTCTTCCTCTGAGCTTGCCGTTGTGGGTGCAGATGCTTGAATGATAGAGATATGTTTTGATATCCTTTTAGTTTGATTAGCGTCATTCTGTGACAAAGTGAAAATCAGAAGAAAGTGAATGGAAAAACGGGACAGATATAGTCATGGGGTCATAGATTATTACTACAGAGAATTAGGTTCTTTCGCTCATCTGGATCATCCCTCTGTAATCCTTCGCTTCGTCTCCTCCCATTAATTTGCACCCTCGGTCCGTCTCTCACGCACTTACTTAGACAACCTTCCCTGTAATATTACAATTGAATCCGCATCTACCACTTGTGCTGGCAGATCCTTCCACTCTCCTCGACCTCCTTAGCGAGTCAGCTTTAGCACATACCCCTCTTGCATATTTCAACTTTCACCCCACTACTTATGAAGTAGTTTTAGATTCATTCAGAGGATGGTGAAAATCTGCGGGCCTTCACCCTGTCCATAATTCTCACAAATGTGTATAGTTCTGTCAGATCGCCATTCGTTTTCTGTTGTCCAGCGAATAAATTGAATTCAACAGCTCCTTCTAATTCTTGTCCTCAGTTCCAGAACTCTAGCTTTCAAATCATCGCTACACACTTTGAAGATTATTGACATTGTAAAACTGTATGTAGGTGGCCGAACCAGCCCACGGTTTTCTATCTACTGCCTCAACAAGGTGATGTATAGCTTCAACATAACGTCCCAACTCCTGTACTCAGTGAACTGACTGTGAATTTCAAATGGATTACAGCCAATATAACCCCATCTTCCCGTGACGCTGCTTTCCTGGAATTATCGATCTGTATTCCCAGGTTTCCTTCGGTACACTAAATTACAACTATTCAATGTGTTTCTTCACCTGTTGTATCTGTCCACACAGTGCAGACGAACTCATACCGGTCGCTATTAAATTCCATCTGCGATTTTTCAACCCATTTTCCAGCCAGTCAACATCAAGCTACAAGTATGGATAGAGTTCCTGGCTGTAACAATGCCCACAAACTAGGATTTATCTAATTTGTTTTTTCTGATTCATTTTTCTACATCGACATCTAAGTCATTAAAACACATTATAAGTTACAGCGGACCTAACACCAATCCCTGCACGACACTTGTCAAAGTCAAAGAATCAGCCATTCCCTCTCTGTTAATTCAGAAAAGAACGTTCATCAATCCGTTCACACGCCGCAGATAAAGTTGTACGGTCGCGTATGTTTTTTTTTATTATGAAATATCCCTGGAAAATTGTTCTCGACCTCTTTTATATGCTTAGAAGAACATACGTACAGCGTCTTTTATTGTGAAACATGTGATCACTTATTATTGTGTCTTTCGTCATTCAAGTGACTGGAAATTACTAGAACAGGCGATAAAAATGAACGTATCTTCCCCTTCAATAACGTGTACCCGATTTCACCTGCCGAGCTAACGTCCCGACACAATTGTAACACCCTTGGGGATACGAATTCATGGTACTATGACAGAGTGAAGAAAAAAAAAATTAATGTCAGTGTTTGTGTAGCCGGTTGTCCCTAATGCGGTTCATGTGATAACCACACTAATTGCCTCAGTGGAATTACTCTGTATTGCATATAACCCTGTAAACCCGATCAACGGTCCATACGATCCTTTGAACGCGGATTCAGACGGAATAGATAGATAGATAGATAGATAGATAGATAGATAGATAGATAGATAGATAGATAGATAGATAGATACTTTATTCATCCCCATGGGGAAATTCAACATTTTTTTCCAATGTCCCATACACTTGTTGTAGCAAAACTAATTACATACAATACTTAACTCAGTAAAAATATGATATGCATCTAAATCACTCTTTCAAAAAGCATTAATAATAGCTTTTAAAAAGTTCTTAAGTCCTGGCGGTTGAATTGTAAAGCCTAATGGCATTGGGGAGTATTGACCTCTTCATCCTGTCTGAGGATATGGGGCATCCAGCGATTAACTACATCTCGGGCATTTTCTATCCTACAGTTGTAGCGATCGGTGTCCCTGGTAAGATACTGGAGCTGGTCACTCTGTGTATAGCTCCGTCGTCTTGCTTCTGTTCTGCTGCACTGTTCGGAGAACAACATAGATGGTACCATCACCTGAATTGTGTTTCCAGAATTGAGGATTCAAGCAAATGATATATTTTTTTTTAAAAAAATTCAGTTTCCATATTTTCCCGATGTGAAGTTTTTCTTTTTTTCCCTTCTATTTGTCAAATATGTTGTTGCCGATAGTTTCATAGTTGGACTTTGGTCGGCTTTCTGAAGCGACAGTGATCGCTTTTCCAGATCGGCAGCTTTTGCAAATAACCGGCCAGTTGAATATCGACACGCAGGTCTGTTCTTCCATAAGACACTAAATTATAAATTAAGCGGTAAACCTCCTGGATTTCACGTCAAATAATCCCCTCAGCTGTTTCCCCTCTAATAATGAAACTGGCGTTGCTCATGGTGATGTTTGCTGGAGTGATGGACCTCTCAGCGGTAGGTGAATCAGATACCTCGCTCTAAACTGTCGGAACGTCTGGCAATGGAGCCGGCATACTTCGAATATCTGCTTTTCACTTCCAAAAAAACATACCTTGCATAGTATTGGAAGAATGCTGGGCATTCGGACAGCTGTAGATAATGATAATGCTGTTTTGTTTTTAATTTCTTGTAGTTAATTTAACGGCGATTGTGATCCTATCTCGTGGAAAATGCGGACTCTCCAAATGCATCACCGGTTACCTGTTTGGAATGGCAACAGCGGATGTGATGGTGGTTATAGTTTTCGCTTTAGTGCAACAGACCAACAATATCTTCATTTATTCCCGATCCTTGCTCATCACTCCTGTATGCGCTGTGACATTTGTATTATTTGTTGTAACGAGAGACTGTTCTGTTTGGTTTACTGTCACCTTTACCATCGATCGTTGCATCGCAATATGTTGTCGAAAGCTCGGGGAACAATACTGCACTGAGAGAACAGCAACGGTGGTTATGCTGACCGTGGTTATAGTGAGCTGCGGGAGAAGTGTCCCGTTTTACTTTGCTATTGTACCTTTCGTCATTCTTGACAACGTGCCGTGGCGTTGCGCCTTCTCACATGAATACGCTACTTCACCCAAGTGGAGAGAATACGAATTACTGGATAGCATCTTAACACCGTTGCTACCAATCGGCTTAATTCTTATCATCAATGGGTTAACAGTAAGACATATCATTGCGGCAAATAGAGTCCGCAGAGGGCTTCGGAACAGCAGTGATTGTCAAAAGGATACCTAGATGGAAAACCGCAGATAATCAATGATTTTATTGTTTGCAATATCTGCAAATTTCATTTGATTTTGGATACCCTATTTAGCTCATTCCCTGAAATGGCAAGTTGAAAACTTTTTTTACGAGGACAGATATTTCAGTTCCCCGGTGTATATACTGCAACAATTTGGGATCATGTTGCAAATTCTGAGCATGTGCACCAATACTTGCATCTATACCCTGACACAGAGGAAATTCAGACAAGAGTTGAAGAATGGAATGAAGTATGTGTTTACATTAAATGGTCATCTGTGTAGATACTCCAAATGCAATTCAGCGGAGTTTAGAATTAAACAGTTTGAAAATGAGTAGATTTCGCAAATATGCCATAAATTCAAACATTCATGTCCCTGGTCATCATGTAATGAATGAATTCCAAACTATAGCAGAGAGTCGACGATGATCTGGGAAATGGTACCGCACCATCAAAGGCAGGACCAACAGGCTCCGTGACAGTTCCAGCCACCATGCCATCAGACTGATTAACTCACGCTGATATCAGTGTTTTCTATGTTCTATTGACTGTTCGGTTCATTACAATTGTAAATTTATAGGATTGCACATTTTACATTTAGACGGAGACGTAACCTAAAGATTTTTATTCCTCATGTATGTGGCATCCTCTGGTGCTTCCCAAATAAATCAGCCTCCCAGAATGCGAATTTCAGTACTGACAGAACACTCGCCGATACAATTACCATTAGATGGAAGGATTCAAAATGGTTGAGAAAGCCAAAGAAGAGTCATTAAATGGACATTGCTGTTGCAAGCAATAAATATTAGTGTAAACGGTATAAACACAACGTTTATTTTGGCCGATAACATGCTGTACCAGGGAAGTGAAAGTAATTCTCAAGCTATGATCGCAAATGGTCTCAACGATCGGTTTGTATCAAAAGAAAAAAAAAGAAAGTGCGAAAGGTTAGATAAAGTAATGACTGAGAACAAAGGCACACATTGCACAATTGTTTTTGTGTGTGGTTCCTCATCAACATGGTGAGAGGAGAACTGGGTGAGGCATCTATGTAGAGGATGATCATGGCCAGGAAATGAATACGATAGCTTTAAAATTACCGAAACCCATGAGTGCACAGGCAGCAGAATTGGCAGCTTTAGTTTACCTGGTTAGAGCCAGAAAGTTTTTCGCCAGAATCAGACATGCAATCTGATTGTATGTAGTTTGCAACAGCCTTACAGGAGATTTGCCTCTGTGGGCAGCCAGAGGGCTTGTTTCAACTGGTCGGCAGCACCCCGCATCTGTTCTGCTATTACAATATATATTTAAGGAGGCAACTGGAGAAATATGGATTCATAAAGGGAAATTGAAAGGTTGACGAATTGTTGGAACAAGGTGCTTTATTTTTCAGAAATGGCAGCCACAGATTGGGGAGATTGGGAGCCAAAGGAACAACAGATTACAATACTGGATTGAACCAAGGAGCTGAAGATATATATATATATATATATATATATATATATATATATAGATATAGATATACACACACACACACACACACACACACACACACACACACACACACACACACACACACACACACACACACACACACACACACACACACACACACACACACACACACACACACACACACACACACACACACACACACACACGCACAAAGTAGGACCAGGGTCTAAAATATACAAAGAACACAAGAGACTATCTGTCAAAGATGGAGTTGTCCTTCATGAATAAAAGGTCTTGGTCCCAGTGGGAGGAAGAAACCAGATGACACGTTAGTACCATAAAGCTTGGGGACACCAGGGATGTAAACGTACCCCAGAAACGATCAAGGGCGTGGGCTGGAGGCCTAAGAAGAAGGATGGTGTTGATATTTTGTGAAAACCTGCTTGATTTGTGCACAATTTAATCCTCACAGAAATGAAAGGAAAAGAGGCCTTCAACACACCAGACCGGTAGAAGGGCCTTGGTCTACTTTATAAATAGATTAAATTATTTTTCTTACCGCCAGCCCCAGAAGGATACAGATATACAGTGTTAATAATAGATAGCTTTATGACGTGGGTGAATAAATATGCACTTGCTGGGTCTAGCTCGGAGTATCGAAACGGATTTAGGCACACAGGCATTCTCAGCTATGACAGGCACAGCAAAGGCCAATTGCAAAAGTCTTTCCGGAAAGGATACTTACTTGCTGGGGACAACCCCGGAGTTCCCAAATAGATTAAGGCACACATTTCACTGCCCAGTTAATGGAAGATGTCATGACACTTTTAGAGATCAAACGGAGATTTCATAAACTCCGTAGACCGCAATAAAGAGGAAGCGTGGAAAGAAAATGATGCAACAACATGGGACAGCATTATGCTTTAATGATAATATGGAATACATTAGAATTTTGAACAGGTCACTCCCCTTATAACTTCATCACTGGAAGGGACATGAAATGTTTAGAGGAGTTGTTTGGATGAAATTAGTCAGAACACGAAATCAATTGTATTGTGTCAGAAATGTGGGTACTATCATGGTACAGTCCATGAAAGGGGCCAGTTATGTGGCAGCCCACCAAAAGGGGAAGAAGAAACAACAGAGTAAAACCTACTTTGACTCAGAGGTCAGTCTCGCTTCTGAATTATTCAGGAAAAACAGTGATGATTAGAATACACTGACCTTCTTTATTAAATTGAGGCTTTTGCAGGGCTGTTTGAAATTATAGGCAAACCAAGTCCATCAGTGTACAAACTACTGACTTCCACAGCGAAAATGTGGGTGGTACCGTATTAACCATGTAAAACTGGTGGAGGAGAAACAGGAATGTTATCATCATCGGTACCGGATGTACATGATGGCCCTGACTTGGGTGACTTGAGAATGGAACAACTGTTCCAACAAGATTGGGACAGGTCCTATCAATGGGGTGATTGTCAGTTCCCTCATCCTGAGAAAAAGGGCAGTTTTGTTAAAAAAGCAAAAATAATTTTTTCTGAAACAAAATTGGGTTTGGACAATGGACGCCTTGAGTCCAAAGACAACTGAAAGTCCGGATTAGACGGTCTGGAAAAAAATAGAAAATATGGACTTAAAATAACCTAAGATTTTCACTGGAAATAAGAGCAGATATCCCCCTTGTGTTACAGGTTTCATTCAACATGAAGAGAATATTGTATTTCGTTGCGATGACGTTAACCATGACTGAGGAAGAAAAAGTTTGCTACAGAGCCATTACGGCGGATCAATGTGTCAACAGTGATATCATTGCTTGGAAAACAGTGAACAACAAAAAAATAGTACATTCTCAATGGACACAGGCGATACGATCTGACAAAGGAGACGTAGATGACTGAAATTTATATTATGCACAGTAATGAAGGTGAACTTCCAGATCCAATGCACTGATACAGATGAATATCTGTGGCAATATGTTGTTACTCAATCTCTCACTTGACTGCACTCAGGCATGTACTGTGTAGGAGGCAGGAGAGATAATCCTTCACTTGACGGAACACACTGAACTAATTAACACACACGCCGGTAAGGCAAATGAACTATTCATCAACCGAGGATTTTGGAGTAAGTTTTGGAATTGGAAGACAAACATACAAATATATCTGTGGATAAGAATAGTAACACATGCTGCTGTAATTCCAGTTTAATGCACCCTCATAATTGCTCGCTTAGTGTGTATCAACCGTCAAGATGAAAGACAGAAAAAATGGGGAAAAAAATCGAGGATAATTCTTTCATGAAATAGCAGAAAATGCGGTCAGTATATATTCGGCAATCTTAGTTAGTGAGCGTTAGTATTTTATTCAGAATGTAATTGTTCAATGGGTTTCTATAGGAGTCCTCTGGACAGCCAACTGAATGAGTGGGTATAATGATTCCAAGATGAATTTATTTGGATGAAGAGGAGGCAGATGTTGGCCAGACGAAACTACAGTCTCATTAAGGAGAGGGGATGCCAACAGATTGTCTTTGTTTTTCACCGATTTGGTGGTCTCTGTACTGATTCTTGCTCTGGGATAATGGAAATAGAAGGATTTCGTATGAGCAGCTACTTACTAACTAAACTGCCAGACCTACAAAAGACGCAACCTGCAATCTCGTTAGACTCTGTCTGGTGTCGTCTTTTAACTGGCCTGGACCAGTCAGAGTTAAAACAAATACAAGTAAACAAGTCAGGGGTAGGCAAAACCATGACATTATGTTGGTGGTATTCCTGTACAATGACTAGTGAGAAGGTAACCCAGATAGCTCAGGTGACGGAGAGCCAATGGGATAGAAATCTAGCAGGTCAAATGATGAGAGACACTGTAAGTGTCAGGAGCTCCCAATACGCCGAGACGATAGCACTTCGGCAAGGAGAGACCAACCATCGCAGATAAGGAGGAGCCCACGGACACGTGGAGGTCGGGAGCGCGAGGAATGTAAGGCCAGCGTAGAGTGCATTTCCCTGTAGGGAAAACTGCTGGGGACTCTGTCCAATACCTGTATAAACCCACTCGTCACGATTTCCAACATCGAAAACGGCCCATTTATCCCGTCTCTCTGCCTGTAACCTGCTGATTATTTTGACTCTACAAAAGCACATTAATCGCAATCCCAAGTGCTTATCAGAAAAAAAATTCTTACATTCCAACCACACCACATTCTTCAATTCCCAGTTTTCCATCTGTTTATCCTTTTCTGAACCCATGATGACTCTGCCAACGCTGGTGTTACTGTACATCCAGCCCCGTGGGTGGGGACGTGGGGTCTGGGTCTGTGTGTCCCTGCCTGTAGGACACTGATTACAGAATACAATGTAAAGACTGACTGTCTGTGGTTCACTTTAACAGTTGTATTGGAAACGTGTATCTGAATCTTTGGCTTATTGTGGGACTGATTGTCTCTGCTGTCTGAGACTGTGGAATTGATGAGCTGCCGGTCTGTCGCTGCTCTGTAACACACCGTATGTGTGAGAGAGGTGTGGCTGCTCCGTACCTTGTCCCCGGACTGGAGGTAGCATCGGATTTGAATGAAGTCTTTCCCTGAGGGTAGGAGAAGGAAACTGACTCAGCGAAGGAGAGCTAAAAGTCAGACGGCTGTGCGAAGCGGCCGGTACAGTGCCAGTATCAATCTGTCTCTCTGTCAGTCCTTCTCTCTCTCTCTCTCTCTCTCTCTCTCTCTCTCTCTCTCTCTCTCTCTCTCTCTCTCTCTCTCTCTCTCTCTCTCTCTCTCTCTCTCTCTCTCTCTCTCTCTCTCTCTCTCTCTCTCTCTCTCTCTCTCTCTCTCTCTCTCTCTCTCTCTCTCTCTCTCTCTCTCTCTCTCTCTCTCTCTCTCTCTCTCTCTCTCCCTCCGTCCAATAAGTCGTCAATCTATCATAGGTACGAGTAACACAATAGTTACAGAATTTGTTCTGCACATACTCAGATTGGTGAGGAAAATGAGAACACACTCAATGGGGATATTGGAAAGAGACACTAATGGGCTGATGGATTATTATGACAGAACAATAGTTTCTTCCGCCCATCCTGATCATCCCGCTGTGATCTTGAGCCTCGTCCTATTTATCTGCACCCTCTATCCGTCTCTCATCTTCGTATCTACACAACCTTCACTGAAATGATAGCTTTGAATGTACAACTACCACTTACGCTCACAACTCTTTCCACACACGTTGGGCATCCTCAGTGAATAGAATTTACCACATATCCCTCTTGCCTATTTCCCCTTTCACCCCAAACCTATGGATTCCAGTTATAGATTCACTCAGAGGATGGGGAAAATCTCCGGGCATTTACCCTGTCTGTAACGCTCACTATGTTATATACTTCTGTAAGAACTCCATTCATTTACCTTCTCTCAGTGCAATAAACTCTTAACCTATTCAACCTATCCCGCTAACTCTTGTCCTCTGTCCCGAACTCTTCCTTCAATTTATCGCCGCAAACTTTGAAGATTATTCACATTTCAAAACTGAAGGTAATGGATCGGAACAAACCTGAATATTCTATCTGCAAACTCGCCAACGTGTTGTACAGCTACAGCAGAACGTCTCAACTCCCGTGTTCAGTGATCTGATTGTGAAGGCCACTGTGATTAGAGCCCAATTACAGTACTGTGTTCCGCCCGTGACGCCGCTTTCCTGGAATTATCGCTCTGTAGCCCCGAGTCTCTTTTGAAATACTGCACACTAAATTCCAGCGATTCAATATCTGTTTCTTAACCTGGTGTATCTTTCCTCACAGACAACCCCATACTTGACTGTATTAAATTCCATCTGCCATTTTCAACCCATTCTTCAGCAGGTCAACATCAAGCTACAAGCTCAGACAGAGTTCCTGCCTGTAAAAACGCTCCCAATATAGGTTTCATCTTTAATTCTACTAATTGTGTTTTCTGTATCCTCATCTAAATCATTAAAATACATGATAATCATCAAAGGACCCAGCATGAATCCTGCAATACCCTTGGTCACAGTCAATCAAACATCCACTCTCTGCTAATCCAGAAACGAACGTTCACCAATCTGTCCACAAACCGCAGTAAAAGTTGTGTGGGCGCGTAACCTTTTATTATAAAAGGTCCCTGGAATATTGTTGTCGATCTCTTTTATATGCTTAGAAGAACGTACAGGTGGCGGGTTTATTTTGATACATGTCATCAGTTGTTACTTGTGCCTTTCGAAATGACTAGCACAAGCGAAGGAAATAAATGATTTTATCTCCCCGTTCAAAAAGATGTAGTCCATTTCACCTGCCGAGCTAAAGTCCCGCCCCCCGTGTCACAGGTGAATGTGCACGGCTGAATGTGAATAAATCAATCTGTTTGAAGTTGATTGTCGATGTTAGCCCCTGTTAGAAACAAAACTGATCTGAAAATGTTCCACTTTAGGAGCTGAAGCCACGTGTCTTGAAAATCAAATTGGCAATGTTCATATTATATTTAGTTTCACCTTGAAGCATTCTTGTGGAGACAAATTCATGGTACAGTGACAGTGGGAGAGAAAAAAAAAACCTTTAATGTCAGTGCCTGTGTGGCACGTTGTCCCTGATGTGACTGACGTGATAACCACACTAATTGCCTCAGTGGAATTGCTCTCAATTGCATATAAATTTATAAAACCGATCAGCGATCCATAAGAGCAGTTAGCGTACAACTGAACGCTGCTTCTTACGGAATATGGGATATCCAGCGATTTACTACATTTCGGCCATTTTCCATCCTGTAATTGTAGCGATCGGTGTCCCTGGTAAGATATTGGATCTGGTCACTATATGTGTCGTCATCGTCTTGCTTTTGTTCCGCTGCACAGCTCGGACATTCCGCCAGCACAAATTCCACCCTCGTCTGTTTTTTTCTCTCTCTCTAGAATGGAAGGTGCAAGCATCTGATAAATTTGTTTTCATCTTCCATATCTTATTCCTTGTGATATTTTTTTCCTGTCAATTACGTTGATGCCGGTATTGGCACAGCATCAGAGTTTCACTTTCATCGGACTTCTGAATTGATACTGGTCTATGGTTTTATAGGTCTAAGTCTTTGTCAATACAGGTACTTCGACTTTACTAAAACAACATGACAGCTTTTTCAAATGATGCACCAGTCTATTTTCGAGACGCGGGTCTGTTCTTCCATATATCAGGCAAATAGAATGTGTGTTTTCTATCTCATTGATTCCACTTTGTTCCCACTACATATAATCCCTTCAGATGTTTCACCTCAAATAACGGGAATGCTATTGCTTATGGAGCGGTTGATCGTTCATGTGTGTCGTGAAAATCAGACGCGGCTCTGACCTGTCGGAAGGTCGCCAGCCCAATGTCTCTCCAGTCCATTATAGTCAACTCGCTGTAGTGTACCGACGGAGCCCACACAGACTGGATTCCTGCTCCCCACTTCCCACAAAATGTATACCCTACGTAGCAAAGAAAAAATATTGGGAATTCGAACAGTTGCAGCTAACCATGTTTCTGTTTTTTTCACCTCTCTCTCCAAATTGCTTCTAGTTAATTTGGCCGCGATTGTGATCCTATCCCGGGGAAAATGCGGACTCTCCAAATGCATCACCCGTTACCTGGTTGGAATGGCAACAGCGGATCTGATGGTGGTTATAGTTGTCGCTTTAGTGGATCAGACCAACAACATCTACATTTATTCCAGATCCTTGCTCATCACTCCTGTATGCGCTCTGACATTTATCTTTGTTGTCGCAACAATAGACTGTTCTGTTTGGTTTACGGTCAGTTTTACCTTCGATCGTTTCATCGCAATATGTTGTCGAAAGCTGCAGGAAAGATACTGCACTGAGAGAACAGCTACAGTAATTATGGTGACGGTGGTTATAGTGAGCTGTGTGAGAAGTGTCCCGTTTTACTTTGCCATTGAACCTTACGTCATTATTGACAACATACCATGGCGTTGCGCCTTCAGTTATGAATACGCTACTTCACTCCTGTGGAAAATATACGAAACAGTGGATAGCATATTTAGACCGTTGCTACCGATCGGTTTAATTCTAGTGTTCAATGGGTTAACTGTAAGAGATATCATTGCCGCAAATAGAGTCCGCAGAGGGCTTCGGAACAGCAGTAATAATATGAACGATACGGAAGTGAAAAAGCGCAGAAAATCGATGATTTTTTTGTTTGCTATTTCAGCTAATTTCATATTGTTGTGGATGCCCTTAGTAGTTCGTTCCATGAAATGGCAAGCACAAAACTATTTTTATCAGGACAAATATTTGAGTTCTCCTGTATATATACTACAGCAATTTGGGTACATGTTACAATTACTCAGTGTGTGCACCAATACATGTATCTATACACTGACACAGAAGAAATTCAGAGAAGAGCTGAAGAATGGAATGAAGTATGTGTTTACATTAAATGGCCATCTGTGTAGATAACGCCCGTGTCCAATTGCAATTCAGTGGAGTTTCGAATAAAACTGGCTTGGCACATATTTGATAAATTCAAGCAATCGTGTGCTTGGCCATCCTTCAATCACAAAATCCACGGAGGATTGCTCACGTCAAACAGTCAAGGTAGGCGATTGGGCAATGATTGTTACATTGGTTGATTTACTCTGCACTACCGCAGAGTCTTGACAATCACAAGGGCAGGAATGGCTTGTAGACATTCCCGGGTTCTGATGTTTCAAAACGGACAGAGTCGATTAAAAGAGTGTAAAGGGAGTGCCATTGAAACAGAGGGAGAGTATGTTAGTAACGCAGCAGCAGAAAGCGAAGCACCTGTGGAGAGTTTGTCTATAGATAGATTGTGAGTGGAACTCAGAGCAGAAAAGGAGCGATCATTAGCTTGGGAGTATTCTGTACAGGCTACACACAAAAAAACAAACATCTTTGACAGCGAGGAATTGTTCTGGAGATAGATTTTGGACAGGCGCCATATGAACACGGTATTGTCGGTGGCAACTTTAACATCAGTAAAATTCATTGACATTTCATCGCGTTAAAAGTTTTAGACATGACGGGATTTATGAGTTGCGTCTGGAAAGAAGTTCTGGACTGGAGAATGAGCGGACAGGCGGACGAGAGAATACTCCATTCAATATCACGTGCCATAAAATGAAATGGATCAGGTGACAGATCTCTTTGCAGGTGAACTATTCGAGATTTACTATAACCTCACACCGCAAAAGAGGCAGGCACTATGGAATGTATTTAATTGATGCTGTTGGGTAGGAACTTGAGAGCCAAATTTGAGAATAATGTGCTCCTTGAAATGCGCATCTGTTAATTCTTAATGTATCACTTGCATCAATATGGGCTTGTCTTATTGAGGCGCGTACCGGAAGGTCGTGCAAAGTAACCCTAGTTGACAAGAGATATAGAATACCTCGTCTAGAAGAAGAAAGAAAGATAATTAAGGTTCAAGAAGAAAGGATAAATCAGGGCCATGGAAAATCACAACTTAGCGAAGACGGAAATCTGAATTCAACTTAGAAGAAGACATGAGAAGTCCTTGGGCAGTCGCATTCAGGTACGTGAAGAACAGGTAAGTACCGAGAAAGAAGGTGGGAAAGATCAGAGTTGAAATCATAAGCATGGGTCTGAAGTGCAAGGAGGCAGTGAAGGTCCATGATGATCTTTTGCTTCACCAGTGAGCGGGAACTTGAAGAATGTAGATACAGAATAAAAAGGAAGATATACAGGGAGATACCAATGATAATAATTATGCTTTGTAAACATGTAAAGCATTAAAATAAATCATTCCCAGTTGCTGGAAGGGAGATACTTTGGAGAAAGGGAGAGAATATATTGCTGCACTTTTGGACATGGTATTTCCGTCTTCTCTGGCCACAGTAGTAGTACCGGAGGATTAGAGGATAGCAAATTATTTTTCTTCCTTCAGAAGATTCAGTAGAGATCATCTTGAGATCTACAGGCCAGCAAGACTTCAGTCAGGAATGGGAAAGCTATTTGAGCGGATTCCAGGGCAGAGAATTTATGAGAATCTGTAGAAAATTTTTCTGGTTGGGCATAGGCAGCATGGTTTTGTGAGGTCAGGTCGTCCCTTATGAGCCTGTTTGAATTGTTTGAAAAAGTGAAAAAAATATACAGCTGAAGTCAGAATAGTCTATAATGGGTATTATAATTTTGTAAGGTGTTTGATCGGGTTATGCATGGTAGGCACATTCATAGGGTCAGTCGGTATTCTATCTCGGGAAACCTGGTTGCGTGGACTCAGAATTGGCTTACTAACAGAGGCGGATTAGGGAGTAGATGGAGGGAATTTTGTCTGAAGGTGGTGTGCCGCAAGGATAGTATAAACTTAGTACAGTTTACGGCTGTTTCTCCACTCTGCTATTACAGTGTTCTGATAGACAGAGTTTAATTTGTCAATCCTGCAACACTTAGATAATTTATTGAATCATGCAGACCCAGTAAATAAAATGCTGATTTTCAGAATGGAACTGCACGCTATGTAATCTGAATTCCCGTCTGCAAATTACAGGGCAGATGCTGCAATAACTTCGAAACAATCTTTTCCAATGCAAATATCAAAGTCAACATTTTAAAGTCTCCAGCAAGATCTACTGGTGCTCTCCAAATGAACCAACCTCAGAAAATGCGAACATCGAATTCCCAATTCGAGAACACATGAATTTGTCCTACAATCAATTTACTTTTCAACAGCGGGTTTATCGTACCCAGACCAGAAACACTCATATCCTGATCCCTTCAACCATAATTCAACAATGTTGGTGTGAAATCTGCATATCCCTCTGAAAGCAATACTAAACCAAACAAATAAAATAGCACAATATAAGTGTGCATGTCAGACAGAACAAAAATCCAGTTTGCACTTTTCTACCTTCGAAACTATTGCAAGGAAATGATGGATTCATAGAAGATCTTGGCACATCATTATTGGATCTGACATGAATGCACTTAGCTGCTGGTCGCTCATCTGGTTTCATTTCGTTACCAATTCCAGCGGAATCCTTCTTTTAATCCCCAAAAGTAGCTTACCAGATTATTTAATTCACTTCCCTCCCTATCCCTGTATTTAGGTAAGATTAAATGTTAAGGATGTAATTCCGCGGCTTTATGAGGCCATGTGTTACGGCCGTAGGATACGCTCAGATGGATACACCGTCTAATCAATTTCCTTTCCTTTGCGGTATCTAGACGGTGTGCTGCTTTCTGGTGATAAGTTATCTATGATATCAGCCGTATGATATCTATGATAACTGATCCTAAAAAAAACATATATTCGGAAGCTGAAATGATGTACATTTTACATCGCGTTTCAATTTCCTGCCCTTGTTTCCTTACATTGCGACTTCTGTTTGTTCGTAAACAGGGAAGGGGTGGGGCGACGCTAGAAATGGGTTGCTTTATTATGTCCATCATCGTCATAACCAGACGGAGATGCGTTACCACTTCCATCGTTAAGGCCCCTGCTATTTCAGATCCAAAAGCCAATATAATTTCTCTCTGAAAGAGCAAGTTGATCCCACGGCTTTTCTGTCTGCGTTACATACCTCATGTGATCTCCAGTCTTTTTTTTTAACTGATAATAATTTTGGAATTACTGTCAAAATGTGTTTAAATCAGTGCACAAGTTCCCCAATCCTTCCACTTCGATACAAGCTAATGTGCCGCTTATCACTCAATCTTTTTTAGTTCGTTTTCTGAAATTAATTCACATGCATCATTTCTCCGCTCCTCGCATCCATCCTTCTCGTAAATATTTTGCCTTCGATTTCAGGTGAACATTTTCTCGTCAAGACGGCTCAGTCCTTCATGCAACGCTTGATTGCTTCTTCTAATCAGCCCCGCTCTACTTTAGCTTGCTGGCGACATTAACCACCCCTCTGCTCTGGCTTTGTTTAAATTCCACACGGCACACTTTCCTGTGATTAATCATCCAAATCTTTATCACAGTGTTAGATTCTTCCTTCACACTTCCATGGCAGCATACTTTCCACACTGAGAAAAATTCTACATTACCTACGTCTCCATCAGACTGTTAAAAAACAAGTTCTGACTGCGATGTAATAGTTATGGATAACTTCAAATTCTCAAAAAACCCGTATTAAGAGGGAGAGCCAGTGACGAATGGATCAGAGGAAAATGAATTCATTGACAGATTGATAAATAGTTTTCTGACCAGTTATGTTAATGCACCAACAAGAGGGAAGTCCTGACTAGATCTGATATTCTGTATCATTTAGGATAGAATTTTGAGTACGGAAGTTGTTGATCCTTTAGGAACAAGTAATCATAACGTTGCTAGTTTCGAAGTTTTCAGGTACAGTATAACAATAAAGATCAAAACCGGTAATTGAATTTCAGAAAAGCAAAGCTAGTGCAAACTAGGCGTTCAGTTACTTGGACTACAATGGGGCCGATTTGAAGACGGAATACACGCAATGCAGGAGCCTTTTATACCCAAGGTCGGGAGAAATACTATAAGCCACAGATCAAAATCCAAAGCAAAATTTATTATCAGAATGCTTGCATGTCTCCACCTACACCCTGAGATTGTTTTCTTTTTCTGTGTGCATACTTAATAAATCTATAGAAGAATACATGGATGAAAAGACATACATAAAATATTGAAGAAGAGACAGATTTATAAGGAATACAGAAATAATAGTCATGATGTTAACCGTTGAGCATATGAAAAATATGAGACCTTTTGCCAAGAGGGACTTTCGGATGGCTAAAGTTCAGGTTGAGAACGATATTCCCGATATTCTAATATCGACTGCAAGAGATATTTCCGATGATTCAGCAATAAACGAAAAAGTCAAGGGTAAAGTTTTGTGTATTAGAATAATAATGGTGTGCGTAATTACCTGGACGGCGGTTTATCCACCATGTTGTTTTGTGCTTTCGCTCTTTCTGAGTCCCTCCAAGGGCAAACCGCCTTGCTCTTCGCTTTCTCGTTTCAGGTTTGGACATTCTCTCTTAATATGTCTCCTGTGACCACGAAAATAGCATTTAATTATTACACCTTTATTCCCCCTGTTCCTCTGCCCTTCATTGCGCCTTGACAGTGTGGCAGGGAGCTCCCGTACTCTCATTTCTCCAGACAGACTGATATTCAATAATCACCATCTTCCCATTAGAAAGCTGTGTTGTTCTTAATAATAAGAGTTGTTTTGATGGGAGGCTTTAATTTCCCAAATATCGACGGGCATCTCCCAGAGCAAGGGGTTTAGATGAGGTGCAGATGATGATAATAATTTTAGGGTCATTACAATAGCATTGGAAAGTGTTAGGAACAGACAAGTTAGAAAATCGTTTCATTAAAGTAAGCGGAATTATGAGGCTATCAGGCACGAAATTGGAAGCTTAAATTAGAAACAGATTTTCTCAGGGAAAAGTATGGAAGAAATGTGACAAACATTCAAGGGATGTTTGTGTAGAGCTCTGTATAGGTAGGTTCAAATTAGACAGCGAAGTTATGGAAGGGTACAGCAACCGTGGTGTATAAAGGCTGTAATAAATCTGGTCAAGAAGAAAAGAAAACCTAACAAAAGTTTGAGAGAGCTAAGTAATGTCAGGGATCTAGTAGATTACAAGGCTAACAGAAAGGAGTTTAAGAAGGAAATTAGGAGAGCCAGAAGGGGGCATCAGAAGGCCTCGGCGGGCAGCATTAAGAATACCCCCAAGGCATTCTACAAGTATGTGAAGAGCAGGAGAATAAGACGTGAAGGAATAGGACCTAAAAAGTGTGACAGAGGAAACGGAGGAAATAGCAGTGGAAATTAATGAATATTTTGTTTCAGTATTCACTATGGAAAAGGATCCTGGTGATAGTAGTCATGAGTTGCAGCAGACTGAAAAGCTTGAGCATGTAGAAAAAGGATGTGCTGGAGGTTTGGCAAAGCATCAAGTTGGATAAATCTCCGGGACCGGATGAGATCTATCCCAGACTACTGTGGGAGGCGAGGGAGGAGAGTACTGAGCCTCTGGCGATGATCTTTGCATCATCGATGGGGACGAAAGATGTTCCGGAGGATTGGAGGTTGCGGATGTTGTTCCTTTATTCAAGAAAGGGAGTAGAGATAGCACAGGAAATTATAGACCAGTGAGTCTTACCACAGCGGTTGGTATGTTGATGGAGAATATCTTTGAGAGGCAGGATTTATGAACAGTTGGAGAGGTATAATATGATTAGGAATAGTCAGCATGGATTTGTAATGGGCAGGTCGTACCTAACGAGCCTGATTAAATTTTCTGAGGATGCGGCTAAACACATTGATGAAGGTAGAGCAGTACATGTAGTGTATATGGACTTCAGCAAGGCATTTGATAAGGTACCCCATGCAAGACTTACTGAGAAAGTAAAGTATGGGATCCAAGGAGACACTGCTTTGTGGATCCAGAACCGGCTAGCCAACAGAAGGCAAAAGGCGGTTGTAGACCGGTCATATTCTGCATGGAGGTCGGTCTCCAGTGGAGAGCCTCAAGGATTTGTGCTGGGACCCTTTCTCTTCGTGTTTTTTTTTAATATAAATGACCTGGATGAGCAAGTGCAGGGATGGGTTAGTAAATTTGCTGATGACACAATGGTTGGAGGTGTTGTGAATAGTTGACGGCTGTCAGAGGTTACAACGGGACATTGATAGGGTACAAACCTGGGCTGAGATGAGGCAGATGGAGTTCAGCTCTGATAAGTGTGCAGTATTTCATTTTGTTAGGTTAAATATGACGGGAGAATTTCGAATTAATGTTAAGACTCTTGGCAGTGTGGAGCATCAGAGGGATCTTGGGGTCCGGGTCTAAAGAACGCTCGAAGCAGCTGAGCAGGTTGACTCTGTGGTTAGGAAGTCGTATGGTATATTGGCCTTCATCAATAGTGGAACTGAATTTAGGAGCCGAGATGTAATGGTATGGATATATAGGACCCCGGACAGACCCCACTTGGAGTACTGTACTCAGTTCAGGTCGCCTCACTACAGGAAGGATGTGGAAGCCATAGAAAGGGTGCAAAGAAGATTTACCAGGATGTTGCCTGGATTGGGGAGAATCCCGTATAGGAATAGCTTGAGTGAACTGGGCCTTTTCTCCTTGGAGCGAAGGAAGATGAGAGGTGATCGGATAGAGGTGTATAAGATGATGAGAGGCATTGATCGTGTGGATAATCAGAGGCTTTTCCCTCGGGCTGAAATGGTTGCCACAAGAGGACACGGTTTTTAGGTGCTTGGGAGTAGGTACCGAGGAGATATCAGGAGTAGGATTTTTTTTATTTGACGCAGAGAGTGGTGAGTGCGTGAAATGGGCTTCCGGCAACGGTGGTGGGGGCGAATATGATAGGATCTTTTAAGAGACTTTTGGACAGATACACGGAGCTTTGAAAAATAGTGGGTAATGGTTAAACCTAGTCATTTCTAAGGCGTGGACATGTTCGGCAGAACCTTGTGGGCCGAAGGGCTTGTATTGTTCTATAGGTTTGCGTTGTTTCTATGACTTTTATCTTCTTTTCTCACTTTCTACTCACTTTTCTCAGGAGCCATGACTCAGTATGTGCGGATTCGGAAGGATCAAACGTTTCCAGTGCCGTTTGAGATTCATCAATTTACTGAGACACAGTTGTCCTCAGCCATCTATTTGAGGTTTCTGTTCCTAAATGGTCGAGCTATAAAGCTGTTCCAGACACCTCTTGGAACACAGTCCATCTCGGACATGCATTGCTCTCTGATGACTAGTTGCTTGGAAATTTTCTCGAGGATCGTCTCTGATCACACACGTGCCATTATACTTTGTAATATCTTTAAGCTGCTGTACCCCGAACGGTGTAGTGCATGTTATGTTCTGATTTGCACCCAGCCCCGCTCGCTTTCTCTGATAGTAACTAGGGTTACCAATCGTACAGACGGTAGCCCCAGCTCCCGTTGGTATGCTATTGATGGGAGTTCCACGGGGAATGTTGCTTTGCAATTATCATAACCGTATCTAGTAGTTTCATCTGCTAGATCATACCAATAATTATCTCCATATTCACCTTCTTCCACTTTTTTTATATGAAAAAATACATGTCGGACCGTTCAATGCAGCAACTGCTCCCGCTGCTTTTGAATATCTGCTTTAAAAATTTCGTATGATCACCAGTGTTTCCTGTGCTGATTTCTGAATCACATTCATAGCCGTCTTTAATCACTGAACTCGTTCCTTAATCGGTCCACTTAATCCTTTGCTAATTTGATTGCTCGATCTAGTTTCCCACACTTCATCTCAAACTGGTTCAGACGCATCAAGGCCATACCTCTCTGAACATCTAGCCCTTCCTGTAAATGTTTCTACCTACTTTTGGAGCATTTTGGTTTCTCCTTCAAATCTATCTCACTCGGTAACTGCTTTAGGTTGATATTCCACCGTTTCCTGCTGTAAACTATCTTGCACGACTTCTACTTTATGCCGACATCCTTACTCGGACACCAATCTGTGCCGTTCTGCCATATACTTTTTAGTAACTCTATCAAATCCTCAATTAAACAGACAACTGTTTCTGTTTTTTTTTTTTTTGTAATTGTTAAAGCTTCCTTCTCGGCAGCTCCATTGGGCGATTTTCCACAGGGCATTCCCACCAGTTTCCCTTCACAGCCAGCATGACCGGCAAACTCCTCAAATGGCGATGACATCCCCGGCACGTATTCCTGGAGGTATCCACTCCAGTTGCAGCAATCCATGTCTTTTGGACTTGCTGAATTCCAGAAGTTTCTTGAATTCTTCATCCTGGGTTAGTAAACGCTAACTACCGAGCCCCTGATTTATCTGTACTTCACCCACGTGGTCCGACTCGAACCTCGCGCTGAACCAGAGATTTATCCAACCCCACCCAGGCTAGCCATTTCTGATACAAGTATAATCCGTTGTTACAATCATCAGTCAGGTACAGAGAATTGCTGACTTTCATTGTCTCAGCTAATAAGCGCGTGGGATAACAATCTGTGTGCCTGTGTGCACCCTACCAGAATCCCTAATCCTCCATGAACATTTAATAAAAAAACAAAAGCACCATGGAAAAGAACTCCGTGGTGTCCGTGGGAACCTCATTATCGGCGATGTTTCGTCTCTGGTTGCTGAAGTGCTATCGCCCCTGCCGTTTGGAGCTCCAGACTCTTATATTGTTCCTCATCAATTGAACTGTTGCATCTCCATCCTGTTAGCTCAAGGTCATCTGACCTACCTGGGCTACCTTCTTAATGGTCATTGTACAGGGCTTCAAGCAGCATTGTCCCACCTGTGTATTTGTGTCGTTCAGCTCTGACTGGGCCAAACCAGTTAAATCAGGCAACCTACACAGTTCAACCCGCACATGAGGCAGTCTAACGAGACTACGGATTGCTTCTTTGATAAATTTTCATTTTACGTATTAAGAAGCTACACCTCCGAGAAGGTTCTCAGATTTAGCAGGTCATTGCCTGAAGTTCCTTGCGTCGACATTCTACTCCTCTGATTAGATTGTCCCAGAGCAGGAATCACTTCAGAGTCTACGCCCTTTACATGACGCATAGTTGTTTGTCTGAAAATTGGCTGAGGTGCAGCCGGTCAGTACATGAAACTGTCATTGTCCCTTCTGGCACACCTGCTTACCATCAGAAAATGCAGGATAAAGAACCTGTGATCACAACAAGGAGCTGCCAGTTCGTTGGTCGACTCAGGTGTGAGTAACCTTGTTTCGTGGTTCTTAGGACTGCCAGTTCTAAGTCTAGCATCGCTCCTGGATACCGATTCCACGCTCGCTACGTCAAGAAGGCCTCCCAAATCTGCCGTCGCGCCCGTGTGCTGCACTTGGGTTCGTCCACCACCACGCTTGTGTAACAGAAATTCTTGTGTCCACATTCAAATGCTCTGATTAGATTATCCAAGAACAAGAACCAGTTCAGATTTCAGAAAATGAGGTGAAACAGATAGAACTAATTTGACTGCTTCGACTGTCCTTGATTAGTCTGTAGTTCTTGAATTGGGAATTTGGAATTCGCATTATTGGAGATGGTTTATTTGGGAAGCACTAAGGATGCTGAAGAAGACTGAAATGCTCATTTTGAGTTGCACATTTCCATTGGAAAGGATTGTTTTTGATGTAATCGTAGCATCGGCCCTTTAATTAATAAACGTGATTTCAGTTTAGATAGCGTGCAGTTTCAGTCCTAATTCAGTATCCTGATTTCATCATCAGCCCTAACTCAATAAATTATGCAAGTGCTGCAGGATGCTCACATTACTGTTAGACTCAGAACACTGTAATGGTAGTGTGTAGATATAGTTGTAGAGTGTACTGAATATTGTCCCTTCCTTGAGGAACATCTCCATCCACTGCCTCATTGGCCATCCCTCGGTAAGCCAGTTCTAACCTATGCAGTCAGGTTTCACTGCATAGTCACTCCCAGGTCATCTGACGTTCAGAATGCGTGCACCAGAGGAAACCCAGTTAAACACCTTAACAATTAATGACCATCAACCGGACTGTTCTGACTTCATCTGCCCATTTTTCAGTTGCGCATGGAATTTATTCTGGCTCACAAAGGACGTCCTGCCGTCACAAGCCATGCTGACTATCCCCAACGAGGATGCGTTTGTCCAGATACTCATAAATTCTGCCTCTGTGAAACTTTTCCAACAGCTTGCTCACTACTGACCGAAGTCTCACTGGCCTTTAATTCTCAGGATCACATCACATTTCTTGAAAAAAGAAATAACATTTGCCATTCGCCAAACCTCCCGCACTACTTCTGTGGCTAGTGATGACGCAAATGCCATTTCCAATAGCCCAGGAATACCTTCGTTAGCTTTCTCCAATTACCTTGTGTACTTTCCTTCCAGCACCAGGGAATGGTTTATTTTCATGTTTTTCCAGTTTCTAGCTCCTAATTCTAAGCGTCCGCATGTCCCAGCAAACCTGTACTTTTTCTCTGTATCCACATTCATCAATGTTGCACTCACTGATGAATATCGAAGCAAAGTTTCAGAAAGGACCTTCACTGCCTCGTTGCACTCCAGACACATGGTTCCTCGTTTATTCTCTGATCTCTGCCACTGTCTCCCTCGTCATGCTCCTGTTTTTCACCTACTTTAATGCGGCTCTCCGAGTCCTTCTCATGTTCCCTTTCCAACTCTTCCAAATCGATTGTTAAATTCCCTCCTGGCTACATTGTGACATTTTAGAGCTCTGTCCGATCGTTTCTTCTAAAATCTTAAGTATATTTCTTTCTTCTTCTTGAAGCTTTCCATATCTCTTATCAAGCAGGGTTACTTTACACGGGCATCCTTTCCCCGCCTCAAAGAAACAAGCCAACCCTGAACCACAATCTAGTGTTCCATTAATAATCTCTATATTTCTGTTGTATATCACTTTCCAAATTCGGCGACAAAATTCCTAACTAATAGCATCAACTAAATACTTTCCATATTGTCTGCTCCTATCCTAGCGTAAGGTATTAGTAAATGTTGAATATCTGTGCTCTATCGTTCTGAAATTCTGTCCCGCGGAGACATCTGTTACCTGTTCCGTTTAATTTTCTAGTACTAGATCCAGGATGAACTCTCTACCTGTCCGTCTGCTCGCCTATTATACGAGGACTCCTTCCTGGACACATCTGAGAAGTTCCGTCACATCTAAATCTTTTAACCAGAGCACATGCCAATGAATATTACTGATGCTTAAGTTGCCTGTGACAACAGCCGTGTTAAAATGACACCTGCCCAAAATTTATCTCCTGATTTGTCACTGTCTCTGCCTGTTGTTTTCGTTTTGGTGATGGGAGCACTGTGCAGCATACCCTCAAACGAATGTTTGTTCCCTTCAGACTTCTGCGTTCCACTCACTATCTATTAACATACAATCCCAACACAGTGTCCTCCCTTTCAGCAGCTGTGGTACTATCACGCTCTCACTGTGTCAAAAGGCTTTCCTTTTACTCTCCTTTACCGGACTATGAACATTTTGAAACATCGAACCGCGAGATATCCGGAATTGATTCCTCCCCTTGTGATTGAATTGACTTTATTTCTTACATGCTTCACATTATTGAGGAATAAAAATCTTCAGGTCACGTCTCTGTCTAAATGTGCAAAGTGCAATCCTAGTAATTTATAGCAATTTATAATAAATATAACAGTCAATGTAACAGAGAAAATCACTCAAAGCAGCGTGAGTTAATCATATTGATGCCCTGGTGGATACAGCTGTCCCGGAGACTGTTGGCCCTAGTTTTTTCTGCTGCGGTAACGTTTCCTGGATAATTTTAAACTCTCTGCGGTAGTTTGGAATTTACTCATTTCAGGATGATCAGACACATTATTGATTGAATTTATGACATATTTGCCAAGTCTTCTGATTCTTTAAACTGTTTTTATCCTAAAACCCCGCTGAATTGCAATTGGAGTGGACGCTAACAACAGAGATGGCCATTTAACGTAAACACATACTTAATTCCTTCCTTCAGCTCTTGTCTGAATTTCCTCTGTGTCAGTGTATAGACACAAGTATTGGTGCACACACTGAGAGTCTGCAACATGAACCCAAATTGCTGCAGTATATATACTGGGGAACTCAAATATCTGTCCAGGTAATGGTAATTTTCCGTTTGCCATTGCAGTGAATGAACTGTATACGGCATCCAAAATAATATGAAATTAGCCGAAATTGCAAACAATAAAATCATCGATTTTCTGCGGTTTTCCACCTCGGTAACTTTCTGTTTATCGCTGCTCTTCCGAAGGCCTCTCCGGACTCTATTTGCCGCAATTATATGTCTTACAGTTAACCCATTGCAGATAAGAATTAAACCGATTGGTAGCAATGGTGTTAAAATGCTATCTAGTATTTCCATTCCTTTCCACGCGGGTAAAGTAGCGTATTCATGTGTGAAGGTGCAACGCCACGGCATGTTGTTAATGATGACATAAGGTTCAACTTTAAAGTAAAACGGGACACATCTCCCGCAACTCACTATAACCACCGTCACCATAACCACCGTTGCTGTTCTCTCAGTGCAGTATCGTTCCCCAAACTTTCGACAACATATTGCGATGAAACGATCGATGGTAAAACTGACCGTAAACCAAACAGAACAGTCCCTCGTCACAAGAAAAAATACAAGTGTCACCGCGCATACAGGAGTGATGAGCAGGGACCTTGAATAAATGTAGATATTGTTGGTCACTTCGACTAAAGCGAAAACTATAACCACCATCAGATCCGCTGTTGCCATTCCAACAAGGTAACGGGTGATGCATTTGGAGAGGCCGCATTTTCCTCGAGATAGGATCACAATGGCCGTTAAATTAACTACAAGAAATGTGGAGAGAGAGAAAAAAAGATCAATTCAGTATTATCGTTAGCTGTAAATTTCTGAATGCCCACAATTTTTCCAATGCCACTGAGGGTATGATTTTTTTCTCCGGAAATGAAAAGCAGAAATTCAGTTTGTGGTGACGCTGTCCGTGCACTCCGGCTGGACAGTAATGTACAAAATTAGCAGTGGTTTAGCGATCTTCCGATAGGTTAGAGCCGGACATCTGATGCCCACGTCACGTCCCCCTGAAGGTTGATCGCTCCATTACCATCACCATTTCCATGATTTGAGGTGAAATAGCTGAAAGGTTTATTTGCATTGACATCATGAGATTGATTGCGTAAGTTATAGTTTAAAGTTTTACGAAAGAACAGACCTGAGTGTCGATATTCGACTGGCCGCTCAGTTGAAAAAGCTTCTGATCTGAATATGTGAACAAGGTGTAACCATTGAATTATGGGAATATCGGCACCAACGTAATTGACAAAAGGAAAATGAAAGAAAGTATCACTTAGAAACAATATGGAAGCTGAATAACAAAACTATCAGATGCTTGAATCCTCAATTCTAGAAACACAGTTCAGACGAAGGTAACATCAGTGCTCTGTAAAAGTCCAAACAGTGCAATTGAACGAAAGCAAGGTGAGGACGGCACCATACATAGAGTGAGCAGCTCCAGTATCTTACCAGGGATACCGATCGCTACAATTGTAGGATAGAAAACGCTCGCGATGTAGTAAATCGCTGGATATCCCATATTCCGTCAGATGCAGCTTTCAGTTGTACGGAAATTTCCCGCTGCTCATATGGACTGGTGGCAGGTTTCACTGAGTTATATGCAATTCAGAGTAATTCTGCTGAGGCAATTAGTGTGGTTATGACATCAGTTGCATGAGGGACAATTAGCTACACATTTTTTTCTCACTATGTAAGTGTGCCATGAATTCGTATCCCCAATGGATGTTACAAGTTAGTAACTTTTAATCAAAAGATAATACGAGCGTTACCAATGTACTTGCGAAGACATCTTACGTCAGCTGCTGAAATGTAACATTTTCTGATCAGTTTTGTTTGTGACATAGACAATCATCCTGAGCGATCAACATGGACAATCAACATCAAACAGATTTATTTTGTCCCATTCAGCGGAGCACATACATTTCTGATATTGAGGGTGGGACATCAGCTCGGCAGGTGAAATAGGGTACAGTTTATTGAAGGGGAAGCTAGAATCTATTTTTGTCCGGTTCTTTGAGTCGTTTCGAGTCACTTGAATGAAGAAAGACCACAGTTACAGGTGATGACATGTATCATAATGAAACACGTTGCACGTATGTACTTCTGAGCATATAAAATAGATCGAGAGTAATATTACAACGACCTTTGATAATAACATTTACACGCCCACATGAATTTAGTTGCTGCTTGTGGACGGATTGATGAACGTTTTTTTTTCTCGATTAGCATAGAGTGGATGGTTGATTCTTTGACTTTGCAAGTGTATTGCAGGGATTGGCAGAGTCCCATTGTCTTTTTTTTAACCATGAATGTTAATGACCCAGATCTCGATGTAGAAAAGTGAATCAAAAGAATTGCCACCGACTCCTAAGTTGGAGGTGTTCTTCCAGACAGCAACTGAATCCAAGCTTAAAGTTGACTGGCCAGGAAATGGGCTGAAAAATAGCAGATGGCATTTAATACACACAAGTGTGAGATGGTCAGCGTTGTGAGGAAAGAAACAACAGGTTCCGAGCCACATTCTGAATATGTGGACTTTAGTGTGTAGTATTTAAAAAGAGACCTGGCGATATAGATCGATAATTCCAGGAAATCGGCGTCACGGGCAGACCGGCTCGTATTCAACGCTGATTACAGTGACCTTCACAATCAGATCTCTGAGTACAGGAGTGGGGACATTATGTTGAATCTGTACAAATGTTCGTGAGGCTGTAGATAGATTACCGTGGCTGTTCTGGTCACCTACGTACAGTTTTGAAATATTAATAAGCTTCAAAATTTCCAGCAATAATTTGAAAGGAAGAGTTCGGTAAATGAACAGGGTGAATGCACGCAGATTTTCATGATGCAGTGCCTATACTATAGACACTATAGAGAGGGAGTGCCGAGGAGATTTCCAAGGGTATTACGTGGAATGGAGGTCGTGCCTTAGGAGAACAGGGCATTTTCTCCTTGTAGTGATAGAGGATGAGAGGTGACCTGACAGAGGTGTATAATATGAAGAGAGTCATTGATCATGTGGATAGTCAGAGATTTTTTTTCACCCCAAGGCCGAAATGGCTGACAGAAGATGGCATAGTTTTTAAAGGCTTAAGGGCTTTGTCTCAAGGGGCTTAGGAGGAAATGGGCGAGGCAAGGTAGGTTTGGGTTTCAGTTTCTCATGTTATTTGATGAAAGAGGGAATTATGAGTGCGAGGGCTCCTAGACTCCCGGACATCCACATCTGCGCCAGGTGCGCCGAGATGCAGCTCCTAAGGGACCGTGTTCGGGAACTGGAGCTGCAGCTCGATGACCTTCGTCTAGTCAGGGAGAGTGAGAGTTAATAGAGAGGATTTGCAGGCAGGTGGTTACACCGGGGCCACGGCAGGCAGGCAAGTGGGTCACGGTTAGGAGAGGTAAGGGCTGGAGTCAGGTACTAGAGAGTACCACAGTGGATGTACCCCTAGACAATAAGTACTCCTGTTTCATTACTGTGGGGGGGGGGGGGGGGGGTTAGCCGACCTGGGGGAAGCAACAGTGGCCGTGCTCCGGCACAGAGTCCGGCGCTGTAGCTCAGAAGGGTAGGGAAAGGAAGAGGAAGGCAGTAGTAACAAACGACTCGACAGTTAGGGAGTCAGATAGGCGATTCTATGGACGCAGTCAAGAGACCCGGATGGGAGTTTACCTCCCTGCTACCAGGGTCCGGGATGTTTCTGATATCCTAAATACCGGAAGTGGGAGGGTGAAGAGCCAAAGGTCGCGGTACATATAGGTACGAATGACATAGGTAGGAAAGGGGAAGAGGTCCTGAAAGTAGAATATAGGGGATTAGGAAGGGAGTTGAGAAGAAGGACCGCAAAGCAGTAATCTCAGGATTACTGCCTGTGCACGCGACAGTGAGAGTAGGAATAGAATGAAGTGGAGGATAAATGCGTGGCTGAGGAATTGGAGCAAGGGGCAGGGATTCAAGTTTCTGGATAACTGGGACCTCATCTGAGGCAGGTGTGACCTGTAAAAAAAGGATGGGTTGCACTTGAATCGCAGGGGGACGAATACTCTGTCGGGGAGATTTGCTAAGGCTACTAGGTAGACTTTAAACTAGAATAGTAGGGGGATGGGAATCAAATTGAAGAGACTAGGAGAGCATGTTTGTTTACAAATAGAGAAAGTTTGTAGACATTATGTGAGGAAGGATAGGCAGGTGATAGTGAAGGCGAGCGCTCACATCGAAGATGTAGGGAAGAAGGAAGAAAAAGAAGATAGTAAAGTTGTTTGCACCTTTAGGAATAAACATAAAATAAGAGGAGGAAAATTTCTTAAATGCATTTATTTTCATGCTAGGAGAATGAGCTTAGAACATGGATTGATAGCTGGAAATATGATGCTGTAGTTTATTAGTGAAACATGGCTGCAGGAGGAGTGTGATTGGCAACTAAATATTCCTGGATTTCGTTGCTTCAGGTGTGATAGATTCGGAAGGTCAAGAGGGTGAGGTGTTGCATTGCTTGTCAGGGAAAATATTATATTATATTATGAGGACACTTAGTCCCCGTTTATTGCCATTTAGAAATGCATGCATGCATTATGAAATAATACAATATTCCTCCATATTACACCCGTGCTTTGGCAGGATAGATTAGAGGGCTCATTTAGTGAGACTATTTGGATGGAACTGCGGAATGGGAAAAGTGTAGTAACATTTATAGGGGTGTATTATAGACTACCTAATGGGGATCGAGAATTGGAGGAGCAAATTTGTAAGGAGATAGCAGATATTTGTAGTAAGCACGAGGTTGTGATTGTGGGAGATTTTAATTTTCCACACATAGACTGAGAAGCCCATTCTGTAAAAGGGTTGCATGGTTTGGAGTTTGTAAAATGTGTGTAGGATAGTTGTTTTGCAGCAATACATAAAGGTACCAACTAGAGAAGGGAAAATGTTCGATCTCCTGTTAGGTAATGAGATAGGTCATGTGACGGAGGTATGTGTTGGGGAGCACTTGGGGTCCAGTGATCACAATACCATTAGTTTCAATATAATTATGGTGAAGGATAGGTTGAGATATTTGATTAAAGAAAGGATAACTTTGAGGAGCTGCGAAAGGATTTAGAAGGAGTGGATTGGGACAATTTGTTTTATGGGAAGTGTGTAATAGAGGAATGGATGTCATTTAAAGGTGAAATTGTGAGGGTACAAAGTCTTTATATTCCTGTTAGGTTGAAAGGAAAGGTTAAAAGTTTGAGAGAACCATGGGGTTCAAGGGATATTGGAAACTTGTTTCGGAATAACAGAGTGATTTACAATAAATATAGGTAGCATGGAGTAAATGAGGTGCTCGAGGAATATAAAGAATGTAAAAAAGTATCTTAAGAAATACATTAGAAAAGATAAAACAAGATATGAGGTTGCTTTGACAAGTAAGGTGAAAATAAATCCAAAGTGTTTCTATAGTTATATTAATAGCAAAAGGATAGTGAGGGAAAAAAATGGTCATTTAGAGAATCCGAGTAGACAGCTATGTGTGGAGCCCAAGGAGATGGGGGAGATTTTGAACAATTTCTTTTCTTCGGTATTCACAAATGAGAAGGATATTGAATTGTGTAAGATAAGGGAAACAAGTAGGGTAGCTATGGAAACTATGGTGATTAAAGAAGAGGAAGTACTGGCGCTTTTAAAGGATATAATGGTGGATGTCTCCGGTCCTGACAGGATATTCCCTAGGACCTTGAGAGAAGTTAGTGTAGAAGTAGGAAGGGTTCTGACTGAAATATTTCCAATTTCATTAGAAACGGGGATGATAACGGAGGATTGGCGTATTGCTCATATGGCTCCATTGTTTAAAAAGGGTTCTAAGATAACCCTTGCAATTATCGGCCTGTAAGTTTGACGTCAGTGGTGGGAAAGTTAGTGAAAATTATGCCCAAAAATTGTATATAGACAGGGTCTGATTAGGGAAGTAAACATGGATTTGTGCGTGAAAGGTCATGTTTGACAAATCTTATTGAACTTTTTGAAGAGGTTACTAGGAAACTTGACGAAGGTAATGCAGTGGATGTTGTCTATATAGACTTCAGTAAGGCTTTTGACAAGGTTCCAGACTGAAGGTTAGTTTGGAAGGTTCAATCCTTGGGTATTAATATTGACGCAGTAAAATGGATTTAACAGTGGCTGAATGGGATCTGCCAAAGAATAGTGGTGGATAACTGTTTGGCAGGTTGGAGGCCGGTGACTAGTGGTGTGCCTCAGGGATCTGCACTACTTCCAATGTGTTTGTCGTGTACATTGATTTGGATGATTGGGTGATATATTGGATTAGTAAGTATTCAGATAATACTACGATAGGTGGCGTTGTGGATAAAGAAGAAGATTTTCAAAGCTTGCAGAGAGATTTAGGCCAGTTAAAAGAGTGGGCTGAAAGATGGCAGATGGAGTTCAATGCTGATAGGTGTGAGTTGCCTCATTTTGGTTTTGCGAATCAAAACAAGACATACATGTTAAATGGTAGGGCATTGAGGAATGCAGTAGAATAGAGTGTTCTAGGAATAATGGTGCATAGTTCCCTGAAGGTGGAATCTCATGTGGATAGGTTGGTGAAGAAAGCTTTTGGTATGCTGGCATTTATAAATTAGAGCATTGAGTACAGGAGTTGGGATGTAATGTTAAAATTGTACAATGCATTCGTGAGGCCAAATTTGGAGTATTGTGTACAGGTCTGGTCACCGAATTATACGAAATTTGTCAACAAAATAGAGAGAATACAGAGGAGGTTTATTAGATTGTTACGTGGGTTTCAGTCCCTAAGTTGCACTTATTCTTTGGAGCGTAGAAGGTTGAAGGGGGACTTAATAGATTTATTTAAAATTATGAGGAGTATAGATAGAGTTGACGTGGATAGGCTTTTTTCCATTGAGAGTAGGGGAGATTCAAACAAAAGGACTTGAGTTGAGGGTTAGGAGGCAAACATTTAGGCGTAACACGAGGGGGAACTTCTTTACTCAGAGAGAGGTAGCAGTGTGGAACGAACTTCCAGAAGGAGTGGTAGAGGCAGGTTCTATAATGTCATTTAAAAAAATGCATGGGCATATGGGCAGGAAATGAATGGAGGGAAATGGGCTGATTGAGGTCAGTGGGACTAGATGAGTGTGAGCGTTCGGCACAGACAAGAAGGACCGAGATGGCGTGTTTCCCTGCTGTATTTTTTTTATGTGGAGGAAGATCACTGAGTTTTCACTAGCCCTGTGGTGATTTAATATATTCACCAAACCTGGAGTGGAGACATTTCCCATCATTTCAGGTCCTTTCAGGGGAATCACAAACAAGTGGATTCTGGTAATTTTGTGTCGTTAACACTGACGAATTATAAAACTCTGTGCCATAATAATATACATGTTTTATGTGAGTAACCGTACGTAAATACGTAAGTTTTGTCATTATCAACATATAAAAATACTCTTTGTGTAATTGTCAAAATAAAAGGACAGGATTTGCATTACTGGCAGACTCTCTCAAGGAGAAGTATTACAAAGGGTTAATACACCAACCATGTCTGTCCAGAGAAGGCAGCGACAGCATCATTACAACAGAGATAGGACACGATTTCACAAGGACTGAGCGAATGTAGTGTAGAAGGAAGGTTTTCTTAACAAAAAGTACATTTACAGAACACAATTAAAACCAATAAGGAGGGGGAAATGAAATGAAGATATTCTAAACAGCAACTTAAAAACGATATTAATCAGCCTGAAATTGGGGAGGAGTGCGACAGATCTTTCAAGAATCAGTGAATTCTGGAATGGTTCTGTGTGTTTAGAGAAAAAGCCATTCCGGTCTTTAAGTAGCCTGCAGAAGGAAGGCGGGATAGCCTGACAGCAGTGGTTCTGATGATTTTGGAGTCCACTATTAAGGATGAGGGTTCAGGGTACTTGGAAGCACATGATAAAATATGGCACTACACCAGATATGCATTTATTATGTGCTCCCCAGTCTGATACAGAGCGATATAAACGATATTCCGAAAGAAGGATCATATATGAGTTACTGAGCATGTTTAGAGTCGAGAAGTCGAGGACTATGCCTTATCAATCGCAGGGTGATCGACACCCGGAGAGGTATAATAGGACCATGCTAGACATGCTCAGAACCCTGAAGACCAACAAAAATGAACAAGTGGACTGGATATATTGGACATTTAATCTGCTGCTACAACGGCACGCAATTTTAAGCTACAGGGTACTCGCCATACTATTTGATCTTTGGGCATGAGGCAAGGTTCCCCGTTGACCTTCGTTTTCCAAATGGCAAAGAAGACTTACCACTGAAGACTTACCTGGTATATTTCTGAGATCAGAAGGGAGCTGAAAAAAATGTTCATGAATTAACTGAGGTCGTGGCTGCAAAGCAGAATCAAGGAAATACGAGGAGGTATGAGCAAAAGAGGATGTGAATGGGACTGTCAGGATTCGCTATTGGAACCACCTTCTATCTCTGGGACAAGAGGTGCTTGTTGACCCGGAGTCGGGCCTGGATTCTAAATCTAATAAAAGCACTCTGAGGCAACGTGAGGGGTTGGAGTTTGTAGTCGGGATGGGGTGTGCTGAACGCCCAGCAATAGAAATAATTAAACCAGGGCACGATTATTGGATACGGACTCGGAAGATGAGGAAATGGGTGTGTGGCATATATCGCATTTCGCCAACGCCAATTGAGAAAACGTTCCCATCTTTTCTCACGCTCATGCAGATGAAACTGGGGGAGGGGGGAATTAGAAATGCCCAGGCAGATTTTAGCTGGACTATAAAGAGGGTGAAGCGGAGATACGCCAATTGGCAGAGAGACTCCAGTTGCAGTGGTGATACAACAGGGGAGTCCTCGCTAAATAGCTGAAGTAGTGTCGGAAACTGAAATACGTTGGAATAAGGAGGACTCAAACAAATCAGGTGACCGCACAGATCGGCTGCTCTATGTAGCACCAGGGAAACAGAGTGTTACGACTATCCCCTAATGAGATACTTCATTACCTTTTTACAAATGGAGTGGAGGTGCTGACATCACGAGATTCCTTTGAAAGCGGTTTTATTAATAGGAGGTGTCAAATTATTTCAAGATCATGAAGACATGACGATTTTGCTGGTGGGGAATGATTTACTCCCCGGTTCATATTTCTACTGCCGTGTTGTATGTCTTTCATTTGGTAGGTCTCTGAGAGCTGTTAGTTTTCAACTTGTTCCGTTTTCAGCTTCTTTCGGTTATTGTTGAAGATAGAAGATGTGGAAAATGTGTGTCATCTGATTAGAATGGTCGAATCTGAGGGAGGTTTCTCTGTTGAGGGACACTGAGGTTGGGCCTGGGGTTTATGTTCGATAGGAGATGAAGAGTTAAGACGCCGGAGAGAAGCAATTGTAAGGTTCGTCCCGGTTTGAGCCCGTGATTCGATGATGAAGGTTAAGATCAAATGATGATCGGTGACTTGTAGAAGCTGTGAGCTCGAACTTGTGCACAGTAGATTGTTAAAAATGGACCTTTTCTTATTCTTCTTTTTTTGTTCTTCTCTTTACTAACCCTTCGCTGAAACTAAGAACTGTAGAGATAAAATCTTTTAACCGCTTGTGATGTACAGTCTGTTACTTCGCGGCAGTAATTATAACAGGATAGGTGCACAGAATTCAAACAAACAGCGGGTTTAGCGTGGGATATCGCCTAAATATCACAAGTTTGGCGGGGTCGGTGTTATCTTTCCTAGACTTGGGCAGCCGAGAGAACCAGGCTCTTTCACGACGATTGATAGACACTGATTTTTCTAACAGGGCGCATACAATGAGGGAACTCCTTGGAGGCAGTGATCATAAAATGATAGGACAACATCCCTCGGTTTGAGTGGTAGGACCTAAAGTTAGATGTGACGGTAATTACAGAGGAATCTGAGAGGATCCGGGAAGAGTTGACTGGAAGGGACAGTAAATGGATACTGGCAGACCAGCAATGTCTGGGGTTTCAGACAGCTGTAGGATCCAGTCACCTACTAGCAGTAATATTCCACAGGGATAATATACCAAGCATGTGTGATGAGAGAAGGGAAAGACAGCATAATAACAATGTACATGGGATACAATAGCTCAATATTGTGCAAATATAGAGGTGTAGGATTTAAAACAAAAAAAAACAGAAGACAATTAAAAACAGTAAGGGGGAGATATAAAATGAAGCATAGATAGATAGATAGATAGATAGATAGATAGATAGATAGATAGATAGATAGATAGATAGATAGATAGATAGATAGATAGATAGATAGATAGATAGATAGATAGATAGATACTTTATTCATCCCCATGGGGAAATTCAACCTTTTTTCCAATGTCCCATACACTTGTTGTAGCAAAACTAATTACATACAATACTTAACTCAGTAAAAAAATATGATATGCATCTAAATCACTATCTCAAAAAGCATTAATAATAGCTTTTAAAAAGTCCTTAAGTCCTGGCGGTTGAATTGTAAAGCCTAATGGCATTGGGGAGTATTGACCTCTTCATCCTGTCTGAGGAGCATTGCATCGATAGTAACCTGTCGCTGAAACTGCTTCTCTGTCTCTGGATGGTGTTATGTAGAGGATGTTCAGAGTTTTCCATAATTGACCGTAGCCTACTCAGCGCCCTTCGCTCAGCTACCGATGTTAAACTCTCCAGTACTTTGCCCACGACAGAGTCCGCCTTCCTTACCAGCTTATTAAGACGTGAGGCGTCCCTCTTCTTTTACTCCTCACGTATGTGAACGATGTAAGAAATAATGTCAATTCAATTGAATTCGAAAGGTGTCTCGGCTTGAAGAGAAAATATCTACCTTAAGGAGAAGCCTACTGATTTACAATGAGGGTGGCTGAGATGACCGTGGAAATGATGTATTTGGTCAGTTTTAGAGGGCTTGCTAAAGATAATAGTGAGTGATAGGAAGCATTTTTGCTTGTAGCGAAGTGGGATTGAGGAAAATTTGTACCGATTTAAGCACATTATGAATGTAATTCCCAAATCATTATCTGAAAATAACTATAACACTGGAGATCACATAAAATATCTAAAGCAGATAGAAGAGGTACAGGACCAATTTGCCCATTCAGAGAGAAATAATATGGGCTTTTGAAATAGGAGATGACGTTAGTGATTGATGTAATGACACACCTCCGTATGTTTAGGACGAAGATAGGCCTCGTTCCAAACTTCTGCCAGCAACAAAAGCGAAAAAAATACAGTACTGCTGCTACCCCTTCCCCTTTTGCGACCAGAGAGAAATGGCAATGTAAGGAAACGGGGCAGGACACTGAAACAAGAATATAACATGCACCGCTTCCTTTGTGCTTCAGCATCTGGAGATATTTCTCCGGATATTGGGACATTAGTGACCGCGGAAGATCATAGTGAGCTGTTACAGGTAAATGATTACCGGCGATCAGTACACGATCGAGGTACTAGAGTGGAAAGGAAATTCATTAGACTGTGTTTGCATGTGAAGATATCTTAAAACCATAACAATTAACCGCATTTTCACGCCTCAGAATTCCATTCTTAGCACTCGACTTTGCCGGAAATACAAGGATCGGGAGGAATTTGAATCAATAGAGAGTCCGGTAAGTTACATTTGGGTATTAACAGAGGATACCGCTAGACGTGCTAACTAAATGTACCCAGATCAGCTGCAAACAGCCAACTACATTAATGTCAGAACACTGTAATAGCAGAGCCGAGACATCGTCGTAAGCAGTACTAGAGATTATACCTTCCTTACGGAATATTACCAGCGTCGGTCCTCCAGGCAGACTTCCCTTGATCTCCTACCTCATCTGCCTTCTGTTAATAAGCTAATTCTGTGTCCACGCAACCAGATTTCCCTACATGCAATGCCCTCTGCTTTTCTGAAGGTGCCTACCATGCATAACCCGGTCAAACAACTTAGAAAATTAATGCACCCCCCGTAGACTGTTTTGACTTCATCTGTATATATTTTATCACTTTTTCAAAGAATTCAGTCGTTCATAATGGACGACCTGCCCCCACAACAACCAGAATACGTTTCTTCAGGTACTCATAATTCCCGTCTCTCAATATCCTCTCCAATAGCTTGCCAACTACTGGCGGAAAACCCCTAGCCTGTAAATCTCAGGATTCTCCCGATTGCATTTATTGAACAAAGAAAGACATTTACCATCCACCAATCATCTGGTACTCCTCCTGTGGCAGTGAAGACGCAATATAATTTCCAAAATCACAGTAATATCTTCGCCCGATTTCTGTACTTACCCGTATAACCATTCTAGCAAAGGGGAATGATTGATTTTAATGTTTTACAAGTTTCCAGCGCATAAATCCTAGAAGGGTATGTCCCAGCATATCTGCCTTTTTAAGCTATACCCACATTCAGATAGTGGTGCTGGAACTGGACTCTCTGACGGTGGTGTCTGAAAAAAGGATGCTGTCCAAGTTGCATGCCATCTTGGACAAGGACTCCCATCCACTCAATAATGTACTGGTTAGGCACAGGAATACATTCAACCAGAGACTCATTCCACCAAAATGCAAAACTCAGTGTCATATGAAGTAATTCCTGCCTGTGGCCATCAAACTTTGCACCTCCTTCCTCGGAGTGTCAGGCACCCTGAGCCAATAGGCTGGTCCTGGACTTATTTCCACCTGGCATAATTTACATATTATTATTTAATTATTTATGGTTTCATATTGCTATATTTCCACTGTATTCTTGGTTGGTGCGACTGTAATGAAACCCAATTTCCATCGGATCAATAAAGTATGCCTGTCTGTCTGCCTGTCATTCATCAAAGTCCCGCTCACTGGTGAATACCGAAGCAAAATATCATTAAAGACCTTCACTGCCTCCTTGCACTCTAGACACATGCTTCCACTTTTATCCCTGATCTGTCCCATCCTCTCCCTCGTCATCCTCCTGCTCTTCACGTACCCGCGACTCTCCAAGGCCTTCCCATTTACCCTTCTAACAGTTCTAAGTCCATTGTTAATCTCCTTCCTGGTTAGATTGTGACTTTCCATAGCCCTAACTGATCTTTTCTTCCTGAACATTAAGTTTCTTTCTTTATTCTTCTTGACGAGGTTTTTCATATCCCTTGTCAACCAGGGTTACTTTACACTTCCTTCTGTTCCTTGCCTCAATGAGACAAGTCTATACTGAACCCCAGTCAAATGCTCCATTAAGAAATAACTGTTGAATTTCCCCATGGGGATGAATAAAGTATCTATCTATCTATCTATCTATCTATCTATCTATCTATCTATCTATCTATCTATCTATCTATCTATCTATCTATCTATCTATCTATCTATCTATCTATCTATCTATCTATCACTTCACAAATTCGGCTCCCAGGTTCCTACCCAATAGCAACAATTAAATGCACTCCATACTGTCTGCTCCTATCCCGGTGTAAGGGCATAGTAAATGTCGAATAGTTGACACGCGAAGAAATCTGTGTCATTTCTGGTACCAGATCCTGGATGGACTGTTATTGATTCCGCCTGCCCCATTATTGAGTAATCATGTCATATCTGAAAGTTTTTGCACGATGAAGTACCAATGCATATTAATGAATTTAAAGTTACCTGTGACATCCACCCTGTTAATATGGCACCTGTCCAAAATCTATCTCCCGATCAGTTGCTACCTTTCTCCGTACCTTTTTCTTTGGTGATAGGCTGCGGGGTGTATGATCTCTCCACAATACTCTGAAATGAGTGATTTCTCCCTTTTTTATTCTGAGTTCTGCTCATGGTTCATCAATAGGCAATATTTTCACCGTTTTTTGCCTTTCTGCAGCTGTGATAACACACACTCCCTGTTTCAATAACACTTCCATTGCTCTCATTTACCCGACTCTGTTCATGTTGAAACATCTGAATCCCGGAATGTCTAGAAGCTATTCCTGCCCTTGTGATTGTCAAGTCTCTGCGATAGTTTGGAGTAATTCAACATATGTAACAATCCCGCCAGCCCATTGAACTTCAGACCAGTTTCCTACCTTGACTGTATGAAATATGCAATCATCCGTGGTCTTTGCAATTTCGGGATGACTAGGCAAATGATAGTTTGAATTTATGAAAAAATACTGATTTTTAAACTGTTTTATTCGAAAACTCCGCGGAATCACAATTGGACGTGTGCGTTATCTACACAAATGGCCATTTAATGTAAACACATACTTCAGTCCATTCTTCAGCTGCTCTCTGAACTTCCTCTGTGTCAGTGTATAGATACAAGTGTTGGTGCACATACTGAGAATTAGCAGCATGAACCCAAATTGCTGTAGTATATATACCGGGGAACTGAAAGATCTGTCCTCGTAAAAATAGTTTTGTGCTTGCCATTTCAGGGAACGAGCTACATAGGGCATCCAAAATAAGATGTAATTAGATGAAATTGCAAACAATAAAATCATCGAATTTCTCCGGTTTTCCACCTCTGTATCTTTCTGTTTATCGCTGCTTTCCGCAGCCCTCTGCGGACGCTATTGACCGCAATTATATGTCTGACTGTTAACCCATTGAATACGAACAGTAAGCCGATTGGTAGCAACGGTGCTATAATATCATACAGTAATTCGAATACTTTCCAGACGTGTAAAGTAGCGTATTCATATGTGAAAGAGCAACGCCACGGTATGTTGTCAATAATGACGTAAGGTTCAATGGCAAAGTAAAACGGGACACTTCTGCCGCAGCTCACTATAACCACGGTCACCATAACCACGGTTGCTGTTCTCTCAGTGCAGTATCGTTCCCGCAGCTTTCAACAACATATTGCGATGCAACGATCGAAGGTAAAGCTGACCGTAAACCAAACAGAACAGTCCATTGCTATAATCCTAAATACAAGTGTCAGGGCGCACACATGAGTGATGAGCAGGTATCTGGTATACATGTAGATATAGTTGGTCTGTTCTATTAACGCCGCAAAGATAACCACCGTCAGATCCGCTGTTGCCATTCCAACCAGGTAACGGGTGATGCATTTGGAGAGTCCGCACTTTTCCCGAGATAGAATCACAATCGCCGTTAAATTAACTGGAAGAAATTTGGAGAGTAAACAAAAAAAAAATCGTTATTTGCATCTGTCTGAATGCTAACCATTCTTCTGATGCTATACAGGACATTTTTTTTTGGAAATCCGTCGGTGCAATCCGGCTGTAGGATAATAATTGACCGGGGTGGCTGTGGGTTGGCGACCTTCCGACAGTTTAGAGCCAGGCATCTGATTACCACAATTCACATACCGGTGAACAGTCAATCGCTGCATAAACAACACCTCTATTATTACAGGTGAAACGGCTAACGGGTTTATTTGTAGTGAAATTAAAGAGATTTAAATCATAAATTACAATTTACTGACTTGTTACAGAACAGACCTGCGTGTCGGAAATAGACCGGTCGGTCATTTGAAAAAGCTGCCATGCTGTTGTTGTAAGGTCGAAGTGTCTGTATTGATGGAGACTCCGACCTAGAAACCCATAGACCAGTATCGCTTCAGAATACCGAGCCAGGTGAAACTATGAAACTATGTCAATATCGGTACCAACGTAATTGACAAGACAAAAACACGTAGATTCACATACGAAAAATGAAAATAAATCCATTAGGTACTTGGATACTCCATTCTTGTAACACTTTTCAAATGAGGGTAGAATCTGTACTGAGTAAAACTCCGAACAGTGCAGGGTATCAGCATCGAGACGACAGCACTATGCATATAGTGACCAGCTCCAGTATCTTACCAGGGATACCGATCGCTACAACTGTAGGACAGAAAATGCCCGCGATGTAGTAAATCGCTGGATATCCCATATTCCGTCAGAAGCAGCGTTCAGTCGTACGGAGCGTTCCAGCTGCTATGATGGACCGGTGATCGACATTACAGAGTTATAAGCAAGTGCGAGTAATTCCACAGAGGCAATCAGCGTGGTTGTCACATCATTCACATTAGGGACAGCCAGCTACACAAACACTTACATTAAAACGTTTTTCTCACTCTGAGTCTGTGCTAGGAATTTGTCTCCTCAAGGGATGTTATAAGTTAAAACAAAAGATAATGTGAACATTGCCAGTTTAATTTCTAGAACACCCGGCGTCTGCTGCTGAAATGGAATATTTTCTGATTACTGTTCTTTCAGAATCAGAATCAATTTTATTACCATCGGCATGTGTCGCGAAACTTGTTAACTTAGAAACAGCAGTTCAATGCAACACATAAAAATGTAATAATAGTGATAAAATTAATAAATAAGTAAGAGTATACGCATATTGAAAAGATAAATATTCGTTCAAAAACAGAAATCAGACATATTGAAAAGTGAGGTAGTGTTCACGTGTTCGATGCCCATTTCGGAATCCATTGGCAGGGGGGAGAAGAAGCTGCTCCTGAATCGCCGACTGTGTGCCTTGAGGCTGCTGTGTCTCACAAAGGCAGCGTCCATTATTAAGGACCTCCGGCACCCAGGGCATGCCCTTTTCTCACTGTTACCATCAAGTAGGAGATACAGAAGGCTGAAAGCACGCAGTTTGAGATTCAGGAACAGCATCTTTTCCTCTGCCATCCGATTCTTAAGTGGACACTAAAGTTTTAGACACCACCTCACTTTTTTTGATATACATTATTATTGGATTTGCACATTCTTTCTATAATCTATTCAATATACGTAATTGATTTACTTGTTTGTTTATTATGTTTTATTTTAGTTATTATGCTTTTATCTCTTTCTGCTCGATCATGTATTACATTGAACTGATGCTGCTAAGTTTAAAAAAAAATCACGTCACATGCCGGTAACTTTAAACCTGATTCTGATCCTGTTTCTGATTCTGATTCTGATTCTGATTCCAATCTGAGAATGAGAAAATATGAGAAAATGAGCATACCCTGGCTGCTTAGTAATGGACGCTGCAGTTTTGACAAATCGCTCCTTGATGATGTCCTGGGTACTGGAATCGTACCCAAGATGGAACCGAATAAAGTTACAACCCTCTGCAGCTCTTTCGGTCTTGTTCTGTAGCACCCCCCCCCCCATACCATTCAGTGACGAAGCCTGTCAGAATGCTCTCCGATGTACATCTATAGACGTTTTAGTGTGTCTCTGTTGACATGCCAAATCTCTTCAAACTCCAGATGAAATATAGTCGCTCTCCTGCCGGCGTCATAACTGCATCGACATGTTGGGACCAGGTTAGGTCTTCTGAGATCTTAACACTCAGTAACTTGAAACTGCTCACTCTCTCCACTTCTGATCCCTCTATAAGGGTTGGTATATGTTCCTCCGCCTTACCCTTCCAGAAATCCACACTCGGCTCTTTCGTCTCACTGAAGTTGCCTACCAGGATGTTGCTGTGACACTACTCCACTAGTTGACATATCTCCGTTCTGTACGTCCTCTAGTCTTCGCATGAATTACTACCAACAATAGACTACCATCTTACAGTCTGTGACACGAAAAACGGATTAAATTCCATAAAAAGCAATACCTTACATTCGCACTGAAATTATGTGCTGAAAATCCAAAGTGTTGCTTATGTCCCCATGAAACTCTGATGGGTCACCACATCTTGTTTTTGATTCTTCAGGTGAAAATTATATGTTCTCTTCCAATTTTCCATTCAGACACATCAAATTAAAACATCTGAGATTGGTGTAAGGTCCGTTGTTGTTTATCATCCATGTGGTAATATATTGCCCAGACACTAAGATTGTATGGGTATTTTTTTTTGTATACATGTACGTACAGTCACATACAATGTACAGTCAGATACACAATCAGATCAATGTGTATTGGTATATCTGGTGGCCTGGTGAAGTAAGCTTCCCGGAGCCTGGTGGTCCTGGTCTTCATGCTGCTCTACCGCCAGACGGAGGCATCTGTAACAGTTTATGGTTGGTGTGGCTGGAGTCCCTGATGATCTTCCGGGCCCTTTTTACGCACATGCATTACATGTCCTGCGGAGAGGAAGGTTCACGTTAACAGATGCGCTGGGCTGTCGGCACCGCTCTCTGCAGTGCTCTGCGACTGAGGGTCGTACAGTTCACTTACCAGGCGATGACTCAGCCAATCAGCATGCTGTCGATACTGCCCTTGTAGAAAGTCCTGAGGATTTGGCGACTCATACCAAACCGCTTCTGCCGTCTGTGGAACAGGCACTGTTGTCCGTTTTTCACCAGACAGCCAGTTTGTACAGTCTCGGTCAGATCCTCGATGATGTGGAAACTGGGGAACTTGAAGCTTATCATCGTCTCAACTGCAGTCCCATTGATGTCAATAGGGGCTAGTCTGTATCTGTTCCTCCGGTAATCTCCGATCAGCTTCTTCGTTTTTTCAACGATGAAGGAGATGTTGTTTTTTGTGTACCACTATCTCAAAGCGTTGATTTCTCGTCTGTAGGCTATCCCATCATAGTTGGATACAAAGCCTATCAATGTCGAGTCATCTGCAAACTTTATCAGCTGGCAGGAGCAGTAACACTATCAACTCTTCAAATCTCTGGTGAGACTGCACTTAGAATATAGTGTTCAATTCTGGTCACCTCATTATAGGAAGGATGTGGAAGCTATGGAGAAGGTTCAGAGGAGATTTCCCAAGTTTTTGCCTGGATTGGTGAACAAGTCATATGAAGCAAGTTTAGCAGAGCTGGGACTTTTCACTTTGGAGCGTAGACGAATGAAAGGGAATTGATAGAGGTCTACAAGATTATGAGAGGCATAGATCAGGTGGATATTCAGTACCTGTTTCCCAGGGCACCAACAGCAAACACCAAAGGGCTTATGTACAAACTTAAGGGAGGGAAAATTTAGGGGACACATCAGGGGTAAGATTTTTACACAGAGGGTTGTGAGTGCCTGGAATGACTTGCCAGGGTGGGTGGTGGAGGCTAAAACATTAGGGCTATTTAAGAGCCTCTTGGACAGGCACATGGATGAAAGAAAAATAGAGGATTATTGGGTGGTGTGGATTTAGTACTTCTTTTTTAAGGATTATATGGGTCGGCACAACATGGAGGGCAGAAGGGCCTGTACTGTGCTGTAGTGTTCTATGGATTTATGGATCGTGGGTCTATCTGTTGTAGAGCAGGAGAGGGACCGCGGTGAGTGAACCCATCCCTTCCAACTGCCGGTATCGGACATGAAGTCTAAAATACAGCTGGGCAAGGCGGAGTGCCAGCAGAGGTCTCTAAACTTCTTGTCGAGACAGAGCGGAATGATGATGTTGTATGGTGAAATGCAGTCCAATAACAGTTTTCTATCGTATGCATCCCTCTTCTCAGCTGAGTGCCGTGCTATCGGTTTGCAAAGGCTGTTTATCAGTTGGCTAATTGTGGGTTGTCCAGTGTGCGCGGTAACATGCTGAAGATGTAGGCCTCGACCAGCCTCTCAAAACATTTGTTTATGATTGAGGTGAATGCGACAGGACGCCACTCGTTTAGACATGCTTCTTTGTTTTTCTTGGTACGGAGATAATGGTGGATGTTTTGAAGCAGGAGGGCACTACACAGTGGGAGAGGGTAAGAATAAAAATTCCTGTGAGCGCACCAGCCAGCTGTGTCGCGTACAATTTGAGTGCTCGCCCTGGGTGCTACACGTTCATTGGCAAATGCAAGTGCATCGGATTTAGTGGGTGACTGGGAAGCGCTGGCGTTCCACAACACGCTACCCACGTCTACTTTGGGCCTCACCGATGTGTAGTCTGCTGCACCGGGAGAACCGGATATAACCGCCTGACCTGGAAGGACCAATTTCCACGAAGGATGAGTGCAGACGGAGGTGTGGAACTTGTTACGCTTTCAGCATGAAGTGCCAGGAAGTAGATCAGTAGGAAGCGATAGGGGACAAGCGATTGATGTGTAAAGTGATACGTGCAGAAAGCGAAGAGGTCTTTTTTTCCCCCTCAGCAGTGACGAGGGCGAATGGTTTGAGAACAAATACTCCAGAAAGTGAGACATAGATATCGATAAATCCTAAACTTTTCTGTGTGACGTTTTTGTTCAGTCAAGCAAAGGCCGGGCAAATGTTGTAGTAAAATTAAAACATTGGAACACGGAAAATAACGGTGATTGCTATCCGGTGTAAATCAAAATGCAGGAACCCTCGCCACTCTTCCAGCGTCTGAGGGTGAGAGATGCCAATAGTGATTATTTTTTTCTTCGCAACATGCACGATAACAGAAGAGTAGCCCAAAGAATGAATGAATGGCAGTAAAAATGTTAGGCCACCGATCTCCCTCCTCCCAGGTCGCTAGCGCAAGCAGCAACAAGGCCACGGCCCTCCCACTTACTTCTGCTAAAAAAAAGAGAGAGAAAGAGCGCGTGATTCTCATAGTACAGCGCCCCCGTCAGCTGTTCCGCTGTTTCCGATGTTCCGTTTTCTCCCGTGACACCTCAGTTGGCGGTGCCAGAAGATAATCGCCTCTTTCACGAGGCCACGAAGCCTCCGAACCCCAGAGGCGAGTTCGTCTTCTAGCCCGCCTCCTTGAGATTTCGACAAGCGACTTTATGTGATCCCCCTGGTGCGTGAAACACCACCGGAAAGAATCGAAGTTTGAGTAAAACGCCAGGTCAGGGTCTTCGATAAAACCCCTTTCACCATGAAAAGGGAAACGGGGCAGTGAGCTGTTTCCGTAGATGAGCTAGAAGAAGTCGCTGTTACATGCCATCGTCGCCCAGCCCACCGAGCTACGAGTTTGTCTAACTCAGCCGCCATCCGGCTGCTTCCAATGATGTTTTATGTGAGTCTTCAAACTGTTTTCTCTCCATGATGTTCTTTTCCGCTTCTTTAAATATAAACATCTAGAGAGGTGCTGAAACGTAAGATCCGGCTTCCCATGGTAAATATTCAGTCAATCCTTTCCAGACGTATATACTAACTGAGTGCACTGTTGTCCCTAAAGAACATCTGTCCAGATGGCGAATAACAAATAACATTAAGGCACGTTCTGCCGCTTGTGAACATATTGATTTAGGAAGGTTGACCGCACAACAGTATGCAACATATTCTCCCTCTGCTGCCACTATCTTGCCTCTGTGAACAAAACAATTCTGAACCCACGCAGCCAAGTATCACTGAGTCCCCTGCGTACCGACAGACTGTATGAAACCACACTGGGTAAACAGAGAGCGATCCATTACTGCAAGAAACAGAACAGTCCCTACAGTACAGGCACAACACTGGAAACACTGGTATTATCAATGCTTAACCCGACATACCAGCGTCCACATTGATAAGATTACTGATTGGCTAGTTCACTCAAAAAGGCAATGTTACAATCACAGCTATTTCGGTCCACGACTGAGCACACAAAGAGAATACCATTGCTTATTCAGAACCAACTCTCAGTATATTGGTAATATCATTCTACGTCCAGCCTAACGATGGACACCGCGAAAACTAGATACGACCATAAAGCAAAAAAAAAAGCACAACGATATCCCTCTTCATAAAATACTTCTCAGCACAATCACACTGTTAGTGATAATGCCCAGTAGTCACTGACCACACTGTCACTGAATATCGGAAGAAATTGGTCATGTCTTTATTTGTCAATGCCCGCTGTCTTGCAACAAATAAAAATACTGATAATGCACAACTTACAAGCTGCGAAATCCATCCCTCAAATTTGCAATCACTACTTAGCAGTCCGCACAGCGGGGGATGGCTGGCGTATCGTGGACATAATTTTCATACATTCTCTCGTTATGGACATGAACTTTCCGGCTATACAGCTCAGAGCGGAGAGATCTGCGGCCAATGTATCAAAGAGTAATCAAAATAGCAGTGGAACTTAAAGGTATTAAACCTCAGCATTTGTTCTTATTTTCGTAATGAAATCAGGAGTGACTCGGCGTTTGAGGAGAAATATTCACTCCATTATTTTTATCACCACATTGGGCGCATAATAATACATCGAGGCACCGACACATTTAGATTTGCGTATATCTAAATGAAAATCGGTGGAAATTTATTTGCAGGTCCTATTACATTCTTTTATTTGGTCAGTCTGCACGAAAATAAATCTGGACATTTTACAGTGGGTTCGCAGATAAAGAACCTCAATGAGCAAAATAAGTGCAGCTTGTGTTCAGTCGAGTCACATAATGGAAACCACCGGGAAAAATTAAGAATGCCGAACCTTCATCACTTACACCTTTACACAACAGATATGATATTCTCTGATGTCTCAGAGCAGGAATAAAATAGTAAATATACTTGTTCAAATACACTGTGAACACGTAAACATATGTTTAAATTATTTAACTATTGAAGAAAGAAGTGCTGAATGTTGCGAATGTCCTTGAAACGTTCTGCATTATCACTCAAAGAGTTTAACTGCGCGTCCATGTAACGAGAGCATCTTGGACCTTGAGGTGGTGCACAGCAGGGGTGTTTCATAGGTTCCTGGCCTGAGTGAAAAAGGGATGAGTTATAGAGCACTCGTTACAACTCTTTTAAACTGCAGAAAGTTTGAAGTTAATAACTCATCTCCTTTTACGTTAGTCCACGAACTTATAAATCACCCCTGCAGTGGACCACTCTGGAGGTCCAAGACCCAGACTCCTACAAAGAAGGGATCCATATGCTCCACGACCGCTGGATTAAGTGTGTAAAATGTAGGAAAAATAATTGTGCTAGTTTTTCGAAAATTGACCTTCTACCTTGGGACACGAACGTATCAATCACCGCATGTATTCGGAAGAGTGCGTTTAACAGTCGACAATTAATGACGAGATCTGTTAATTCTGCTAAGAACACTCTGGCAGTATTGAGCTCAGTTCTGGTGCCCGTATTATAAGAGAGTCCCAATATAGGGCCGTCTACTTAGAGCAGAGATAAGGAGGAGTTTGTTTAACGAGACGGGAGTGAACCTGTGGTATTCATTGCCACAGGCGGCAGCGGAGGACAAGTTATTCAACATAGGATTTTAAAAAAAAAGAAACTTGGTAGGCTCGTGATTATTCGGGACATCAAAGATTACAGGGAAAAGGTAGCAGAATGCTCTGGGTGTATAACTCGCTGCCCGGAGTGCTTTTCGGGTCTGATACATTAATTACATTTCAGCGAATCTGACATAGTCGCATTAATGAAATGAAAGGAAGTTGTTGGGTTGATTATGGAGTAGGTTAAGAGTTCCGCAGAGTTTTGTGACCTGCTGCTGTTCCATAGTATGTTTTCTAGAATTCAACGACGGACCTGAGTGGCTGCTGCACCAGTATCACTCCAGCATTCTCCACAGGCTTTCTCACCTGCCACGCTCACAGATTCATCATCAAGCGGTTAATTGCTTCTGACTCCAGACTTCAAAAGATATTTTTCATTGAAATTTTCATATCAACACTGATAACGCTAAGAAAGTGAAAACATACAGACTGTTGAATTTGGTTGGACATATTTGTGAAGATGCATCATAGAAAAAACGGGTGATGGAGATAATTTGAAGCAAATGAAGAGGTGTTTAGACATTTCGATATAACTATCTATCTATCTATCTATCTATCTATCTATCTATCTATCTATCTATCTATCTATCTATCTATCTATCTATCTATCTATCTATCTATCTATCTATCTATCTATCTATCTATCCGTCTGTCTATCTATCTATCTATCTGTCTATCTATCCATCTATCTATCCGTCTGTCTATCTATTTGTCTATGCATCTATCAGCAATATAACAATCTATTTATTTCTGCACTTGCGTTGAAGGTAATCTGAACTCCTCCCCCCCCCCCCCCCCCCCACACACACACACACACCAACCTTCACTGAAGTAACAGTGGTGATGGTTGCTTTGGAATGTTTGCAGATCCATAACTAGTAAACAAATGTTTACTTGCAATGATTGTGAAAATAGTGCACCGTAAAATGCCGGAAGAATATCAATGTTACTCTGTGTTAAGTCCTTCCTGGTATGTTCGTTATTTTATTTTTAATTACAAGACCTCACTGCTTACTTGTAGGTTGACAGTTATTGTGGATTACTTATTACTGCATTGTTAAGGAATTACCTTTCGGCATCAGGTCGACCATTTACAGATCATTTGTACTTTCCGTTTGGCGCCATGAATAAGAAACACTTTGTTAGATTTTGGAGGAGTTCTAATCCATATATGAATCTATATTTCGTGAGGACGCCGAGATGTACTGCCTTTTTACCCAGTTCCCTGGGCACAGTAATACATTGATGAACGAAAACACTACGCCGGGACTAGAACGTACCTATCTTCTTATTTTAGGAAGACGGAGAAACCCATGCGCGAGGACAGAATACATCGACTTCATTGATACACACGACACAACAACTGAGCAATGAAAAAATCAATGATAGAATAAAACCAAAATCTGGTATTTTAAATTCTGAATAGTACTGGAAAGTTACACCAGAAGCATTAGTGACGGGCTCAGGGCGACTGTTCTAGGATGCAGCAGATAGCAAGAAGGGAAAGCATGCAACTTCCATCCTGATCCATTCTGATATCACCGACACAGACGGCTACAAATAGAGTGCAGGAGATATTTCCCATGTAGTAAATCTCTGCCTGTCGTAGATTCCCTACGAAATTGTCATTAATTGTCAATGTCCTCCAAAGGGCTTTGTGCACTGTGATTAATTTGACGGGTTTCTATACAAAGAGGCAAACGCAGCGGCCTCAATTAGTCTGAGTGCGTCCTTGGGCGCATCAATTAAAATTCACTGAACAACACGTGAGAAAAATATTTTATTAATATTATTATTCATTGCATCAAATAACAATGGTTTTTGTCCCCTAAAATATTACATTTTTTTTCTTTTATTATTGATTATAACATTTTAAAAGAAGATCTTTGAGATTTTATTTTGGAACGAAAATTCAGCTGTTTATTTTTTTAAACTTAATAGTTAGTCATTTTTATAACATGAACAATTAGCTCCATGTACCTGTCAGTTCTTACTGAAAATTCGACAGCACCCAATGTTCTTTGATATAGAAAGGGAAATTATTTGACAGGTACAATGAATGATATCTGTTCCTGAAGGTGGAAACCCACGTTTCCCTGAGCCATTAGTAATTTAATGAAGGTTTTAGTTGATGATATTTAGCATAATAAATATTTACCGTATTTGTTGGACCAGTAGGAGATCATTACAATCACGCCGACAATGACAGTAATTGTATTGAACGCAGGCGCACCACCTGGAATTTTTGCAGAGTTGGGTGAACAATACTTTATAACATATAACCATATAACAATTACAGCACAGAAACAGGCCATCTCGGCCCTTCTAGTCCGTGCTGAACGGTTACTCTCACATGTCATACTAGCCCGCACTCAGCACATAACCCTCCATTCCTATTCTGTCCATATACCTATCCGATGTTAATTTTGTTACGTACCCGTGACACGTGACAGTGATACCCTTGTCACGTGACTGGGGTTGAAGTTATACTGGACATGAGGTAATGGTGGAGTGATGTCATTTTCCCGCCAGTAGAGGTCATGTGACAGGTTTTTTTCTACAGGGTATAAAAGGAAGACCCACCCTGTCAGGTGGGGCAGTTCGTGGCTGGATTTGCCAAGATGACTTCATATCACTGCGTGATTTAAAGGGATGACGCAGTATAGTTAAAAATGAAGTTTTATATAATGCCTAAAGTTTAAAAGGTCAGAGCCAACGGTTTCTTTGCTAATGGAGAGTGAAGTTTGGAGATCAAGAAAAATCGATTTTCGATGGATTGACTTCGACCTTGTGTGATCCTCATTCGGAAGGATTTCTTTGACTATTCTCGCTGTTGACCCCTGGGATGACCAGAAAGGGTTTGAGAATAGTGTGGAAGAGAGGTCAGTCACTTTAAGTTGTTATATTTAATAAAATTCGACGTGGGAGTTCGACGCTGGGAATCGAAGGACATCGACGTGGAAGAGAATTTAAATCGCTTTAAAAAGTCTCTCCTTTTAAAAGTACCGTGAGCTTTTGAACTGTCGGCATATCGTTCTTTGAACTGTTTTCATTCGGCAATTCGCTTTGGAGAACTGTTTTTTTCAATACTACTTTAAAGACTGTTTGAGACTGCAAAGCTATTAAGAACTGTCTGACCAGCTGCCAGCAGCTGAGCTCGGACCATTGTTTGGGTTTGTTTACATTTGAAGGGGGTTTGTTATCAGTGTTTAATAAACGTGTTATTCGTTATAAAACCCCTTGCCTAACTCATCTATATTATTGTTGCCCGAATACGTAACAATTTAAATGACAATACCGAACCAGCCTCTACTACTTCTACTGGAAACATGATCCACACAGCTACCACTCTCTGAGTAAAGAAATTCCCACACGTGTTACCCTTAAACTTTTGCTCCCTAACTCTCAATTCACGTCCCCTTGTTTGAATCTCCCCTACTCTCAATGGAAAAAACCTATCCACGTCAACTCTATCAATCCCCTTCATAATTTTAAATACCTCTATCAAGTCTCCCCTCAACCTTCTGCGCTCCAAAGAATAAAAACCGAACTTGTTCAACTTTTCCCTGTAACTTACATGCTGAAACCCAGGTAACATTCTAGTAAATCTTCTCTGTACTCTCTCTATTTTGTTGACAACTTTCTTATAATTCGGTGAGCAGGACTGTACACAATATTCCAAATTTGGCCTCACCAATGTCTTGTACAATTTTAACATAATATCCCAAATCCTGTACTCGATGTTCTGATTAATAAAGGCCAGCATACCAAAAGCTTTCTTCACAACCCTATCCACATGAGATTCCACCTTCAGGGATCTATGCACCATTATTCCTAGATCACGTTGTTCAACTTAATTATTCAATGCCCTACCCTTTAACGTGTATGCTCGATTTAGATTATTCTTACCAAAATGTAACACCTCGCACTTATCAGCATTAAACTCCATCTGCCATCGTTCAGCCCACTCTTCTAACTGGCCTAAATCTCTGCATTCTTTGTAAACATACTTCATTATCCACAACGCCACCTGCCTTAGTATCATTTGCATGCTTACTAATCCAATTTACCACCCCATCATCTAGATCATTAATGGATATGACAAACAACATTGGACCCAATACAGATCCCTGAGGCACACCACTAGTAAACCTGACTAACAATTATCCACCACTACTCTCTGGTATCGCCCATCCTGCCACTGTTGAATCCACTTTACTACTTCAATATTAATACCTAATGATTGAACATTCCTACTACTCTTCCGTGCGGAACATTGTCAAAGGCCTTACTGAAGTCCATATAGACAACATCCACTGCTTTACCCTCGTCAACTTTCCTCGTAACCCTTTCAAAAATTCAATAAAATTTGTCAAACATGACCTTTCACGCACAAATCTATTTTTTCTATTTCTGATCAGACCTTGCTATCCAGATACATATATATACCATCTCTAAGAATACTTCCCATTAATTTACGCACCACTGATGTCAAACTGACAGGCCTATAATTGTTAGGTTTACTCTTAGAAGCCTTTTTAAACAATGGAACCAGGTGAGCAATACGCCAATCCTCCGGCACCATCCCCGTTTCTAATGAAGTTTGAAATATTTCTGTCAGAGCTCCTGCTATTTCTGTACTAATTTCCCTAGGGAAATCCTGTCACGACTCGGAAATTTATCCACTTTTATATTCCTTCAAAGCGCCAGTACTTCCTCCACTTTAATTGTTATAGTTTCCGTAACTTCCCTACTTGTTTCCCTTACCGTACACAATTCAATATCCTTCTCCTTAGTGAATATAGAAGAAAGTAAATTGTTCAAATTCTCCCCATCTTTTTCAGCTCCACGCATACCTCTCCACTCTGATTCTCTAAGAGATCAATTTTATCCTCACTATCCTTTTGCTATTGATTGTTTACAATTGTTTACAAGAAACCATTGTAAATTATTTTCACCTTACTTGCCAAAGCAACCTCACATTTTCTTTTAGCTGTTCTAATTTATTTCTTAAGATTCTTTTTGCATGCTTTATATTCCTCCAGCACGTCATTTACTCCATGTTGCCAATATTTATTGTAGATCTGCCTCTTTTTCCGAACCAAGTTTTCAATATCCCTTGAAAACCAAACTTTCCTTTGATGAAAACCAAACTGTTATCCTTTCCTTGGGCCCTAACAGGAACATAAAGATTTTGTACCCTCATTTCACCTTTAAATGACCTCCATTTCTCTATTACATCCTTCCCATAAAACAAATTGTCCCAATCCACTCCTTCTAAATCCTTTCGCATCTCCTCAAAGGTAGCCTTTCTCCAATCAAATCTCTCTCGCAAATAAGTTTACCGTCCGACCCAAATCCCTCGGAATCCCAGTGAAGTACCGGAGTTTTCGTATTCAGATAGGAATCATTATTATTTTGCAGGTTCCAGTGCTTTGGATGTCACCCCAAAATTTGCCTGACCTTGGCTTGGCTGAACGATATTAGCACTCAGAACTCGTTGAGAATTTATTGATATCCATGTCGCATCTTTCAAAGATTTTACCCAAGTACCATCACCGCCCCCCCCACCACCGTGTCACAACTGGGAAAAGGTTCTTCATATCGTTACCAACCACACAAGCATCTCGTCCTCCGTAAACCCCTCAGTTTCCACAGTTTCCAACAGGATCTTACGACGGTTCACATCCCTTTTCCTACCCCGACGGCCTTCTCCGCTATCTGCAGGTATCGTTTTATACATCAATCCCTTGTCCAGCGTCTGATCTCCATCCTGACACTTATGCCTGCAAGCGTTACAACTGCTACACCAGCATCTATACCCCCTCCCTCACCAGCCAACATTTACGGAAATCTGTCCTTCCAGGTCAGCTGTTTATATCGGGTTCTGCCGGTTTGGCAGCTCCACATTGGTGAGACCCAATGTAGATGGGGTGCGGCTGTGTGGAACACCATCGTTTGCAGTCACCCTCTACAATCCACGGCCTTTGCATTAGCGAATGGACGCGTAAACATTTATCAGTATTTATCATTTATCAGTATTCATATCCCAGGCTGGTCGGTAAATTGAGTTTCAGACTGCCTTGCAACCGGAGGCACAGATTCACGGTGGAGACTTGCTCTGTGACTCGCCTCTTAAAATATCCTACTTTCTGCCCTCACAGTGCACGTAACAAGAGCAATGATAGAATATTGCCCATAGAACGGGGAAACGGGTTTTCAGCAATTCGCAGCATGATTAATACCATCCAGAAAAGGAACTCCAGTTTATCATATTTCATTCGGCACTGAGTACCACGTGCAGTAATCGTTCACGCAGCATCTCCAGCGTCTGGAGAAATGACCACAGTCGCAGGTAAACTTCGCCACCTCCGAATCCCCGTTCGAGTCAAACACATGTTTTGCCGAGAAATAACTCTTCGTACGTCACGGTGCTTCGGTGTACCTCTTTCCATTCGCTGCTTGAAAGGCTGAAATCGTACAGAAGTGAAGTTATTCGGTTCCATCTGAGGAGCAATGGGAGACAGATAATGAATGATACCTTGGTAACAACGCAGACATAGGAGAAGTAAACAAAACCAGTGCTGGCGTGGATGTATTAAGCAATTAATCAAATGTTACCATTACATGGAAGGATTCAAAGTGTTTGAGCAAGTCAAAGCAGAATCATTAGATGGGCATTGCTGTTGAAGGAAGAAATATTGGTAGAAAGGATAAAAGCACAACGTTAACGTCATCCAATAATCTGCTGTACCAAGGAAGTGAAAATGAGTCTCAAGTTATGACAGCAAATTGTTTCTATCGTCTGTTTGTATCAAAACAAAATAAATAAACAAACAAACAAACAAATAAATAAATAAAGTGTGGAAGATCAGATAAATTCATGACTGAGAGCAAAGACACAAATAGTTTCTAGAAGGCTTCTCATCAGTACAGGGTGGTGAGAGAAGAACTGGGTGAGGCACATATATAGGTTATGAACATGGCCAGAAAATGTACAGAAGCATGCAAAGTTTGTTCAACATATCCGTTACTGTGAATAGCTGAGCGAGTAAAAGTTGAACTGATTTCCAAACAGCATAAAGTTAAAGATGAATTATTTATTTAATATTTACAGAAATAAAACATCTTTTTGTTTAATTTCCATTCCTTTACTTTTTCAAAATAATGAAAAAGGAAAAGGCACCGAACCAAAACTTGGGCACCCTGCAAATAAGTACTTATTAACAACCCCCTTGGTAAGTATTGCAACTTCGATACGTTTTTTTGTAGCCAGCTAAGTGTCATTCAATTCTTGTTTGGGGGATTTTCGCTCATTCTTCCTTGAAAAAGGCTTCTACTTCTGTGAGATTCTTGAGCCGTCTTGCATGCACTGCTCTTCTGAGGTCTATCCACAGATTCTCGATAATGTTTAGGTCGGGGGACTGTGAGGGCCATGGCAAAACCTTCAGCTTGCACCTCTTGTGGTAGTCCATTGTGGATTTTGAGGTGTGTTTGGGATCACACTTAAAGATCACGCCAGTTGTAGAAGCCATCCTCTTTTCATCTTCAGTCTTTTTACAGACGGTGTGCTGTTTGTTTCCAGAATTTGCTGGTTTTTTATTTAATTCATTCTTCCCTCTACCAGTAAATGTTCCCCTTGCCACGGCCTGCAACAGAGGCCCAAAGCATGATCGGTCCACCCTCGTGCTTAACAGTTGGAGACGTGTTATTTTCATGAAGATCTGCGCCCTTCTTTCTCCAATATTCCTTTGCTCAATGCGGCCAAGAAGTTCTATTTTAACATCATTAGTGCACAGGACTTGTTTACAAGATGCATCAATCTTCTTTAGATGTTCCTTTGAACTTTATAAATAGAACCTCAAAGGATCAGTGCATGTAAGACGGCATTTGAAATTATAGGCAAACCAAGTCCATCAATGTACAGATAAAATGCCATATAAACCAACTGAAATTGGTGGAGTAAAACAGTAATGTTACAATAATGTTATCACGGTGCCAGATATATATGACGGCCCTGACTTGGGAGTCTTGAGGATGGAACAACTATTCCAAGAAGGTTGGGACAGGTTCCGTCAAAGTGGTGATTGTCACTTCCCTCATCCTGAGAAAAACGCCTGTTTTGGCAAAACAATCAAAGAGAATGCAAAGTATCAGACTGCTTGTCCTCCTCCCCTTTTCCGAAACAAAACTGGGTGAGGAAATGCGGACGCCTTCTGTCCAAAGGCAACTGATGGTCCGGATTGTACCCTCTAAATAAAGGAACATGGATTTAAAATAATTTAGATTTTCACTGGAAATAAAAGCAGATATGACCCTTGCGTTACAGGTTTCATTCAACCTGAAGACAATATTGTATTTTTTTTTAACCAGAGTAAGTTTGTTCCAGAGCCATTACGGCGGACGACTGTGCCGCCAGTGATATCGTTGCTTGGAAAGCACTCGGTGAAAAAGCTTAAAAAAAACATCTCAACGGACACAGGTGATACGATCTGAGAAAGGACAATAGAGGACTGAAATTTATATTATACACAGTAATGAGGGAGAACATCCATATCCAATGCAGTAATACAGATGAATATCTGTGGGAATATGTTTTTACTCAGTTGCCACCAATCCCTCAATTGACTGCAGCCTGCACATGTGTTGTGTAGGAGGCAAGGGAGATAATCCATCACTGGACGGATCACACTGAACACACACGCTGGTAAGGCAAATGAAATATTCAGTTTCCCAGGGTTTTGGAATAAGTTTTGGAATTGGGGGACAAATGTTCAAATATATCCGTGGATAAGAATAGTAACGCATGCTGCTGTAATGCCAACTTAATGCACCCTCATAATTGATTGTTCAATGCATATCAACGGAAAAAATGGAAGGCAGAACTAATGGGAAAAAAAAATAATCGAGGACAATTCTTTCATGAAGTAGCAGAGAATGCGGTCAATATAAATTCGGTGAATTTAGTTCGCCGTCGTCGTCGTTAGGTCCAATCTGGAGTTTCCCGTTGACGGTCAATTTCCCTCCACGGCGCTCTGACATTTTGGGAAATCGTGTCAGTGACAGGTTACAGCAGTGGTTTGCCTTTGCCTTCTGTCGGGAGAGTTTGGAGAGATCACCACCTCTTGCAATTGTGACCAGGATGTCTAAGTGCCTTGTCGTGCTCTTAGCACTCCAAAACGCCTGCTGGCCTGCCTTCTTGACCGTTGGACCATTAATTGGTCTCTTCTGCTCAATCCGCCATGGCCAGAATTCAGACGCTGGGATAGGCAGTTCCCTCACCTCACCGAGGGTCGAAGACCCGTCGGCTACCCTCACCTGATTTGGCCCGTCTGCCGAGACGGTTTACCGGGGTGTGGTCTCGGCGCCTGGTACAGCTACTTGGAGCCACAGGTGAAAGATGAGCGCCCGGTGGGGACCAAAGGCGGTCAAGCTGCCCTGAAAAAGGAGTCCGCAATTCCACCACCCCCCCCAAGGGAGGTGCTACGCCTCCCTAAACACCCCACACACCCCGAATGTAGTTAGTGAATGCTAATACTTTATATGGAATGTAATATATCAGTCGGGTTGCATAGGTGTCCTCTGCACAGACATCTGAATGAGTGGGTATAATGATTCCAAGATAAATATCTTTGGATGAAGAGGAGGCAGATATCGGCCAGAAGAAGCTACAGTCCAATAAAGGACAGAGGAAGCAAACAGATCGTCTTGGTTCTCCACCGATTTGCTGGTCTCTATACTTATTCATGCTCTGGGATAATGTAAATAGAACAATTTAAAATGGAGTGAAGAAGCTTCGTGTGATGACCTGCTAACCCATGAGCATTCTCATACAAGCAGCTAACTAATCAAAGCAACTGAAAGTGTTCACACGGAACTTCAGGTGATGACCTGCTAAATCTGAGACCTTTCTCGGAGGGATAGCTACTTACTATGTAAACTGCAGGACCTACAAACGAAGCAACCTGTAATCTCGTTAGTCTCTAACTGGTGTCCTGTTCTAACTGGTCTGGACCAGTCAGAGTTAAAACAATCACAAGTAAGCAAGGCAGAGGTGGGCAGAGCCATGAAACGTTGTTGGGGTAGCCCTGTACAATGTTCAGTGAGGACGGGGCCCAGATAGATCAGGGGACGGGAAGCCAATGGGATGGAGACCCAACAGTTCAAATGATGGCAGACACTATAAGAGTCTGGATTATAAATACGCCGGGACGATATCACTTCAGCAACTAGAGAACAACCATCGCGTATAAGGAGGAGCCCATTGATAGGTGGATATCGGGAGCGCGAGGAATGTCCGGCCATTGTAGAGTGCTTTTCCCGGAAGGGGAATCTGTTGGGGTTTAGTTTTAATCCTTGTGTAACCCTACTGGACGCGACTTCGGACATCGACTAGTGCCCATTTTTCCATATCCCTGCCTTTAACCTGCTGATTAGTTTTGAGTCCACAGAAGTACATTAACCGCAATCCCATGCTTATCAGAAAATGTCTTACATTCCACCAACACCACATTCTTCAGTTCTCTATTATGCATCAGTTTCTCCTTTTCTGAACCCACCCCGACTCCGCCAGTACTGTTGTTGCTGTCCATACTGCCCCGTGGGTGGGAATGTGGGGTCTGGACCTGTGCGTCCCTGCTTGTAGGACACTGTGTACTTAGTACAATGTAAAGAGTGACTGTCTGTGGTTCAGTGTAACAGTTGTATTGGAAACGTGTATCTGAATCTTCGGCTTATTGTGGCACTGAATGTATCTACTGTCTGTGTCTGTGGAAATGATCAGCTGCAGGTCTTTCAGTGTTCTGTAACACAGCTTCTCTCTCTCTCTCTCTCTCTCTCTCTCTCTCTCTCTCTCTCTCTCTCTCTCTCTCTCTCTGTCTGTCTCTCTATCTATCTCTCTCTCTCTCCCCAATAAGCCGATGATCTCTCATCGCTACGAGTCAACAATAGGTACATTATAATTTGTAATTGAAGAGCAGTAAAAATGATATTGAAAGTGAGCTTAAACACACTTTCTGTTCTGTACATGCTTATATTGGTGACGAAAATGAGAAGACAGTGAATGGGGAATCATCCCACTGTGATCTTCCCCCTCGCTCTTTCCATCTGCACCCTCTATCCACATCTCAGCCACGTACATACACCACCATCACTGAAATGATACAGTTGAATTCGTAACTACCACTTACACTCACAGTTCCTTCTACAGACGCTCGACCCCCTGCGTGAATAGAATTTACCACATATCCCCATGGCATATTTCACCTTTCACTCCAAACCTATGAACTATTGCTGTAGATTAACTCAGAGAATGGAGAAAGTCTCCAGGCATTCACACCGTCTGTAACGCTCACAGTTTTATATACAGGTGTACTTCTGTAAGATGTCCATTCATTTTCCTGCCCTCAGGGGTATAATTTCCTAACTTATTCAACCTGTTCCCTTAATTCTTGTCCTCAGTACACGAACTCTTCCTTTCAAATTATCGTTGCACACTTTGAAGTCATTGATTGACATTCCAACACAGTAGATAAGGGATCAGAACAGACCGCGAAATTCTATCTACAGACTCACTGACGTATTGTACAGCTTCGCCATACCGTTCCAACTCCTGCACTCAATGAACTGATTGTGAAGGCCAATGTAATTAGGGGACAATAAGAGCCGATCTGCCAGTGACTCTTTACTACAAGTATTGACCTGTATTACCGGTATTTTTAAATACTGTACCGGGAATTCCACATATTCAATATCTGCTTCTTAACCTATTGTATCTTTACTCAAAACGCAGACCACGTCACACTTGCCTTTATTAAATTTTTTCTGCCATTTTTTCCACCCATTTCCCAGCCAGTGAACATCAAGCTACAAGCTACAAGTTCTTGTCTATAACAATGCTCTCAACCTAGAATTCTTCCACAATTCTTCGATTCAGTTTCCTACATCGACATTTAAATCACTAAAATACATGATAAGCAACAACGGACCCAACACCAATCCTGTAGTACACTTGTCTCAGTAAAAAAAAAATCAACCAACCACTCTCTGCTAATCCAGAAACGAACGTTCAACAGACTGCCCACAAACCGTAGGTAATGTCGTGTGGGTGAGAAACATTTTGTTATCAAAGTTCCCTGGATATTGTTGTCGATCTCTTTTATATGCTTATAAGAACGTACTTACAGCGTGTTTTATTGTGATGCTTGTCAACAGTTGTTATTTGTGACATTCGTCTTTCAGGTGACTTGAAATGACTAGAACAAGCAAAAGAAAAATAAAATGATCCGATCTCCCCGTTCAGTAAGGTATGCTCCATTTTACCTGCCGAGGTAGGCCCCGCCCCCAATGTCACAGGCAGATGTGCTCGGCTAAATGTCACAAAGTTAATCTGTTTGAAGTTGATTGTTGACGTTCATTGTTCAAGATGTAGCTTAAGTTAGAAAGAAAACTGATCAGAAAATGTCCCTTTTCAGCAGCTGAAGTCAGGTGTCTTGGAAATAAAATTGTCATTTTTCATATTATGTTTAGTTTTAACTTGAAATATCCCTGGAGGAGACAAGTTCATGGCACAGTGACAGTGTCAGAGAAAGAGAGAGAAAAACATCTTTAATGTTTGTGTCTGTGTGGTTGGTTGTCCCTGATGTGACGGACGTGATAACCACACTGACTGTCTCAGTGGAATTGTTTTCACTTGCATATAACTCTGTAAAACTGATCACCGGTCCATATCAGCAGTTGGGGTGTTCCGTACAGCTGAACGCTGTTTATGCTGGAATATGGGATATCCAGTGATTTACTTCATCGCGGTCATTTTCTATCCTGCACTTGTAGCGATAGGTGTCACTGGTAAGATACTGGAGCTGGTCACTCTATGTCTGGTGCCGTCGTCTTGTTTTTGTTCCGCTGCACAGTGTGGAATTTTACCCAACACAAATTCGACCCTCGACTGAAAAATTTTTCTTTCCAGAAATGTCAGTTCAAGCATCTGATAGCTTTGTTTTCATTTTCCAGTTTTTTTGATGTGGTGTAGTTTTTTTTTCTGTCTTGTCATTCACGTTAATACTGATTTTGACACAGTTTCACATTTTCTCGCTGCTCGGATTTCGGCAGCAATACTCCCCTTTGGTTTTCTAGGTCTGAGCCTGTATCAATATGGACACTTCGACGGTACGAAACAACAAGACAGTTTATTCAAATGACAGGTCAATCTACATTCGACCGCAGGTCTGTTCTTCCATATGTCAGTAAATGGATAGTACTTTAACACCTTTACTGCCAATCGATTTAATTCCAATGTACAACGGGTTAAAAGGAAGACATATCATTGCCGTAAATCGAGTCCTTAGAATGCTTCGGAAAGGAAGCACTGATCAGGAAGATGCCGAGGTGGAAAATTGCAGAAAATCGATAATTTTGTTGTTAGATATCTCAGCTAATTTCATGTCATTTTGGATGCTCTATTATTTTGAGGATTATTTTTACATGGATAAATATTTGAGTTCCCCAGTATATATACAGCAACAATTTGGATTGATGTTGCATATGCTGACACAGAGTTTATCTGTTTAGATAACGCCCATGTAGAAGGTACATGGTTAAGGTTAAGGTAGAAAACTAGGCAAATTGTCAGTCAGCTGGCGTGATAGTTAGTTATGTTAAACTACTCCACACTATCGCAGAAAATTGACCATCTTCAGGGCAAGAATGACTTCAGGAGACTCCCGGATTGAAAAGTTTCAAAATGAACAAAATCGAGTAAAAGAGTGAGAGTGTAAATGGAGTGTAATTGAAACGATTGTAACACAGCTACAGAAAAGGAAGAAACTGTGGAGAGATTGGTAATCGATAGATTGTGAGTGGAACACAGAAGCAGAATGGGAGCAATCAGTTTTTTGAGAGTATTCTGTAAAGACCACACACCCCTCTCCTTATCAGCAAAAAAAAAGTTTAAAGCAAGGAATTGTTCTGGAGATTTCCAAAGGTACCATATTAACTCGGTCGTCGTCACAGTCAATTTAAACTTCACGAAAATTCATTGGCAATTCGTCGCGTTAAAAGGTTTAGACATGACAGAATTTCTTAGTTGCGTATAGAAAAGAGACCTAGCACAATTAGTGGACAGGCGGACCAGAGAACAGTTCATCCGGGATCTCGTACCAGAATATGAAGTGTATTCATTTCGCGGGTCCACTATTTGACATTTACTATAAACTTACACCGGGATAGAAGATGACAGCATGGATTGGTGATTTTAGGTGGGAACTTGGGGGACGAATTTGGGAAATAGTGTGCATTTCCCAAATATACCTGCTCATTGAGGCGAGGAAGGGAAGGTAGTATAAGGTAACGCTGTTTGAAGATATATAAAGGTTCAGGAAGAAAGTATTAGGTAGGGAGAAAGATACAGTGTTCAGAAAGAAAGAAATAGATAGGGAGAAAGACGCTTAAGGTTCAGGAATAGGCTGGGCTAAGGAAAGTCACCAGATAGCCAGGAAGGAAATTAACAACGAACTTAGAGGGGGGCATAAGAAGGCCGTAGTGAGTTGCCTTAAGCTACGTGAAGAACAGAACTATGACGACAGAGAGAATGGGAGAGTTCACAGCTGAAATAGTAAGCATGTGTCTGGAGTCAGGGAGGCAGTGAATGTCCTTGCATCGCTTCCGTATTCACCAATGAGCTGGACTTTGATGAATGTGGATTAAATGTTCCGCAAGGAAGCCATAAACTTTCGTAAACTTTGCAATTATACTTCGGCTCTGCTGTTGCAGTGCTCTGAGAGTCAAACTTTAATATCGCCATCCTGCAGCACGTGGACAATTTATTGAATTATGCTAACGATGTAGTCAAAATGCTGAATTTCAGAATGGAGCCGCCGTTATATAATCGGAACTCCCGTTTACATATTACGGGTGTAATGAGCAAACCAAGCTGAGATGGGGTCCAGAGTTGACCCCACTGTGAACTATGCTGCTAATGAGAGAGAGAGAAGAACGTGGTGGGGGGAGGCATCCTGCTGAACTTGAGAGAGAGAGAGACATTATTTAATATTATTGCTTTAACTGATTATTTAACTTTGCTCCAAGGACACCTTCTTTGCCTGCTTGTGAGGATTCTTGCAGAGACAGCAAGGCGGAACCGGTTTGATGGACTGCCTGAGGGACGGCCGGTATCCAGCAAGTGATGATAAATAGCAGGTCTGCGAAGACACACCAGGGAGACACACTAAGGGACACTGAAAGAGCGTTGTGCACCTACGTGAAGGTGGGGGTTTGGAGGATCGATTCGGGGTTATCGATCAGAGGTTCACAGTGTGTTTAGGTGCGACCGGTGGGGGCTTGTTTGTGTTTCCACCCTTGCCTGGGTGACAAGCCTACCACTGAAGAAAGGTCGTGCCTGATACGGGGTCACAGTCGGTGAACATAACAGGATAGGAAGATAACCGAATGTTCGATGGCAACGGCATCACCTCTCGTTCTCTCTCTCTCTCTCTCTCTCTCTCTCTCTCTCTCTCTCTCTCTCCTCTCTCTCTCTCTCTCTCTCTCTCTCTCTCTCTCTCTCTCTCTCACTCCAACGTTACACCAGAACTACCTGCACTTAAACTGAACTGAACTCTTCACCATATTATTGATTTCCCCTAGACTTTGAAAGAGCTCGGTTCTGATTCCTATTTCCGCGTTTCTGTGTATATCATTGCTAACCTGTTTCGTATATTTGCATGTTATAGTACAGTATTGCTTAGTTTGCTAATAAACACTATGGGTTACAGTAATACCAGACTCCAACATGTATTCTTTTTCTGCTGGTTCGGTAACCCGGTCACGGGGTACGATACAAATTGGGGGCTCGTCCGGGCTTTGTAAGTTAATTTGGGGCTGTTGGATTAATTGGGGTAAATTCCCTTATAAAGTTAAACAAATGATATTGTTACGTACCCGTGACACGTGACAGTGGTACCCTTGTCACGTGACTGGGGTTGAAGTTATACTGGACATGAGGTAATGGTGGAGTGATGTCATTTTCCCGCCAGTAGAGGTCATGTGACAGGTTTTTTCTACAGGGTATAAAAGGGAGACCCACCCTGTCGGGTGGGGCAGTTCGTGGCTGGATTTGCCAAGATGACTTCATATCACTGTGTGATTTAATGTGATGACGCAGTTTAGTTAAAAATGAAGTTTTATATAATGCCTAAAGTTTAAAAGGTCAGAGCCAACGGTTTCTTTGCTAATGGAGAGTGAAGTTTGGAGATCAAGAAAAATCGATTTTCGATGGATTGACTTCGACCTTGTGTGATCCTCATTCGGAAGGATTTCTTTGACTATTCTCGCTGTTGACCCCTGGGATGACCAGAAAGGGTTTGAGAATAGTGTGGAAGAGAGGTCAGTCACTTTTGTTATATTTAATAAAATTCGACGTGGGAGTTCGACGCTGGGAATCGAAGGACATCGACGTGGAAGAGAATTTACATCGCTTTAAAAAGTCTCTCCTCTTAAAAGTACCGTGAGCTTTTGAACTGTCGGCATATCGTTCCCTGAACTGTTTTCATTCGACAATTCGCTTTGGAGAACTGTTTTTTTTCAATACTACTTTAAAGACTGTTTGGGACTGCAAAGCTATTAAGAACTGTCTGACCAGCTGCCAGCAGCTGAGCTCGGACCATTGTTTGGGTTTGTTTACATTTGAAGGGGGTTTGTTATCAGTGTTTAATAAACGTGTTATTAGTTATAAAACCCCTTGCCTAACTCATCTATATTATTGTTGCCCGAATACGTAACATAATTATGGGGGCTCGTCCGGGATTGAATTATTTGAGTTTGAAAAGTTTTTTGAATTTTGAATCGGTGTTTTGGTAACGGGGATTGCTCGGTTTTTTTTTGTTTGTTTGGCTTGTGAGTGGTATTCGGCAACAATGAATATTGATGAGTTTCTGGATTCGCCAGTCGCGGATTTGTTAGTGAAGGCGAAAAAAACTGAAGTCTCTGAACTTGCTAATCGGTTGCATCTTAAAGGGATCTTGCCAACTACATCAAAAGCTGTAATACAGAGAAAGATCGCATCACATTTTGTGGCTTCGGGTCATTTTGAAGAATCGATTTTAGAATCGTTTCCAATAAGTAATCTGGAGATGCAGTTGCAAATTGAACAAATGATGTTAGAAAGGTGTAAATTGGAAATTGAACAAAAGCAAAGAGATTTTGAATATGCAATGGAGAAATTAAGGTCTGTAGAACAGTCTGCTGATTCTAAAAAACCGTTTGTTGCTAGCCAAGAAATTAAATTGGTCCCTCCATTTAGTGAAACAGAAGTGGAGAGATATTTTCAACATTTTGAAACTATTGCTCGGATGTTAGAGTGGCCGAAAGATAAATGGTCAGTGTTATTACAGAGTGTAATCAAAGGAAAGGCACGACACGTTTACACAGCTTTAACTGCTGCGCAAGCATTAGATTATGATATTGTGAAAGAAAATATTCTCAAATCGTATGAATTGGTCCCAGAAGCGTATAGGGAAAGATTCAGGAGTTTGAAAAAGTCTGTGGGAAAGACTTATGTGGAATTTGCCTATGATAAAGCTATGTGTTTTGAGAGATGGGTTTCTTCTAAAAATGTAAATGGGGACTATGATACATTGAGAGAGCTGATTTTAATGGAGGAATTTAAAAGAAGCATTCCTGTTGAAGTAAGGACCTACTTAAATGAGAGGGATACTGATAAATTGCAGGACTGTGCTAGATTAGCTGATGAGTATGTTTTAATCCATAAGAATAAATTTCCTCAGGGTAGAATTTTTAAGAGGAAAAATAATATGGAGACTCAAGGTAAATCAGAAATTAAATTAGAGGTTAATGAGAGAGGTAAGGAGGAAGGAAAACCTGTGAAGGAAAGACAGTTTGGTCTTATTTGTAACTATTGTAAGAAGCCTGGCCATGTAATAGCTAACTGTTTCAAATTGAAAAAGAAAGAGAAGGAAGCAGTTCCGGATGCTTGTGTGCAACATACTAAAGCACCTGTAAAGTTACAGGGTTTGGTAAACACAAATGAGGATTTGTTAGAGTCTGACAAAGTTAGAAAGGGATATGATCACTTTATAACTGAAGGGTTTGTATCCTTGAAAGAAGGATCTACTCTGGTGCCAATAAAAATTCTTAGGGATACTGGAGCTTCTCAATCACTGATGTTAGATAGTGTGTTGAAGTTTAATGAAGAGAGTGATACTGGTGAGGTAAATTACATAAGAGGTGTTGGAAGTGATTTTATGCCTGTACGTTTACATGAAGTAAATTTAAAGTCAGGGTTAGTTACAGGATTTGTTAAGGTAGGATTACAGCATAGCTTACCTGTGAAGGGTATTTCTTTATTGTTAGGTAATGACTTGGCAGGTGGACAAGTTTTTCCTGAAGTGCATTTGACAATGGAATCAGAGGAACCAGAGGTGAATTCTAACACAGATTTTTCTTGTGTTGTGACTAGAGCTATGGCTAAAAAGATTGATGTGCAGAATGAGGTTGTTACTCATGACTGTTCAACTCAGGATGTGAGTTTTGAGGATGTGTCAGAAACTTTCTTACCTTCGTTGTTTGAACAAGGTTCTGGGAGTAAGTCTGACTATGAAGATTTATCTTTGTCTCGGAAGGAGATGATAGCAGAGCAGAATAGAGATCCTGAGATTGTAAAATTAAGGGAACAAGCTTTACTAGGTAGTGAAATTGAGAAGGTGTCAGTAGGATATTACTTGGAAAAAGGAGTGTTGATGAGGAAGTGGAGGTCGCCTACAATTCCTGCAAGTGAGGAATGGAATGTTGTTTACCAGGTAGTTGTTCCTAAAGTTTATCGGAATGAGATTTTGACTTTAGCTCATAGTGTGCCTTTAGGTGGACATCAAGGGGTAAGGAAAACTGTGGACAAGATTTTAAAACATTTTTACTGGCCTGGTTTAAGAAAAGATGTGGCGATGTTTTGTAAGACGTGCCATACTTGTCAGATTGTGGGTAAGCCAAATCAGGTTACACCAGTAGCTCCATTACAACCTATTCCAGCATTCGGTGAACCGTTTTCTAAAGTTATTGTAGATTGTGTTGGTCCATTACCAAAGACAAAAACTGGTTATCAGTATTTGTTGACTATCATGTGTACTTCGTCTAGGTTTCCAGAGGCAGTACCACTTAGGAATATAAAAGCTAAAACTGTGACGAAGGCTCTTATAAAATTCTTTACTTATTTTGGATTGCCTAAGGAAATACAAACTGATCAAGGTAGTAATTTTATGTCTGGATTGTTTCAACAGATAGTTTATAAATTGGGAGCTAAGCAAATTACTTCGTCTGCATACCATCCAGAATCGCAAGATGCTTTGGAGAGGTTTCATTCTACTTTCAAGAATATGATTAGGACATATTGTGTGGAGAATGAAAGTGACTGGGATGAGAGTATAAACTTACTTTTATTTGCAGTAAGGGAATCGGTACAGGAATCTTTAGGTTTTAGTCCATTTGAACTTGTGTTTGGACATAGAGTTAGAGGACCTTTAGCTTTATTGAAGGAACAATGGATTAGTAAGGAAGTGCATACTAATTTGTTGGATTATGTTTTGAAATTTAAGGACAGGTTACATAGAGCTTGTAGCTTAGCCAAGGAAAATTTGAAGTTGGCTCAGGAGAAAATGAAAACTTGGTATGATAAGGAAGCTAGGATGAGGATGTTTAAGCCTGGAGATAAGGTGTTGGTTCTTTTCCCAGTGCAGACAAATCCTTTACAAGCTAGATTTCATGGACCTTATGAAATTGTGTCTAGAGTTAATGATGTGGATTATGTAATAAAAACTCCAGATCGTAGAAGGTCAACACAACTTTGCCACATAAATATGATTAAACCATATTTTGAGAAACAATCTGATACTGTGACTGTTGTGGTTAGTGAGAATGAGTTGGATTTAACTGGGAACATGATAGAAGATTCATCTGACTTTCATTCTAAATCTAACATTGTTTCTGTTAGGTTACCTAATTCGACTATTTTGGAAAATATGGATGAGAAATTAGCACATTTACAGCTAGAGCAGAAACAACAGATGAAGGAATTGATTTTTAAGTATAAGGATTTGTTTCCAGATGTTCCGAGAAGGACTACTATAGCTTCACATGATGTAGATGTTGGAGATGCCAAACCTATTAAACAACATCCATATAGGATGAACATGGAAAAATGTGAACTTGCTGAGAAAGAAATTGAATACATGTTAGAGAATGATATTATTAGACATTCTAACTCGAATTGGAGTTCGCCATGTGTAATGGTGCCAAAACCTGATGGTAGTATTAGGTTTTGTACGGACTATAGGAAGGTGAATGCTGTAACGAAAACAGATGCATATCCAATTCCTAGAGTAGATGATTGTGTAGATAAAGTTGGGAAAGCAAAGTTCCTTACAAAGATTGATTTATTGAAAGGGTATTGGTGTGTTCCATTAACGGACAGAGGTAGAGAGATTTCTGCATTTGTAACTCCATCTGGGTTATATGAGTATAATGTTCTTCCATTTGGGATGAAGAATGCGCCAGGTACTTTTCAGAGGATGATTAATTCTGTGATTCAGGGATTGAAAGATACTGATGCTTATATTGATGATTTAGTGACAGGAAATGATACCTGGGAAGCACACATTATTGCGGTGGAGAAATTGTTTGAAAAGCTTTCAAAAGCTAACTTGACTATTAATTTAGCCAAGAGTGAATTTGGACATGCTACTGTGACTTACCTTGGTTATGTTGTGGGTCAAGGTAAGGTAGCTCCTGTTCAGGCAAAAGTTCAGGCAATTTTAGAAATTCCCACTCCGACGGGGAAAAAAAACTCTCAGAAGGTTTTTGGGAATGGTAGGATATTATCGAAAATTTTGTAAGAATTTTGCTAATGTTGCCCTTCCATTAACTAACCTTCTGCAGAAGAATGTAAAGTTTGTATGGACAGTGTTTTGTCAGGAAGCATTTGAAAAATTGAAAACAATGATATGTGAACAACCTGTGCTTAAGGCACCTGACTTTGAAAAACCTTTTTCATTAGCTGTGGATGCTAGTGATGAAGCTGCGGGAGCAGTATTGATGCAAAAGAATGAGGGTGATGAGGTTGATCATCCAGTAGCTTACTTTTCTAAGAAATTTAATAAGCATCAAAGAAACTATTCAACAATAGAGAAAGAATTGTTATCTCTTGTTTTAGCTTTGGAATATTTTGAGGTATATGTTGGTACAACTCAAAAACCACTTATTGTTTACACTGATCATAATCCGTTAGTTTTTCTGAGTAAGATGAAAAACAAAAACAGAAGATTGTTAAATTGGAGTTTGATGTTACAAGAGTACAATATTGTGATAACTCATATTAAAGGTAAAGATAATGTGGTTGCTGATTGTCTATCTCGATATTGAATGTACAATGTTTTTTTTTGGAGTGTTTTTTTTTATTGTAACACTCCTACTGTATTGTATATTGTGTATGTTATATGATTTATACATTTGTTTTTTTTCTTGTAAGTAATTGTTAAAATTTTTGTTCTTGTCAGACCAAAAATGTTTTTTTTGGAGGGAGGTGTTACGTACCCGTGACACGTGACAGTGGTACCCTTGTCACGTGACTGGGGTTGAAGTTATACTGGACATGAGGTAATGGTGGAGTGATGTCATTTTCCCGCCAGTAGAGGTCATGTGACAGGTTTTTTCTACAGGGTATAAAAGGGAGACCCACCCTGTCGGGTGGGGCAGTTCGTGGCTGGATTTGCCAAGATGACTTCATATCACTGTGTGATTTAATGTGATGACGCAGTTTAGTTAAAAAGGAAGTTTTATATAATGCCTAAAGTTTAAAAGGTCAGAGCCAACGGTTTCTTTGCTAATGGAGAGTGAAGTTTGGAGATCAAGAAAAATCGATTTTCGATGGATTGACTTCGACCTTGTGTGATCCTCATTCGGAAGGATTTCGTTGACTATTCTCGCTGTTGACCCCTGGGATGACCAGAAAGGGTTTGAGAATAGTGTGGAAGAGAGGTCAGTCACTTTTGTTATATTTAATAAAATTCGACGTGGGAGTTCGACGCTGGGAATCGAAGGACATCGACGTGGAAGAGAATTTACATCGCTTTAAAAAGTCTCTCCTCTTAAAAGTACCGTGAGCTTTTGAACTGTCGGCATATCGTTCTCTGAACTGTTTTCATTCGGCAATTCGCTTTGGAGAACTGTTTTTTTTCAATACTACTTTAAAGACTGTTTGGGACTGCAAAGCTATTAAGAACTGTCTGACCAGCTGCCAGCAGCTGAGCTCGGACCATTGTTTGGGTTTGTTTACATTTGAAGGGGGTTTGTTATCAGTGTTTAATAAACGTGTTATTAGTTATAAAACCCCTTGCCTAACTCATCTATATTATTGTTGCCCGAATACGTAACAATATGGATGATGAGGCAAGACCTGTCCTTGCAGGCTTAAGGGAAGCTAAAATGGATGAATTGTGGGAAGTTGTTAATGCATTGAAACTTAAGGCACAGAAGAGTATGACGAAGGTGGAACTCCGAGTGGATAATAGTGGATCATTATATTTCTATGAAGCACTTTAGGTAGGAGCAGGAGGTAGAAACGTTTTCTGTTTAGGTCCAGATACGTCTGGAAGAGATGAGGCTAAAGAAGCACAGAGACAATTCGAGAGGCAGGGGTGGCAGCTTGTAGGTCCAGTGTTGGACGGTAATGATTTGTATAGCTTGAATGAGCTGGTTGTAATTAATGAATTTAAGGAGAGTGTTCCCGACGATGTAAAGGCATTCCGAGATCAAAAGGATACCGCTGCCTTGAGGGAGTCTGCTAGGTTAGCAGACAAGGTTGTTTTACCCCACAAGATTGAGCTTACTCCGAATGGGAATTGCCCAGAGAGTTGCTCGGAGGATCACAGAAACTTGGAATTTGAGACTGGGACTGGTATTGAAAGCCTAGAAGAGGCCGATTTCCCGTTTGTCTGCGTTCAGGTTGCTGAAATACCTGTGGATTCGCAGGGTACTGAACTTTGTGTTGAGACTCAGGAAAGGTGTGAGGTGTATAACTTCGTTAAAAAGGAATATAGTACTTTTGTGTCAGATGGACTTGGTTCAGTGTGCAAGGGGTTAACCCTGGTGCCAGTGGAAATTGAGGATTCTCAGTCATTTCTGTTAGACGGTGCTCTGAAAGTTCATGATGTGAATTTTATGGACAGTAGTGAGAAAGGGGCTGGTGGTCAAGACTACAATGTAGAGTAAAAGGAATGTTTTAATGCTGAGAGACCACCTGTCTGGGTGACTATGAGGGCGAATCGAAGTAAAGGTCAGAAAAGCGGAATTGATAGATTGTTTGGGAACTTTCAGAATATAAAGAAATGGTCTTCCTAAGCTTAATAATGGTGCTGAGTTTGAAAAACATTAAATTGGCACCTATCCAGAGTGAAGTTAATTTAGCAGGACAGTGGCTATTGAGGACCCGCCATTGATTCGGAAGTTTATCCTGCCTGCGCAGTAAACAGAAGCATGGCGAAAAAAGCTGCTGAGACAAGGCCTAATGTACAGGACCTTGATTTAGCTGAGAAGTGTTTACCATCCCGGTATCAGCAGTTGTTAGAGGATAGTGAAGCTAAGGAGAGTAAGGGAGACGAGGCGGATTCACCATTATTGGGGAAATAATTTGTGAGGGAACAGAGGAGAGATGAGGAATTTGTGGCTGTGAAGCAGACAGCTCTGTCTGAGGAGGGAGTTAAAAAGGAAACGGTGGGATACTACATTAAAGAAGGAGTGTTAATGAGAAAGTGGAGTCCGGCTACAGTGCCCGTAAATGTGGATTGGGCAATTGTACACCAGGTCCTAGTTCCGAAGGTGTATCGGTACGAAGTTTTTCACCGGGCCCATAAGTTAACCCGAGGAGGATTTCTTTGGAATTATCAAAACTGTACATAGGATTAAGAGGGACACGTTTCAGGAGTCCCTGGGGCTTAGACGGTGAGATCGTCATCGGCCAAAGGGATCTCTGACCTTACTTAAATTGAAACGGTCTAACCCTACAGAGCATCTCAATGTGATTTACAGTGTTTTAAAATTCCGTGAGAGGCTTAGTAAGATTTGCGACCTTGCAAAGAAAAATCTACAAAACTCCCAAGAGAAATTGAAAACACTGGTATGATAAACGGGCTCGAGAACAGGTGTTTCAGGTTCGTGATAAGGGTCCTCGTTTTATTTCCCCTTGGTGGCCAACCCCCTGCATGTGAGCTTCCAAGGTCCATACAAGGTAATTAAGAAGATAGACTCTTTGAACTATGTTATTGAAACACCTGATCCAAGCCAGCCAACTCAGTTAGTTCATGCCAATATGTTAAAAGCTAATCATGACCCTAAGGCAGCACCAGTCAGCGCTGTCACGAAAACAATTGATGCGGCAGAGACTGCTAAATGAGGGGCAAGAGCATTTTGAAAAGATAAATATAGTGCCCACTAGACTGGGGGATTCTGTTGTTTTGACCAACTTTGCTGATAAGGTCGTCATTTGGAGTCTACACAGAGGGAGCAGCTGACAAAGCTAATTAACCGGGCATGCAGATTTATGTACAGATGTTCCTCGGAGATGTAAGGTCTCAGTACACGATGTTATTGTTAATGCAGCCCAGCCTATTAAGCAACACCCCTATAGGATGAATTTAGAAATGAGCAAATTGGTGGGAAAGGAAATTGAACATATGCTAGCTACAGGTATTATTTGGCGATCTACCTCGGACTGGGCATCTCCGTGTGTGGTTGTCCGAAACCCGGTGGTAGTGGAAGATTCTGTACAAACTACAGGAAAGTAAATGCCATCACAAATAGTGATGTTTATCCTATCCCAAGGGTAGTTGATTGCATTGATAGAGTGGGGAAGGCGTAGGTCCATCACGAAGATTGACCTGCTAAACAGGTACTTGTGTGTTCCTTTAACTGACAGGGCTCGAGAAATTTCAGCATTTGTCACACCGTCAGGTTTGTATGTGTATAATGTTTTGCCTTTTGCAATGAAAAAAACGCTCCAGGGAGATTTCAAAGGATGATTGCCTCAGTGATTAGAGGGTTAAAGAACAGAGGGGCTTATATGGTCTGGAGTGATACATGGAAAGAGCACATTGTAGTTGTGGAGGAACTGCTTAAACGGCTGTCTGAAACCAATTGCACCGTGAACCTCGCCAAAACTGAGTTCGGCCACGCTACGGTCACACATCTGGGATATGTGGTAGGTCAGGGGCAGCTGGGTCCGGTTCAGGCTAAGGTATAGGCTATTTCTGAAGTTCCAGTCCGATTGATAAGAGAGCTCCGTGCAGATTTCTGGGAATGCTGGGTTACTATCGAAAGTTTTGCAAAAACTTTGTGGATATCACTCTTCGCCTTACCAAGCTCTTGAAAAGAATGAAATAATTGAGTGGAGTGACCCTTGCCAAGAAGCCTTTGAGAGCTTGAAAACTATATTGTGTTACCACCTTGGGTTAAAAGCGTCTGACTTTTCAAAACCGTTCTCCCTAGTAAACGGATGCTAGTGACAAGGCTGCAGGGGTAGTGTTGCTGCAGAAAGACGAGGGCGAAATTGAACCACCCAGTGGCTTATTTCTCTAAGAAGATTAATGTGCACCAGATAAATTATTCCTCTGTAGAAAAATAATTACTGTCACTCATTTTGGCCTTACAGCATTTTGAGGTTTACATTTGTCCGGCACTAAGAGTTTTATACTGACCACAATCCATTGGTATGACTGACATGAAGGAATAAGAATAGACGGGCTACTGAGTTGGAGACTGATGTTACAAAGAATACATGTAAAGATACAACATGTAAAATGGACTGACAATGTAATTGCTGATTGTTTATCTAGATGTTAGATTTGAATTTATATCTGTGTTACTCTGTTTGTTGATAACTACTTTATGTATATCAGACTATGCAATATACATTCCTATTTGAATTCCCCCCCCCCCAACAAGTAAATTCCTAAAAGGGTGGGGGTGCGATGATGGGGTCCAGAGGTTGACACCCCTGCGAACTATGCTGCTAATGATAGATATAGAAGAAGCGGGGTCAGGTATCCTGCTGCAGATGAGAGGAGAAAGAGAAATGATTTAATATTATGGCATTAACTGGTTATTTATCTTTGCTCCAAGGACACTTTCTTTGCCTGCTTGGAAGGATTCTTGCAGAGACAGCAAGGCGTAGCCGGTTTGATAGGCGGCCTAAGGGACGGCTGTTGTCAAACAAGTGATGATATATAGCAAGTCTGCGAAGACACACCAGGGAGACACACAAAGGGTCACTGAAAGAGCGTTGTGAACCCACGTGAAGGTGGGGGGTTTGGAGGATCGATTCGGGATAATCGATCAGAGGCCTCACAGAGTGTGGACGGTGCGACCGGTGGAGGCATGTTTGTGTTTCCACCCTTGCCTGGGTGACAAGCCTACACTGAAGAACGGTCGTGCCTGGTACATGGTCACAGTCGGTGAACATAACAGGACAGGAAGATAACCGAATGTTCGATGGAAACGGCATAACCTCTCGTTCTCTCTCTCTCTCTCTCTCTCTCTCTCTCTCTCTCTCTTCTCTCTCTCTCTCTCTCTCTCTCTCTCTCTCTCTCTCTCTCTCTCTCTCTCTCTCTCTCTCTCTCCTCTCTCTCTCTCTCTCTCTCTCTTTTGCTAACCTGTTTCATATATTTGCTTTACATAGTACTATATTACTTAGTTTACTAATAAACACAATTAGTTACAGTAATACCAGACTCCTACGTGTATTCCATTCTTGCTGGTTCGGTAACCGTGGTCACGGGGGATACGTGGACACAGGGCAGAAGCTACAGTGATATCGAAACTATCTTTTTCCAATGGAGTGGACAAAGTGGACAGCCAACGCCTCTTCCCCAAAGCACCACTGCTCCAGTACAAGAGGGAATGGCTTTACGTTAAGGGGAGGGAAGTTCGAGGGGGATATTAGAGGAAGGTTTTTCACTCAGTGAGAGGTGGGCCCGTGAAATGCACTGCCTGAGTTAGTGGTGGAGGCAGACATACTAGTGAAGTTTAAGAGACTACTAGACAGGTATATAGAGGAATTTAATGTGGAGGGTTATATGTGAGGCAGGGTTTGAGGGTCAGCAGAACATTGTGGGCCGAAAGTCCATATATGTGCTGTACTATTCTATATTCTATGTTTAGCCCTCACAGTCAACACTTTAAAGTCTTCAGCATCATCTTTTGATGCTCTCCAAATGAACCATCCCCCCAGAATGCGAGTTAGTTATGCCAAATTTAAGTACACACGGATTTTTTTTACATGTCAATATACTGTTAAACAGTTTGTTTATCGTACACGGAATAGATAAAATCATATCTCGATCCCTTTAACCCTGATTCCAAATGGCCGTTGGGAAATTTATATCTCCCTCTGAAATCAATAACAAAACAGGCAAATAAAATACTACCATCTAAATGTGATGGTAGGTAGGAGCAAAAATCCAAGCTTGCACTTCGGATCCTTCAAAATCTTTGCAGATAACTGCCGTATCGAGAATGAGCAGTCAATTGCCAGAATGAAGTTCCACATCGAATATTCTAAAGTGCAGAGGAAAGGAAGATGAGAGTGTTTGCAGCCCACATTTCATGTAATTTCGGGGGGAAAACTGTGCAATTGCATCAGAATTCAGTTCAGAATGAAATTGATTTCATTCAACAAAACAGACATTTTCTAGCGACATTCTCTTTTAATACCCCAAAATTACTTACCGGATTCTTTATTTCTCACTTCCTTCTCTATCACTGTATTCTAGGCAAGGTCAAGAGTTAAGGATTTCGCTGCTTTATAAGGCTGCTATGTGTTAAGCCTGAAGAATATGCTCAGATGGAAACATTGTCTGATCAATTTGCTTTCCTTTGCGGAACCTAGATATTGTATTGCTTTTGGGTCATCAGTTACCTGAAACGGCTCCAGTGATGATCCGCGGGCACTGATGTCCCAACACCCTAAGCAACATCCCTCATATTCTGAAGCTGAAAAGATATCGTGCAGGTTATATACTTGCTTCAGTTTCCTGCCCCTGTTTCCTTACATTGCGTCTTCTCTCTGTTCGCAAATGCAGAAGGGGTGACAGCAGTGCCTCCAGCATAGTACTCGGTTCTTCCTGGTTTATGCCTTTAGGAGATATGTGGAAGCAGGCTATCAGTAAAAGTCGTAACCGTACGGAGGTGCGTTCCCGCTTCCATAATTAACGTCCCCTCATATTGCGGATCCAAACCACACTTTTTTTTCTCTGAACAGGCAATTTGACCCTGCAGCTTCACTATCTGATTCAGATACTTCATGTGATCTCCAGTGTTACATTTTTTTTCTGATTATGATTTCAGCATTGCATGAATAATATGATTAAATCAGTGCATATGCTCCTCAATCCTTCCACTTCAATACGAGTTAATGTGCTTCTTATCACTGTCTTTTCTTTCACACTTTTTCGAAAATTAATTCAACGCTTTAATGCTTCTTCTAATCAAACCCGCTCCACTTTACCGTCCTGCTGACATCCGATGAAAGTCCGCACTTTACTAATATTCTAAATCTTTATCACAGCGTTTTTAATTTTCCTCATGCCCCCATTACCAGCGTACTCTCCACACTGAGGACATTCCTCATTACGTATTTATCCATCAGAATATTTAAAAAAAGAACGAGTTCTAACTGCGGTGTGATAGTTATTGGTGTCTTCAAATTCCCAAATATTGAGTGGCCGAAGCCAGTGATTAATTGATTCCAGGAAAGTGAATTCATTGATATATTGAATGATTGCCTTTTGACCAGGTATGCTAATGCACCAACAAGAGGGGAGTCTTGTCTAGCGTTATAGTTTGTAACATCCAGGACAGAATTCTGAGAACGGATGTTGTGAGCACTTCGGCACAATTTATTATAACATTGTTAGTCTCGTTTTATTTGGGTGGGCGGGGGAGGTATATCAATAAAAAAGCCAAAACCATTACATCTAATTTCGCACAGACAACATCTTTGCCGAAGCAGCTAAGAATTTAGGAGGCAAACTGGGCGATGAGTCGATGAGCAGCAATGGGTTCGATTTAAAGTGGAAATACACGCAGTGCAGAAACTTTCATACACAACGTCGGGAAACGTGTCATAAGCAATCACTCAAAGTTCAAAGTAAAATTTATTACTAAAGTACATGCCTGTCCCTTTCTGCAACCTGAGACTATTTCTATGTGCACACACTTTGCAAATCTACAGAAGAATACATGAATGAATAAAGACATACATAAATATTGAAGAAGAGACAACAATATAAGGAATATGGAAATAATACTAATGTTCTTAACCTTCGGACATATGAAAAAATATGAGAGCTTTTATCAAGAGGGGTATTCGAATTGCCAAATATCAGTTTGCGAAGGATATTGCCGATATTCTAAGATCGACTGCAAGAGACATTTTCAGTGATTTTGTTGCAAAAGAAAGGACGAGGAGGACGTTTAGTGCATTAGAATAATAGTTAGGTATTAAATTATGCAGAGAACGACATACCGTTATTATTCACTCACATATTAGTAAAGTACTCATCTGTTAAGATGTTAGCATATTTCCTTTGGTTTTTGAAGAGGTCCGTGATTACATATGTAGAATCCCCTAACATGTATTTTTCGGAAGTCTTTGGCGAGTGGTGAATTTCCCAAGGTCAGGAAATAAGCTAACGTTTCACGGTATATGAGGTTGTCTGCATAGACTCTCATAACAGTAAGCGTAACATGTACCGTAGTTAGGATAATGGAAACAAAAATGTAAAATGATTTGCAAAAGCAGATGATAAGAACAGGCATGTTAGCAAAAAGCCAGCATTAGATCAGAAAGTGGACATCGTGTTTTACTGATAGCTGAAGATCTATGAAAAGACGACTAAAATGTATGATAACATTGGAACGGTTGGTCATTTTCAGGGACTTTCAGTATGTTTTTTTTTAACAATGTAAACCACGCGAGGTTAGCAACCAAATTACAATGTTAGGAATTCAGATTCTGAGTGAGGTGTGAAATGAGTGCTAATCTGCCTCAAAAACAGAAAACAATAAGTAAGGTGAGATGATCTTTTCCACACTTCGAAGATTTTGAAAGTGGGGTTCTACAGGGCTCGGCTGCTGCTTTTCATTTATGTTGATGTTCTGGATAATCATGTAACAAATAATCTCGTAGTGCTTGCTAGTGACAAAAAATAGTGCATGGGTTGATAACATTTAGACGGTAGTTTCACTACAGTTTAAGCTGAACAAATTTCAGATGGGCAGATAACTGAAAGGAAATTAAATAGAAGTAAATGTAAAGTAATGCATATGGGAAGTCGGTGTATTAGATATAAATATATAATGGGGTTCTTGAGTTAGAAAGCATATTGTAGGAAAGCGATTTGGGCGATCTGGTAGGCACATCCCTATCAAAACCTAGACAGTGCTCGGAAGCGATTAGAAAGGGTGATGGAATATACATGCACTCAGTAACGTTCGGGTCTAGAGACGTCCGCCCTACGCTGTATAATGCGGGTGTGAGTCCTGACCTTGAGTACTGTGTACAATCTTCATCTCCGTATTGAGTGCTCACCTCATATCTGCAGGGTATGAGCTATGAAGAACGATGGAAAAAATTAAATCGTCTTAGCTTAGTTAGATGTAGAATGAGAGAATACACGCAAGAAGATATCAGAATCGTTAATGGTGTTTCAAATTTAATTTACCATCAAAAGCATGGGCCATGGGTGGAGATTGGTTAAACGACAATCTCAGATCAACATCAAGAAGCGTTTCAGGTAGGGTTTAGGGAAATAAAACCGAGGGAATGAATCTAGTCCGGGAGATATGAGGAAGTATGCGAATTCCATTTGCAAGGTCGATGGAAAGTGCTCGTCTGGGCAAAGGGATTGCTAACCGCTTTTGGCAATTTTACAAGCCATAGGTTTCGTTATTATTATGCAAATGGATTGAAAGAGACACTGAGTCTGTGAAAAGCATGTCAGAGCTAATGTAGAAAATCAGAACAATCAGGATTGTCGGAAATATCCGCAGTGACAAAACAGTTTATCGTGCTCATTGCTCGCAATCTGGAGTACTGCACTATCGCCTTGACTCCGAATTTCCAAAATTGCTCTTGGCTCAGTTAGTCAGTCCCCATCCTCATCGCACTCTGAGCTCTGATCAGCAGCAAGGTTACAGAGCGTTTAAATGTGAGACTATGCAACAGCAAGTTATTTTCTGGGTTTGCGATGCACAATATTATTATGAGGTACATTTCAGAAAAGCATTGTAGCCCTCTCTGTCCCCTTTTATTCCCTTTCGCTCCTCTGAATCTTCTGCTGTCTGCCTGTTTCTCGGGTATGCCTGTCAGCAGAAATCTATTATTATTATTTTCAAGCTTGTAAACGCTGAAGTCCCAGCCCACTCATTTCTCAATTGCCAGCAGCGTGTTATAGATAGGCAGTACCATGATGGACTTAGGGAATCGCCTTTGGAAAACATCTCTGTTTATTTTGATAACGCTTTTTTGATTGTTGTTAGACACAGTGGTTATAGTAAATGAATACTTAAACCAATGTCTAAAGAATTTCATAAATATTGGGTATAGTTAATATATATTGAGAACGTCTATTAACCATGAATGTGAGGCAAAGTATTCTTGGTAGTGAATGCAGCAACATGAAACTTTTCAGCATTTCTTCCCGCTTGATTTAGGATGACGGAATGTATTAATAGTTGTCATTTAGTTGCTAGTTTCATGTTGTTAGACTTTTTATACATAAACAGGAGATTGTAAACAAGTTATATGACGACATTTTTTGAGGAAGAATGGACAATAATATAGCGGTATCAATGGAAGTGTACCAATTCATAGAGATGGTGGGAGTTTGGATGGAAAAACTTGATATTTTATTACACCCTTCGGAAATCCCATGACAGCAAGCACCCTGTTTGCTGGAGGTTGTGAAAATCAAAATGCAAACCATTATCATATTTTCTGGGATTGCCCCTTTATCAAAGACTGTTGGAGTGGGATACACAATGCCCTACAAGACATTTTAAATGTGAAATACCCTTAGAAAGTAAGACCATATAGTTTGGGTATGTACCTCAAGAATGGTTGAAAAGAGATAAATATTTAATGAATATACTGCTGGTAAAAAGACTCTTTTCAGGAAATGGTTATCACAGGACAACCCAACTTTGAACGCATGGATGGAAATTACAATGGACATTTATGAAACGGAGAAGATAACAACATCTGTTGATCATAACTTGGAACAATTAGATTCATATTGAGGAAAATGGTTCAACTACATAATACCTCCTAGGCCTGATTTTATTCTCACACATCAATGAATATGTTGTAAAGAAACACTCCCTACTTGTACATAGTTTTCTCTTTTTGCTGTCATGTTCTTTCTTTCCTCGAATAAATATTACGTGGACATTTGTGGCAAATATGATTGTATGATATAGAATCTCTGAAATACACCTGATGGAAATGTTTGTTTGATGATGAACTCCAATAAAAAAATTACAAAAAAAATAAAGAGAGCGCGAGGGGGTAGGGCTGATGGCCGGGGAGGCGGAGAGAGAGGGGAGTAGGAGTGTGGGGTAGACGGAGAGAGAGTGGAGCATGAGTGTTGGGTAGGCGGAGTTTCCTGGGGTGGTTCTGAATGGTATTAATCCGGTACTTCTTAATGATCCTGGCGATCATTCCTGAAGCCGTGGAAATGTTGGGAAGGCAGGCGGTAGCGATGGGTTTCTCTCGTTGCTCGGCTTCCATGGATTTCTGACACTCCTTTTAATGGCCCGATTAATTTTACTTCATCCAGTAACCATTCTGTAGGAATATCGTCCGTCAACGTCTTAACTCCTAGGGGAAACACTCCGAAATAGTAGAAAGAACCACTCTACCTTCGGATGCATGATGCCGGTTGTTATTGTTGAGGGCTGGAGCAGAAGGAATCGGATAGGAGAGAGGACTGGATCAGATGAGAAAGGCACCTGGGAGAGATGATAGGCAAGCGAGGAAATGAGTAGCAGGCCAGAGTGGAGAAATGAAGAAGAGTGAAAACGGAGTGTAAAATACAGGAAGTTCGACATATCCATATTCATGTCATAAGATTGGAGGTTACCTTGGCGGAATAAAAGGTGTTATTCCCCCAGCCTGAGGGTGACCCCATCGTGACAGAGCGGCGGTCATGGACCGACATGTCGGACAAGGAAACGGATGGCCACCGGGAAATTCCACTTATCTTAACGGAGCTGACGAGCTCGACGGAACATTTGAAGAAGAGTCTCGGCCAGAAATTCGACAGGTTATTAATTTCCAATTGTGCTGCCCTATCTGTTGAGTCCCTCCTGTATCTTGTATGTAATAAATTTGATTAATGGTTTGCATGCGCTCAGTATCTTCTTAAGTCTGGAAGTGATATTAGTTTAAGGCCCCTCACTATATGACAAGAACGTACAAAGATCATAGTCTTTATTTTATATTTCTGTTGCAAGATCTAAAATCGAGACAATTCCCAGAGTGAAACAGAGCAGCCCAATGCCAATATGCCAGACATGAGGCTGCTTACAAAGCTCAGAGCCCCTGGTATTACAGGAAAGTTACTGACCTGGTTAGAACATTGGCTGATCGACAGAAGGCAGTGAGTGGGAACGAAATGATTATTTTCTGCTCGGCTGCAGTGACTAGTGGTGTTCCGCAGGGGTCAGTCTTGGGACCGCTTGTTTTTATCCTGTGTATAAATGATTTAGATGATGAAACGGATGGCTTTGTTGCCAAGATGATATGAAGATTCGTTGAGTGGCATGTAGTGTTGAGCAAACATGTAGGATGCAGAAAGACTTAGACCGACTAGAAGAATGGGCAAGAACGTGGTAAATGTAATATAATATTGGAAAATGCGTGGTCATGCACTTTGGTGGTACAATTTAATGTACGGACTATTTTCTAAACGAGGAGAAAATCCAGGAATATGAGATGCAGACGAAGATGGGACTCCAGGTTCTAAACACCCTAAGGGTTAACTTGCAGGTCGAGTCGGCGGTGAGGAAGGCAACTACCATGTTAGCATTCATTTCTGGAGGTCTATATACAAGGTCAGCCGCGATTGAATAGCGGAGCAGACCCAATGGGCCAAATGGCCTAATTCTGCTCCTATGTCTTATGGTCTAATATATCTTTGGTATATGATGACAAAGACTGTGGAGTCTAGGAATGGACAGAATCAACAATGACAACCATGAAAGTGAGAGGTGAGCTTCAGCGTATTTCGCCACAGCATTCACTGTCTGCCCGAATCAACATTTGTTTGAGATTTTGCAATTTCGTCTCAAGTTATCCATCACAATTGGGATTTTACCTGAATGACATCATGTTTATTTGTACCCCAGATGTTGGAAGACACGTCAGCCTTGTGTAGAATTGAATATTCAGTGCGCTGGAGCGAGTATAAATGATTGACCGTGGAGATTCATCAGCTCAGAGTTTCTTCAGCCAGATCGCGGGCAGCTGGAAGACAGGCTGAATCTCACACAGTATGCTTGAAACATTTTACCGTGTGAGGAAGATATGGTTCATGGTCATTGCCGTCATTGGCGTTCCTGGTAAGAGCACAGGCGAATTAACATTCACTCTTCCGTGTGCGCGGTCTTTGGACTCGTTCGGTTACCGACAGCGTTGTGATGCTGGTGTATCAGTGAGTGCGGTGCAGACATTGTGACAAAACCCTGTGTTCCTTCAGAAGTTCCCTTGCAGTTTTCTCAGCAGCCCCGACTGAAAGTAAACTGGCAGTTAAAACAGATGTGGAGTGGAGGCTTGGGGCATGGATACATTTTCTGGATTAATGGCAGGCAGGTTTGATTAATCAACGGAAACCCGCTGTGAAGGTACATTCTCATCATCTAGTGCGCCTTTCACCTTTGCGGGCTACAAGCTGTTAATCCGCATCAATAGTGGAACAAATTATAAATTTTAGAGAATTTGATGCAAGCTCGAAGGGAGCACGGGAAGCGAAACCCGGTGAGATTGAGAGGAGAAGAGTAGACATCACTTGTGTGTTAAGCGCGGAACTATCGGGAGATTTCAGATGTCAAATAGGGTCCATGCCTGTTTCAGTGGACCAGGTTTTGCTTCCACGCCCCATAATGAATGAAGTGAAGAGAGAGTTTAGAGCCATCACAGCGGTGGTCTTTAGAGGTCGGACGGGGTAAGGTACATGAGATACTCCGCTCTGGAAAAACAAGCATCGAATCAATTAGAATAACGCTCAGTAGTTTGGAGCAAACCCAAAGCGGCAGATGTTTTGAAACACTCACCTTGTCTGTCTTTTGGAAACTGGATGGTTTAAGCACTAAAGTGAATAATACATGAAACAGGCCCGGCAGAATCTTTATAAACGCAATTGAGAACTTTCTGAATGGGCATAGTCTGAAAGAAACCAGGAGAAGAGCAGCGCAGATTTGAAAAGAACAGAGGGCACCTGTGGGGTGGGGGTAGCAAATGGGGAGTCAAGAGGAGTCGAAGAGTTGCGAACGGGAGAAAGAGATTTGATCTGAAATTTGTACTTTGTAAGTGACAGAAGCGGAGTTACAGGCCTTCGCTGTACGGGAAGAGTGCCAGAGCATAGTTGACGGGAACGCGCCAATCACCATCGCTGAGCAATTTGTGCAGATATCCTCGCTTTACTCATCAGTCGAACAGGCGATGTTCGGAGATATAAATTGATTTCGTCAATGTGCCGTCGACGATTAGATGACAATTCCTCCCTCTCAAACACTGCTCCTGTTCCGGTAACAAGTACTGTACACTTTCACCCAGCATACACGCGTTTGCGGCATCAACAATTCACGCAGTGTGAAGGCTGATTTATACTTGTGCGTACTGGCCTGCGTAAGTGCCTAAGCAAGTGTGCTACGCGGTTGTGATCATTTATACTTGTGCGTTGGTGTGGCTGTGTCGCTTTGCAATTGACCGCCAGAACGCTAGTTGGCCATGGGGTTGCTCTGCCACTTCAAACAATGGCGACTGAAACTGAAGGGGGGTGAATTTTCTGTGCTTGTCCGGCCACTGAGAGACATGGACGAGGAAATGCATTTCAGCTATTTTCGGATGTCGGCAGGTAGATTTGACGATTTGGTTCATTGTCTCCAACCAGTTATTTCGCTCCAGTGTACGCACAGTGCAGTATACTCATAGATTGGCAATCACCACTCGAGTTTTAGCTTCAAATGGAAGTCAACAGGCGGTAGCAACTAGCTACAAACTGGCGTCAAGCACAGGGTCCTCCATAACTTCGGAGATCTGTAAAGCTTTGTGGAAAACATTCAGCCAGAGTTCCTTCCGTTCCCTTCAGTCGCCCAATGGGAAGCTAATGCAGCGTAGGAGGAAATGGGATGCTACTAAGCGGACCAATACACCTGTTGAGCTCTGCATCGCCGCGACGCGCAGTTACATTTTTGGAGAGGTTAGCGTTAGGCTACGGCGTAGGATCTAGCGTAGTGTACAGTGTAAGTACTAACGGCGTACATTTGACGCACGAGTATAAATAAGCCTTAACTTTCAATCCCCCGGAAATGATCTTTATGCACAAACTTTTATTGTTCTCTTTTCCCGCTTATATCTACCCGGAGACCCATGGGGCGCCGATACAGTAATTCACTCCTTCTTTTTGCTATTTCCCCAGTGAATTTAGTGGCGATTACGATCCTGTCCCGGGAAAAGTGCGGCCTCTCCACCTGCACGACTCGTTACCTGGTGGCCATGGCAACGGCGGATATGCTAACCATCATCTTTGCGGTAATATTTTGGAGGATCAGTTATTATTATTTCCCGGGGACTTTCCTGGACATCACCCCCATATGTAGTGTGATCTCTGCCCTGGGAGAGGCAGCCACAGACTCTTCTGTCTGGTTTACTGTCACTTTTACGTTTGATCGGTTTGTCGCCATCTGTTGCCAGCAGCGGAAAACCAAATATTGCACAGGGAAAACTGCGGCTGTCGTTCTGACAACAACTGGCGTTCTGTGCTGTTTTAAAAATGCGCCCTATTTCTTTAAGTATCGTCCTGCGAAAGTGATTGATAATATACCCTGGGACTGTATTGAAAAGCCCATATCCTTTACGGATCCCAGTTGGCTGGGATATAAATGGCTTTCTAAAGTCCTGACCCCGTTATTCCCGTTCGTGTTAATACTACTACTCAACGCACTAACAGTCAGACACATTTTAGTGAGCAGTCGCGTCCGTAAGGGTCTGAGGGGTCAGAGCAAGGCGGACAACCGCAGTGACCCGGAGATGGAGAGCAGGAGGAGGTCTGTGATCTTACTCCTCACCATCTCCGGGAGCTTCATTGTCCTGTGGTCGGTGAACGTTGTCGAATTCCTATATAATACCATTGCCGAATTAGATCCAAATAATTACAAAGATTCGGAATACATATTTCAGCACATCGGATTCATGCTGCTGATATTAAGTTGCTGCACAAACACGTTTATTTATGGGGTAACTCAGTCCCAGTTCAGAGAGCAGTTCATCAGCGCAGCGAAATATCCGCTCACGTCAATTATTCAACTAATTAATAAACAGCATATCTAAGCTCTTCTCAGAAGCGGTCGCTGTATCCATCCCGTTTACACCACAGAACTGGCGGTCATTGGAGAATTGGGAGTGGGGAGGATACAACTGGTTTACCGACCGAGAGAGACACAATTCGGGACAAACACTTCGGCATGCACAGCCCGCCACCACCACCTCGAACAAATTATTAAACTCGTCCTACATTTTATTTTTGTTTTCACCATATTCCGCTCTCATCATCACCACACTTCTTTCGATAATGATAAAGCGGGTCAGGATCTGCTGACATTCAAGACCTGATCATCGGAAATGCATCTCATTACTCACGTTTAAGCAAAACCCCAGAATACGAGAATAGACACTTCGGCCCCCGCAGCCGGCGCCCTCCAACTCCTACCGATTATTAAACTCATGCCAAGTGGTGTTTTCTTTTATCTCCAACGTTCCCGTTCTCGTCCAGCTTTCACGTGTGTAATGGAAAAATGTTTAGCACTGCCGAACTCGTGCATTCCAATGATGATTGTGCAAATTTCTTCGGAAAACCCCACTGCCTACTCTGCTTCAAGGGAAGATTGTTATCACACTTCCTGGTTTCTAATAAACTTCCGTCAGAGAAAACTACATGTTCAATCATCTCTGCATTCACTCCGGTGCAATCTGATGCTTATTACTTTTTTTCTCATTTTAAAGTAGTAAAACTTCAGATATCAACAGAGATAATCACACTCATTTCTCGATTGCCAGGAACAGTTAGAAATTAATTCCCCGAACACCCTGTCTGACTGAGTGCAGCTCTCTCCTTCCTTTCTGCAGATTGTGACATTTTCTCCGCCTCCCCCTTCCAACCCAACCCACACCATCCTCTCATTTCTCAGCACACACTCCTCTCTGTCTCGCTCCTCCATCTACTCTTTCCGTTCAGTCCTCTGATCTCCCACTCCCCGCTCACCCTCATGTCTCCTTCCTTCTTCCTAACTTCCCCCTCTAACTCCCTTCACCCCCACTTTCGCTCAGTTGCAATTCCTCTCCTTTCTGGCTGCAAACCTCCGCCCTTCAATAACCGGCACGTGTGCATTCCACGTTAGAAAAACGTCCCTTTCAATGTGTGATGGTGACAGAGATATACATGTCTGCAAGATAAATAGGCGTCGTGTTGTGTTTGAAGATCGAAACTTACCTGGAATTCAGAGCTTGATGTAGCAAATTAGCGAGTTTGGCAGAAAAAAAAAAGAGAGACAGTGGGAGAGAGGCAGGGGAAAGGTGAGAGATAAGTAGAGGGAGAGAGAGAGAGAGAGAGAGAGAGAGAGCAGAGAGAGAGAGGAGAGAGAGGAGAGAGAGAGAGAGAGAGAGAGAGAGAGAGAGAGAGAGAGAGAGGGGAGAGCTCTCAATGCTTGTAGAGTGGAGGGAATAGCGTTAAATGAGTTGGACGTGGCTCAGCAATGGACGGGACCTGAGTGAGATGGGAACGTGGCAGGAGTAGGGAGAGAGTGACGGAGGAGAGGGCGGAGCGGGGAGATTGACGGACGACTGAGCGAGATGCGGAATGCGACAGGAATGAAAACGAGGGAAAGACTGGGCAGATAAACGAAGGAAAGTTTGGGAGAGCGAGATAGACAAGGTGTGGAAGAGATTTTAGGGGATCAGATTCTGGGGCAGAGAAACATTGGGGAGAGAGCGAGAAGGAGAGTGTGTGAGAATGAGAAAGAGTGTGTGTGTGTGTGTGTGTGTGTGAGAGAGAGAGAGAGAGAGAGAGAGAGAGAGAGAGAGAGAGAGAGAGAGAGAGAGAGAGAGAGAGAGAGAGAGAGAGAGAGAGAGAGAATGGTTTGAGAGTCTGGTAAGAGACAGACTGTGGGGAGAAAGATGTTGGGCAGAGAGAGGTGTAGGAGAGGGAAACTGAGAGAGAGCGGCCGGGGTTTGGGATAGACTGGTGAGTGTAGGGTCATGGTGGCGAGAGTCTGAAAGAGAAGGACGGGGTAGACTGATGGGGAAAGAAGGCGGAAGAGAGAGAGAGTCAGAGCCGAGATTCTAGAGGACGGAAAACGGTATAGAGAGAGGGAAACGGAGGGAGGCAGAGAGAAGGATAGAGGGAGAATTGTATGAGAGAGAAGCTGTGGCAGAGAGATGGGGAGAGAGTTGGGAGGGAGGGACTGGGGGGAGAGAGAGAGAGAGAGACCGGTGGGGTAGAGAGAGACCGAGGAGGGTAGAGAAACACCAGGGACAGGGAGGCCGGGGAAGTCCAGAAATCCAGGGTGGGAAGATATTTGGAAAGTGGAGAGAGACTGTAGAGAGAGACTAGGGGCCTAGTGAGTGAATGGGGGAGAGAGAGTCTCGTAAGACTGCTTGTAGATGGGTAGGGAGAGAGACTCGTCGAAAGACTGGGGTTGGGGAGTGTTACGATTCGTCAACAATGAATATGGAATTGAGAAAGTTTTCTTTTTATAAACAAATAAAGCCTTTATTAAAAACTGTCCAAATAAAATCAAAAGTAAACAAACGACTCACTTAACTGGAAGTCAGCTGCAATACGACAGCTCTAACAGTCCTTCAAACGAGTAATGCGAGCACAGTTCATTAAAGTAGTAAGTGCAAAAGTCCATTTTTTACACAGTCAACTAGGAGAGATTTTCCTAGAAGTAACGGATTCTTCGATGACGCGACGTTACTGCTGATTCCAGCCGGAATATGCCTTGCCCAAGGGATTTACGACGAAGGAAATAAAACGATTTAAATGGCCTGATCATTTCCCTTTTAGCGAATAACTCACTGCCCTAGTCATTTCTGCTCTTACAGCAGGGACTATCGTGGGTGCAGGTCACCACCTTCTCTATTACCGCCGACACCAAATTTACTCGATCCTTCAGCTTCCCGAACTTCGATAATTCTTCACTCTCCGACTGGACTTTAACCTGCAGCGATTTTCAGAACTGCCGGCACAACGATTCTTACAGTAGATATTAAAACTCCACTTTAAAACGAAACTGCGCCATGAAATCAAATACACAGCAGAACGGAGTCACTGACGAATTAAGCCACGAACTGACCTGTGTCACAGCAAGGCTTTCTCCTATTATGCCTGTTGAAACAGGCCATCACATGACCTCTCACTAGCGGGAAAATTATATCACTCCGCCATCACGAGACCATTACATCATACCCAGCAGAGCCTCAATTACATCGTGGTTATCTGAATGTCACGTTACCCACGGGGTATGTAACAGTTCGTCATTTCTTTTTCCTCTATTACTAACTTTCCAGCATCATTTTCCGAGTGAAATCGGAGACAGTGACCAAGGAGAGAGCGAAGATAGTTTGGAGACTGGGGGAATACAGAGAGATAAAAAGACTGGGGCGGGAGATTGACTCTGGGTGTTGAGAGAGGGACTGGGATAAGCTGGGTAAGTTTGTCAGGGAAATGGCTGTGCGTAAGTGAGTGGTTAGAGGGCCATACTTCCCGCAGGGCATACTGGGATTGTGGCGACTCCATTCCTGTCCTTCTGAAGTATCCCACCATTCTTTTCTCGCTAACCCCTCCCACGCCGCCTCCTTCTCCCTCTCCCCTACGCGTCTCGCCACCGTCAAAGTCCGTTCCTCTCTCTGCGAATTCCTACCTCAATCTCCGGCTCTCTGACAGCAACTCCCGCCTCCAGTTGCATATGCGGGGAGTACTCTGACGAAATGCTTGTACTGAGTCATGTTAGAAACGGGATACACTTTGAATTTTTACAGTGTGGAAAGTACGAACCGGACCCTCCAAAGACGAAAAGCAAGGACATTCGAAAGCCCGCAACCAGAGGGCGCATTATACGCGCCAAAGGGTCAAATGTGTACACCCGCGCTATCAAACAGGCGTATGAGAACATGCCGCTTTTTCCCAATTGATCTGATGGATAAGTTCACATCCTTCCCCTGTACCTCTGCCAGTCTCCACGACAGCCTCCCTTCCCTCCTCCGACCCTGACCCTCACACCTTATCTCCCCAGGGATCACCTTCCACGCGGCCGAACGCTGCGCTTCTCGGAGGGCACTGTCTCCTTGCCAGAAGGACACAGCTAGCCAGCGGGAAGACGGACTAGGATGGAGATACGGGAGAATCCGAGAGCGAGCGTCACCTCCCTTGGAGAGGATGTGGTCGCCTGTCCCTGGAGCACACTCCGCTCCCATCCGCTTCGTTCTACCTCTTCTTCAGTAGAGAGACCCGCCGGTGCCTCGGCTCCTTTCCAGGACCCGGAACATCCTATCTCCTGTGTGACCTTTCGGAGCTACCGCAGGCTTTTGCCACAGGCCCGATAGGAGCCGAGGAAGTGGAAGGAGTGGAAATGTCACGGGACTGACTACAGAGAGGCTTCTCTCCCCTCCAGGTAGGTGGCGGGGGCTTTTAAAACGGAGGGGGGCCCGACCCTCTGTACGACGGGAGTTCACGGAAGGCTGTCTCGCCCCTTCCTCGGCGAGAGACAGTGGCTGCTGCCTGCTTCTGAGGCGTCTGGATCAATAGGTTCCTGATAGGGGCGGTGAGGATGAGATGATGAGTTCGAAGGTTACTTCACGTAAGTGGGGCTGATCCATGGGGCAGCCACGGCAGGGAATCAGAGGGCTCCGGAGTTTCAACACTGGTGGGGTTGGCTGGTGCTCCTGGGCTTGGGGATACCGTGGTCTTGTTCTTTTTTCTTTGTAATTTTTTTATTGAAGTTCTTCATTAAACAAACATTTCTATAGGTGTGTTTCAGATTCTGTACATATAATCATATAATCAGCAAACCGGGTAGTTACTATCATAATGGGATTTCTGAGAGGGTGCAATTTAATATCTTATAAGGTTTTATTCCACCCGAACTCCCTCCATTTCGGTGAACTGCTACACTAATGGCTCACCGGAGAGTTCGCACTGGGGAGCAGCCTTTCACCTGCTCGGACTGTCGGAAGAGATTTACTCAGGCATTTCACCTACTGAAACTTCAGTCAGTTCATACTGCAGAGAGGGAGTTCACCTGCTCAGATTGTGGGAAGAGATTCCCTCACTCTTCCACCCTAAAGAAACACCAGTCAGTTCACACCAGGGAGAGGCCATTCAACAGTTCACTATTTGGGAAGACATTCACTCCGTCATCCAGCCTACAGTCAGCGAAGAGTTCACACTAGGGAAAAGCCATTCACCTGTTCAGACCGCAGGAATGGACTGAATGAACATCAGCGAGTTCACACTGCGGAGAAACCGTTCACCATCTTAGACTGCGGGAAGGGATTCACTCAGTTATACAACCTAATGGTTCACAAGCGAGTTCACGCTGGGGAGAGGCCATTCACTTGCTCAGTCTATGAGAAGGGATTCACTCGTACATCAGCAGGTTCACAGTGGGGAGAGGTCGTTCACCTTCTCAGACTGCGGGAAGGAATTCAATCAGTCATCCATGCGAATACCTCACCGGGGAGCGGCCTTTCACCTGCTCGGACTGTGGGAAGAGATTCACTTGCTCATCTCAACTGAAGGTACATCAGAGAGTTCACGTCGGGGAGAAGTCGGTCACCTGCTCAGAGTGTGGGAAAGGATTCACTCAGTCATCCACCCTAGTGGCTCACTGGTCAATTCACACTGGGGTTTGGCCGTTCACCAACACACTGTGTGGGATGGGATTCACTCGGTCAGCTCAACTACAGAGACAACAGTGTTATGTACCAGCAGCCACAGATCATAACCGCAGTCAGGTTTTATTGTTAAAACCACTATTTGTATTCGCGTCTGCACAAAATATAATAGATTGAACGAATAAACGGTGTTAACAATGTTATGCGTGCGGGCGCGCGCGCGCGCACGTGTGTGTGTGTGTGTGTGTGTGTGTGTGTGTGTGTGTGTGTGTGTGTGTGTGTGTGTGTGTGTGTGTGTGTGTGTGTGTGTGTGTGTGTGTGTGTGTGTGTGTGTCTGTGGATCTCAAACTGTCAAGCTTAAGAAAAGTTCTTATATTCATAAGATTGTAAAGTTGATAGGCCCAGGAATCCACGAATAGATGAGCAAATGGAGAGATTTGCAAATCCACGCTAAGATGTTAGAGAGAAGGCGATGACCAAGAATTCCACAGATTCTACGTTGAAACGATGAAACGATGTCGCTGAAGATCGTATCCGTCGTGTCGTCCCGAAATCCACACAGAAACATGACAATGTGGCAGTCTCTGGAACATTCATTAGCTCAGGTGGTTACCAGATAATACACCTGAATCCACCTAAGGGTCAACGAAAGTGATCTCCCACAGAATACGTCAGCAAAATCCGCGAAGGATCATGTATTCTGCGTGCATGGTGCCATTGACCAACCCAAAATTTCAGGAATTACTGTCGTGAGATCTTGCTCCCTGTCCAAAACGTCGATCTCTCTCTCTCTCTCTCTCTCTCTCTCTCTCTCTCTCTCTCTCTCTCTCTCTCTCTCTCTCTCTCTCTCTCTCTCTCTCTCTCTCTCTCTCTCTCTCTCTCTCTCTCTCTCTCTCGCTCTCTCTCTCTCTCGCTCTCTCTTCTTCTGAAAGTTCCAGCGCAGCTTGTCACTGACGTCATAGTCCTGACTCTTCCAGGCGTATTAAGGTGACACGCAGGGTCGTTTAAACCCGTAGGGACATAACACTTCCCTTTAAAAGGGGGAAATTTTGATCTGTAAGAACAAAATTGTAACTGCAAACTACAATATATGAAACAATACATATAGCATATTACAGACTAATAGAACATCTTGCAGGAACGTATACAAATAGTAATTTCCACCCAGGTAATATTAAAAAAAACTACATTGCAAATTTAACATCCAGAAAGACAATCGGCAATTTTATTATCCTTGCCTTTAATGTGAGTTATCATGAAATCATACTCCTGCAAAAGCAAACTCCAATTTAATAACCTATTTTTGGTTTTCAGCCTACTCAAGAACACCAGCGTATTATGATCTGTAAAAATGACAAGTGGTTTCTGAGCTGTGCAAACATAAACATTGAAATGCTGCAAAGCTAAAAAAGTTATAATACTTTTTTTCTGTGGTGGAATAATTTTTCCTGTGCTCATTGAATTTCTTTGAAAAATAAGGCACAGGATGGTCAATATAATCACAATCATCCCTTTGTACCAACACTGCACCTGCAGCTTCATCACCAGCATCCACGACCATGGAAAATGGCTTTGCAAAGTCAGGTGACCTGAGTACAGGTTGATGACATAAGATGGCTTTCAATTTATCAATGCCTCCTGACAAGGCTCTGTCCAAAAAAAAACTTTTAGCCCTTCTTCAATGGGAGATCTACATCAGCGAAGTTCTTACAGAACTTGCGATAATATCCGAACATTCACGCGAAACTTCAAAGTGTCTTTTTACCGGTTTTAATGGGAACATCAGAAATTGCCTGGACTTTTCCCTGAACAGGACCCAACCTGCCGTGACCTACAACATAACCAAGATAGGTCACAGTGGCATGGCCAAATTCACTCTTAGCTAAATTACCTGCAAGTTTGGCCTGGGAAAGCCTGTCAAACAGCTTTTCTACTGCAGAGATATTGTCTTCCCAAGCGTCACTCCCTGTGACTATGTCATCAATACAGGCATTTGTGTGTTTTAACCCAGAAATGTTCCTGGAGCATTTTTTAATCCATATGACAGAACATTGTGCACATACAACCCAGAAGTTCTTATAAATTCAAAGATTTCTCTGCCCTATCCGTTAATGGAATACACCAATACCCTTTTAACAAATCGATTTTTGTAAGAAATTTAGCTTTCCCAAACTTTACTATACAGTCATCCACTCCAGGGATTGGGTAAGTATTTGTTTTTGGTACAGCATTCATCATTCTGTAGTCAGAGCAAAACTTGATACTACCATATGGTTTAGGTACCATGACACAAGATGGTTCCAATCTGAAGCAGAATGCATAATACTATCATTTTGTAACATACTCAAGTTCTTGTTCTGCAATTTTTCATTTTTCAATATTCATGCGATATGGTTGCTGTTTTATAGGTCGACATCTACATCATGCGAGGTTACTGTGATTCTTTATGGAAAACCGGGGAACAAATCCCTAAGTTTCATAATTAATTTCTTAATTTGCTGCCGCTGTCGTGACTGTAAGTGAGCCACTTCACATCAAGGTTTTCCAAAGGAGTTGGATTTGTCAATCTAGCCAAAATAATGTTTGTTTTAAAATGAGCTTCAAATGGATCAGCTAGTACATTCTCAGAAAGGTCATCTTCATTATTATCGACAACAGTTACAGCTGCTGTTTGCTTTTCAAAATACTGCTTAAGCATGTTTATATGACAACGCTGGGTTGACCTTCGTCTACCTGATATTTTGACTACATAATCCACATAATTGATTTTAGACACGACCTCATAAGGACCACGGGAACAGAGCTTGTAAAGGGTTTGTTTGTGTGGGACATAACACCAGCATTTTATGTCCCACCAGGTGCAATCTCATTCTAGCTGGTTTATCATACCAAGTTTTCATTCTTTCCTGGGCTAAATTTAAATTTTCTCTTGCTAATCAGCAAATCAATATGCAGCTATTTGTTAATGCACTGCTCTTTTAACAGTGCCAAGGGTCCTCGGACCTGATGTCGAAACACAATTTCAAAACTGCTAAAGCCCAGGGACTCTTGCATTAACTCGTTTACTGCAAATAAAGTGGTGAACTCTTTCATCCCAATACTTCTAATTTTCAATACAGGATGTATTAATCATGGTTGTGAATGTGCAATGGAATTTTTGTAAGGCTCCTTGGGATTCTGGATGGTACAGAGACGACGTAATCTGTTTGGCTCCCAGCCCATAAACTACCTGGTGGAATAATCCTGCCATGAAATTACTTCCTTGATCATACTGGATTTCTTTAGCCGAACCAAATAGAGTGAAATAAAAGAAACCTTTAGGAGAGCCTTCGACACATTTTTAGCTTTTATATTCCTGAGAGGTATGACTTCTGGAAATATATTTGCTGTGCTCAAGATGGTTAGCAAATACTGATGGCCAGCCTTAGTCTTTGGCAATGGGCCAACATCATCCACAATATATTTAGAAAAATGTTCACCGAATGCAGGAATAGGCTGCAGTGGGGCCACTGTCGTGACCAAATTAGGTTTACCAACAACGTGACAAGTGTGACAAGTTCGACAAAATGTCACAACATCTTTCCACAACCCGGGCCAAAAAGAACTGTTTCAGGATCTCATCCACAGTTTTACTCACACCAAGATAGCCACCAAAGGGTACACCATGAAGTAAAGTTAAAATCTCTTTCCTATGGACTTCGGGAACCATAACCTGGTGAACTTGCAGTCCTCACTAGCAGTAATATCAGGTGTTCTCCACATCCTCATTAACATTCCATCCCTAACTGGTACTTTCACAATCTCATCAACTGGGAGGATTTTTTCTGTCAACACTGTAATCTCAGGGTCTTTGCTCTTTCTGCTATAAACTCCTTACTAGACAGAGAAAGATCATTATAGTTAGACCTAATACAAGGATCTTGCTCAAACTGTGAGGGTAGGACGCGAGTCCTGATTTGGGCTATCATGGGTAACAGTACCATGCTGCACAGAACCATCTGCATTTGCAAGCTTCTTGCCATAGCTCGAGTCACTGCGCAGGAAGGATCAATATTTGAATCTATCTTTGGATCATCGGTAATTGGCTTAGTCATCAGCAGCGCCACAGGAACAACTTTACCACCTGTTATCATTTCCTAACAAGAAAGATACACCCGCACCGGGAGAGTGGGCCGTAGACCTATGTTAACAGTCCTTGAAACTAACTCTGAGTTCAAAATCACGTTGTGCAGAGCTACAGAAAGAATGCCTTTTCCAATGCCTTGAATAAGATTAATTTCACCAGTAGCGGTCTCATCACTAAACTCTAGAACATTGTCTAACAGGAGTGACTCAGAAGCCCCAGTATCTCGAAGAACTTTCACTGGCACCAGGGATGAACTATTCTTCGCTGACACAAACCCATCTGACATTAAAAGGACTAAATTCTTTCTTAACCTGGTCAGACGCCTTAGCCTTTGTCAGAGCTTTATCGGAATGTCCAGATCTCTGTGGGTTCACAGGTGGTTTAAACTGTTGAATACAGGCATCTGGAACTGCCTCCTTTTCCTCCATCATCTTCTTCTTCTTCAGTAGGAAACAATTAGACATAACATGACCAGGTTTCTGGCAATAGTGACAAGTAAGACTAGAATGTTTCTCCTTTACTTGCATCTTTACCTTTGTCACCAGTCCCAGATTTAATTTCTGGTTTACTCTGACTACCCATACTACTCTTTCGGAAGGTCTTACTCGGGGTATACTTAACCTTGTGGGTTAAAGCAAACTTTTCTGCTAATTTAGCAGATTCCTGTAAAGTGGCATCATCTTTCTCATCGAAATATGTCTTTATGTCATTGTGGACGCACCTTTTAAATTCCTCATTTAAAACCTATTATTTCAGTTTGTTAAAATTATCATACACATTTTTAGTTGAGCACCGTGGTTTAAAACACACAAACTTTTCATAAGCAAATTCCACATGAGTCTGGTTCATAGATTTTCTCAAATACCTAAACCTTTGCCTATTTCTTTTGCTACCAGTTCATAGGCTTTAAGCATAACCTGTTTTACTGTCTCATAGTCAGTTGCATCGTAAATTGTTAGGGCAGAATAAGCCCGCTGAGCCGTACCCTTAATTACATTGTAACAAGAGAGACCAAACACTTTCCGGCCACTTAAGACTTTGAAAAACTTTCTCAAAACGCTGAAAGTATTTATCAACCTCGGCTTCATAAAATGGAGGGACCAATTTACATTCCCCTACTGGCATCAAACTTCTCACCAGAGTCCACCGTCCAGAGTCCAGAGTCCAGCAAAGGATCTTGGATAAGTTGAATGCATTGACATCTTTTATTCTACCAGGTCTGTCATCTATTCTAAACAAGGAGTGATATCTAATTTGAATGTACAATGATGAAACGTGACTGATGCAGGACAAAAACAGTTCAAGAATGTTACACGAGTACAAATATCGGAGAGGTTTAGATCAGCATGTTTGGTAGGATTACGGATCTGAGTGTCCGATTGCTGTTCCCGTACCCCTTTCTCATTTCGCACGTGATACAAGTGCCAAACGACCACCTGCAAGGCTGGACACGTCCATCTCCGTCAGTGCGACACAGAACGATCCCCAGTCACTTTCCGAGAGCTGGACAGCTGAGTGTATTATTTGTTTATTCATAATGTCTAAAAAAATTCATCATTTGCCCTTGAACGCTTCAAAATAGTGTTTACTAAATAAGCTTTCAGTAGCGGAAGTAATTGGAAATAATGTGAGGCAGAGGAGCAAGGATTTTACCGAACTAAAAGGAATCACCATTTTCCCATCGAGAGATGCTGACTGATCATTTGTGGTATTCTCATATTACCTAAGAGGTCACTGCAGCATTTTAAATATGAGAATTTGCAGTACTACTGGAGAGTGACCCTTAATATTCGTCTGGAGAGAACACGTTAATGTAACAATGGAATCTGCACGAGCACTCTCAGACTGCGAGTCGCGGTAGGATATAAAAGGGGAATGTTCTGGACCTGGGGAGTGCTGCAAGGCATTGAAAGCTCAAGTGTTTGATTCCCTCAACCTGCTGTCACGTATAGACAGACAGATAAGGTACGCTTTTGACACAGTGGCTTTTATGAGTTGGCAGGTCAGTTCTCAACTGTGCAATAAGCCAGTGAGATGGTATTGGAGTTCTTTGTTTATCCTTATCAGCCTGCCATATCAGACCGTTGCACAAATACACGGATTGGAACCATTTAAAAGGTTTTGGGGCTAAGCAGGCAACTGGGGCAGTTTGGCTGGGCATCTTAGTTGCCAGAGTTGGACCAAATTATTGCTGCTGTTCTACATAACCCTACTCTCATTGATCACGACACAGGGATAAGTACATCTAATCTTCCGACTGTCAGATGAAACCCTCTCCGTCATTGGAACAGAAACCAAGATAAAATGACCAGGGTTACTATATTAGCAGGATTACGGTTCCAAGTGGTCGACTGCTGTTTTAGTTTCCCTTTCTCTTACTCTTGTGACCAATGATTCAAGTTTCGAACGACCTCCTGCAAGGCAAGACATGAGCCATCTCCGTTAATGAGACACTAAACCATCCGCAGTTACTTTCCAAGAGTTGGACAGCTGATTGTGTTGCTTGTTCATATATTACAGATGCTCCACACATTGCGTTATCCATCGCCCAGTATCATTTGATCACAATCATAACGTGTAAAAATCCATTGTTTGTTCCTGCAACACTTCTAAACACAGTGGACTATCGGTGAATAAGTTAACGTAACAATAGAATCTGTACAAACTCTCGCAGACTGTGATCATGAGTGAAATTGGAAGAGAGACTAGCACCGGCAGTGCCACTGTGCTGGCACCATCAGTTTTAGTGGAAAGTGTCGGCAATCAGAGTGAATATGTATTGTGAGGCTGGAACCATGAACCTTAACCTTTGGTTGGAATCATCGGGAAAAATGGGACAGTGGGTTCATCATTGAAGAGCTGTAGGCAGAAATAGCCGAAACAATGCCTCAACACCAGAGAACCGCACAGCGAATAACAGATCCGTTTATTGAATGATGGAAATGCGTGTACATTGAAATAGTCTGCCGACCAAGGAGCTGAGATCGCCTTGGACTCCAGTTCCCTGCAGGACGACTGAGTGAGCGCTGACGTCAATTCCTCTGGGCGTAGGATCCGTTGTGGAATGTGAATCATTACGATTCTGGTTAGATCTGCCTCAAAGACCCAATGTTTGCCCGGTCGCAGTGGAGCGGAACATGTCCTCTTGTTTGTTAATTGACTGTAATTTACAACATTTAGACACTAACCTTTTCTTTTTCCCTAAAGATTCAGGCTTTCTATAAAACCAGAGGCTTTCCAGATCTCATTCATACTCTGATGTGAACTACATGTCAAAGTCAAAATCAAGCACAATTCAAACATGGGTCGAGCCCCGATTCTACTGACGAAGGGCATATACTACCCAATACTAACGGCCTTTGCTTTTCCTGGTAAGACGTCGCCGCGATCTACTTGGGATGTTTTTTTTTTATTGTCTCAGCTCAAAGATATGCTCCTACACCTTAACAATAAGTAATTGCTCAGGATTTATCTATGTTTGGCAATGCCTTGTTCTTAGAGCCTTGACTCCGCTAGCGGTTATGGGCTTGTATAAGTCTAGTTGGAGTGACAGGGGCTTTCACCCTGGGGTCCACGGACACTTCGTTAAAGCTCCTCCGCATTAAAAGAATAGTTGGCCACACTTGAGCAGGAAGGGCAGGGGAATATGTGCTCATTTACTGACTTCTTTTTATTTATTTTACAGCGAACCTGCTGACAATTATCATTATTTCCCGGCGAAATTGCGGACTTTCCGAATGTATCTGCGCCTACATGATGATCATGGCAGTGTCAGATTTATCCGTCATCGTCATCCACGTCGTTCCGCAGGAAATTTTTATTCCACGTCTGCCGCAGACCTTCCTGCATTACACGAGCGTATTGATAATAGTCAGTCTGCATCTGTCAAAGTGGTACACAGCCGCATTCACCTTTGGCCGTTATGATGCCATGTGCTGTCAGACGTTTAAAACAAAGTACTTCAGAGTGAAAACTGTGAGAATCCTTGCAGTAATAATTCCGATACTGATTTCCTTGGAGAATATCCCCTATGTGTTTGTATTTCAACCGATGGAATAATTGGTAATATTTCATGGAGCATTGACTTTAAGATGGATGTCATGAGGTCGCTCGCATTTGTAGCGTTTACTCGATTTGAGGCTTTCTTGGGTACAGTGTGCGCATTCGGTCTAATGTTCCTATTTAATGTGTTGACAGTTAGACATATCCTTGTGGCCAGCAAATACAGAAAGGGATTCCGCAGTCACAAGAGTGAGAATTGTCCTGACCCGGAAATGGAAAGCAGAAGGAAATCCATAATTTTACTGTTCAGTGTATCGGGAGCTTCATGTTGCTTAGTTTGACAACAGGCCGTGAATCATTTTATCATCGGATTCAGCAAGCGGTCTGATCACAAGTATTACTCAACCGCATATATAGTATCTGAAACCGGACATCTACTCACCCGGTTCAGTTACTGTACAAACACCTGCATTTATGCAGTGAAGCGAACTAAATTCAGAGAAGAGATGAAGACGTTGATAATATCTCCATGCAGGTTTATCCTGTCATTGACCAAGAAAAGTGTAAGTCAATCCAAGACTTCCAGTCCTGCGTAGCGCTCGGTTTCATTCCATCCCTATTTCAGTGCCTACAGATGCCATTCAATTGACTTTATTTCCAGAACCTTCATAAAAATGAGGAGTAAAAATCTTTATGTTACATCTCTGTCTAAATTCGCAATGTCTGTTTTAAAATAACTTATAATAAATAGAACAGTCAGTGTAATATAAAGTACACACAAATCAGCGTGAGTTCATCAGTCTGATGGCCTGGTGGAAGAAGGTGTCCCAGAGACTGTCGGTCCTGGCTTTTATGCTGTGGTACCCCTTCCCGGATAGTAACAGCTGGACTAGATTGTGGTTGGGATGGCTTGGATCCCCAATGATCCTACGGGATATTTTTACACACCTGTCCTTGTAAGTGTCCTGAATCATGGGAAGCTGAAAACTACAGATGCGCAGGTCTGTCTGCACCACTCTCTGCTGTGTCCTGCTATTAAGAGTGATACAGTTCCCAAACCAGGCAGTGATGCAGCCAGTAAGGATGCTTTCAATTGTGCCCCTGCAGATAGTTCATAGGATTCGGGGGCCCACACCAGACATCCGTCTGAGGTGAATGAAACGCTGTTGTGCCTTTTTCACCACCAAGCTGGTGTTTACAGACTACGTGAGGTCTTCGCTGATGTGGATACCGAGGAACTTTAAGCTGTTTAGCTTCTTAAACCCAGATCCATTGATGTCAATAGGCGTTAGCCCGTCTCCATTTCTCCTGTGATCCACAACCAGCTCGTTTGTTTTTACGACATTGAGGAAGAGATTATTTTCTTGACATCACTGTGTCAGAGATTGCTTCTTCCCTGCAGGCCACGTCGTTCTTGTTTGAGATTAGGCCAATCAATGCACTGTCGTCGGCAAATTTAATTAGCAGATTGGAGCTGTGGGTGGCAATACAGTCATGGATATACAGGGAGTAAAGTAGGGGACACAGTCTGCAGTTTTGAGCGGCTCCTTTCATTAAGAATATGAACAATCACATCCCTGTAATTCGTGGAAGAAATTCATGAACACATTTATTTAATAACTCCTTATAACCTGATGTTAACATCGGTAGCTTCATGGAATCTAATATCTGCCAACAGGTGGTTATGATAGGAAATGCAAATCATTGCATGTCAGCCTGTTTCGTACGCGCGCGAGTTCTCCCGGGGAAATTCTGAAGTTGAACAATATTTGTCCTTTTGTCTTCATAAGAACGAATCAACTGGAACAGGCAACAGGAGCCGGCCACCTTTAATCAAAGTGACCTCACTTTATTCCTTTGCTTTGCAATGAACTGATTCCCGTTTAGCCTGAAACACTTGGAAGAATAAAGAGGACACAAGCAGATTGAATATCGCTATCAATTACAGAGGCTGGAGTGGTATATTTGAAACCTATTTCCAAAAGTGAGTCGACAGTACAGGCTCCGTAGCACTGATAACGTATCCTGTTAAATATGAAATAAAGCAGTAACACGTTGGTTCCAGACTGGCGAGATATGAGGCAGTGTAGAGCGGGGGAAGGGGGGCAGTTCGGTCTGTTTCAGAACTTGATCCCAGATCCAGCTCTTTTAGTGCGCAGTGTTGTACAAAGAGCGGAATCAGAAGGTTGGATGCAAGGATTTGAGAGACAGCTTCTGTACGTCCCGGAGGTCAGAAAGAGAGAGAGTGATGGAAATGCGGGAGACGGTGCAAACACTCAGACCATTTCAGCAGTACAATCACTGGTAATACTCGCGTTCACTCTCAGACACCAAGTGATTTTGAACACAATATCTCGCAGACTGACAGTGACATCCGTTTGTGTATTTTACTTTTACTGTTCTCATAGCTCCGAGCACAAGTCTCATTCGGCAGTCTTCCATCCCATTACCACAGAGTTTTAACTTTTACAGAGCGCAGTTTGTACCAAGTGTAATGGCAAGTTCCTTTGCAAGAAATGTTGTGACAACATTCCAGCCCAGCTTAGAGATGAGAGGGAGGGAACGTGAGAGCAGGGAGACTCTATTGTAAATTCCAATTGTTTATTATCAAAACAATTATTGATCATAGTTCATCGTCCGACATCCACTTGCAATGAATGCAATTACATAGAGTCTCGTGCTCACAAGGACTCTATTACTACCAATTATCTATTTTACAGTCCAGATTTATCAGAGGCGCATACAGAAATATGACTGATGAATCTGCCAGGTTTCCTTCTTTCAGTTTCAGCTTCGTCAGTGACCGGTTTGTACTGAGAGCGGAGACACCAAAACCTGTGGGACGGTTTCTGTCCAGCCTGGATATCAGATAGTGAGAGTGGTCGACACAGAGAGAAAGGAAACTGTAGTCATTTTTTTTTATCGGTGACACAATTAATTACCCTATGAACGTTCAGTGTCGGGCACTTAGTGACTGTAAACACCATCTCCCGCAGTCTGGTAATTACTACAGGATCTGCATAGTCCGAATTCGTCAGTGGCAGATACCAGTTTCACTGCCGAATGGCCCAAGTTATCTTTATCAGGCCTGCATTATGAGAGTGTAAAATAAACTGATTTATATTCGGTCTCATATCCCTTACCTACTGGAATATTCAATTAAACATTAAATCCTTCGGGAAGCAAACAACTGAATGCCCGTTCGGTGTGAAAGGAACTGCCACACAGCGCTCACTTGGAGAATGAGCACCCCACTGCCACTCGGTGGAGAGAGAACGCAACGCTCATTCGGACCACACTACGGACCGAGAATAAATCATTACTATACGAAACAGCGGGGTTGATGCCCTAACTCACTGCGGAAATAATCCCAAACGCATACAGGCGAAGAATGCGCACTCATGAAAGGGGAAAACAGATTGTAGCACAAAAGGAATCTCACACTCGCAGAGGAAACAACACCGAACACACAGGACAAGAAATGACGGACCCTTGCACTGCTCAATGACGGTATCTTGTACACAAGGGGCAAAAGAACGAACCACATGTCCAAGATGACAGAGCGGAGAGGGAAGCAGCAAGTCATAGTGCGGGGTGGAAACCCACCTATGCACGGAGTGGTTGCAGTCACTCTCACACATATACGTCCCACACACGCTCGGCATCAGAGCATCCACGACGGGGAGAGTAATGACCACATCGTGACAGGCTGAAGAACCCTCTCTACATGCACAAAGATTGCGGGATAGAAAGTCAGAGCGTGAGGGAGAGTCGCTTTTGATCACAGTATAGGGTGCGGAAAGAGTTGTCCTCAAAACTGCCCCAGGACCGTTGTCCGTAGTTGAACTAGATTCTGTTGTCCCCAGTACTACCCCAGGGCTATTTTCCCTAGTTGAACCGGGGTAAACCATCTGGCCATGTAAGCGATGGAAATCACACCATTGCTATTCCGTATATAAAATATCTAAATATTAGAAGAATATCAGCATTTGCAGGAGTTGTTGGGCAGTTAAGTTGGGAGTCTGCTATTGATATTATGGGAGAATTGTGACATTATAACATATGTTTTCACAAATAAAACTGTTTACTTTTTAGAAAACATAAAAAATGTTGCTCAAGAATTTTTAAATATACATTTTGAACTTGAGTTTCTTTGAAAAAATAGTTTGCAATGTAAATTACGAATAAAAGTTCGATATATAACATGGAGTTCTCTCAAGTGTATTTCAGCATTAACTCCGACGTCATCAGAAGAATATTTCTAGCTGCTGGTGCATGGTCAAATTAAGATAATTTGCTATGTCAACGCTGATTCTGCAGGGATGAAAGGCAGCTGAAAAGGGTATCAAACTTTTTGCCTTTCTCGCAGATAGTGTGCATTGAATTGGAGTATTACCCGGGCGTCGGGATATTGCGGATTAACAAATTTGGAAGGCAGTTGGAGAAGGAAGCTGAGATTATGGATTTAAGTGGAGAAAATTGATAGGGCGAGATGAAGCAACGAACCCACTGGTACTATACGTATGGAGATACCAGAGACTTGAAATGTCCTGGAGAGTGTAAAATGCTGTAAGGTTTCACTGCTGTGTAACGTGTTGTGAGGTTTCACTGCTGTGTAACGTGTTGTAAGGTTTCACTGCTGTGTAACGTGTTGTAAGGTTTCACTGCTGTGTAACGTGTTGTGAGGTTTCACTGCTGTGTAACGTGTTGTAAGGTTTCACTGCTGTGTAACGTGTTGTGAGGTTTCACTGCTGTGTAACGTGTTGTGAGGTTTCACTGCTGTGTAACGTGTTGTAAGGTTTCACTGCTGTGTAACGTGTTGTGAGGTTTCACTGCTGTGTAACGTGTTGTAAGGTTTCACTGCTGTGTAACGTGTTGTGAGGTTTCACTGCTGTGTAACGTGTTGTGAGGTTTCACTGCTGTGTAACGTGTTGTAAGGTTTCACTGCTGTGTAACGTGTTGTGAGGTTTCACTGCTGTGTAACGTGTTGTAAGGTTTCACTGCTGTGTAACGTGTTGTGAGGTTTCACTGCTGTGTAACGTGTTGTAAGGTTTCACTGCTGTGTAACGTGTTGTAAGGTCTCTGATAAGGTCTTTCCGCAGCAGCAGTGTTTGGGTTATGACTAGAGATAACCGGGTTTGGAATGCTGTTGTTCTTTTTTGTGCGTCTGGAAGAGAGATTTTCGCGGTCTTTTGCCGGGGAGTGATGAGGAGGGAATGAGCGACTGGAGAGAAATAGAACATAGAGCAGTATAGCACAGTACAGTAAAGGCCCTTCGGCCCACAATGTTGTGCTGATCCTTAATTTGTAGACCGCCGGACGGAGTGGACTTGGAGCGGGGGTCCAAAAGGAAGCGATGATCGGATGAGGTTGCTGGTCGACGGCTGACTTATCAGTGAGCTCCAACATTGCACAATTGACTGTTTCATGAGAATGCGTCCATTTTATTTTTCTTCGTTTTCTTTACTAACCATATGGTGAAAGTAAGAATTATAACGTTTAATCGTTTAATCGCATATTGTGTACGGTTTGTTATTTCGGGCAGTGATTTGTAACAGGGGACACATCGCGGAGCATGTAACGAGATTTCTGCGGTTTCGAGCGGCCGTGGGCAATCATTTCCTATATCAAGCCGCCAGCCGAAGCGAGAGTTACAATTGTGAGGGCTACGTTCGGGATTGATTTCATTGGATGCGGTGTGATTACGGTGAGCGATGAACCAGTTGGGCAGATATTTGTACTCCTGCTGAAGTGTTAATTCACCTGTTAAATACTGTTAAAGTTGCAATTGTGGGCGGAGGTTTGAGAAAATGGCTGGCTCTTCTCCCGTTTTAATGCAGACCAGCGTTAAGGTAGCGGTAGCTGGGGGTGGAAATTTCAAAGAAAGGGTTCTCACGTTTCTGAGAAGTGAAGGGAAAGAGTAGTCGGATTTGGAATGTCTAATTAGTCCACGCCCCCCGGTGAAGAGTGAGAATTCCGAGTTAGTATCCACCCTTTTCTGGCGAATAAATCAGATTCAAAGTTCTAGCTATGGCAGACTCCGTCTATTCCCTGGAATACCCCCTCCCCCCGCCCTCAAAGTGGAAGTGGTGTTTGAGACCTGGGCGGAGCGGACTTCTCAGATATTAACTAAGTGGCAGAGCTCTGATGAGGTAAAGCGGCAGAGATTTGTTGAAAGTTTGAATGGGCGGGCCGCTGACGTTGCGAGAGAGGTCAGGTTGAAATATTTTGTAGCGACAGCACTGGACAATGCTTTTAGCCCGACTGGAAGCCCAATAGAGCTCAGGGTGCCGTTTCAGAACATGCGTCAGGAGGAAGAGGGGAAGCTTTCTGTTTTTTTTTCCGGCTACAGAGGCAGCTGAATAGTTTGAAGCGCAGAGGGGTCATTCAAGCGGCTGAAGTGGATCAGTTATGAATAGACCAGTTAGCCAGGGGCACCCAGTTCGATGAAATGATTACTTAGAGTCTCCGACAGTCTCGTAAGACGCGCCCCCTCCAACATTTGTTGAGCTGATCAGAGAGGTACGGGAAGAGGAAAGCTTGGAGGAGGCGCGGGGGAACAATGTCTGAAGGTACAGACCTCAGTCGTAGTCCCCTGCGGTGAAGTGACCACAGATAGCCTACCCCGGGGAGCGGGAGAGGAGATTGTGGCAGTGTTGAGAAGGGAGATATGTCGGCTGTTTATCGGCGTGTGTGACACCACCCTCCCCAATGATGGAACTGAATGTTGGGGGGGGGGGTGCGGATTCCCCAAGGGGACGAACAATGCGTAGGGCTGCTAGTAGCAGGCGGCACACCAGAAAGAGTCTGAGCCTACGGGTATCTTTGGGAAAACCTAGAGGTGACCATGTGGGGGAACGGCCTGGTGTCTCTGGTGGAACATGTTCCCTGCAATGTACCAAGGAACCACCGAAAGCGAAAGGCCCAGTTCCTGAAGGATCAGTGGGACCATGCTCCAAAGTGTCGCTACGAATAGCGGGTATGTATGCTAAAGCCATATTCAATACCGGATCGCAGGTCACGTTGTTGCACCACACATTTTACAACCGGTATCTGAAGCATTTACATTTGACATCATTCAGGGCACTGGAGACATCGGGGCGTGGTGCTAATGATTATCCATATGCCGGTCATTTGTAGGTGAAGTTGGAGTTTTCGGTGGCCAATGTGGAAGTGTCTGAGGTCTTTGATACAGCGGTGCTAGTTTGTCCGGACTCCGTTGAAAAGAGCGGCATTTCAATTCTGTTGGGGACCAACAATCCTCTTGTGAAGAGACCCATGTGGCCTGCAAGAAGAAGGCTGGCGAGAGCTTTCTGGGAACATTATTTGTGTACCCGTGGTTTCGAGCGGCTGTTGAGGAAGTACGTGACAGCATTGGGCCGGATACCGAACTTAAACAAGGGACTGTGTGGTTCACCCAGTCGAAGAAATGTTGGTACGGCCCGGGGAAATATCGAGATTCATGGGGACCTCCAAATTTCCCGGAGTACCTGAGAGTGAAGATGGGGAAAAAGGCACAGGAGGGTTGAGCGTATCTTAGCCCGTCGGAGTCCTTTGGACCGAGATGGAATGCAAAGTGTGAGGAGACCTTTCAGTCGCTGAAGGAGCTACTGACCCAGGCGCCGATACTGGCTTTTTACGTGACCCTGCTTATCGTACGTACTGCACACGGATGCTAGCCGAGAGTGGTTACGGGGCGTCCTGTATCAGGATCAGGCGTCCGGGTTGAGGCTCGTTGCGTTTGACAGCCGAAGTCTATCGCCCTCTGAGAAAAACTACCCCACGCACACGTTCGAATTCCTGGCGTTGAAACGGGTGATGGTGGATAAGCTGAGTGACTACCTCCACGGGGCCAAGTTTGAGGTGAGGACGGACAACAACCCCTTATTGACCTCAGCGAAACAGATGCCACAGGCCGATGGTGGCTAGAGGCTTTGTCTGCCTATGATTTCAGCCTGAAGTACCGGCCGGGGAGCAGGATGATTGATGCAGATGCTTTCTCCTGAAGGGCGCATGAGGAACTGGTCAGGAACGAGGAGTGGGAGAGCGTTCCTACCCCGGGGTTGAAGACCCTGTGTCAGTTTCCCATCACTGTGAAGGGAGAGGAAAAGGAGGGGCATTAGCGAACGGTGGATCAATTGGGGGCTTCTGATGACGCCATCCCTCAAGTTTATTGTAACCTGACTGCTCTGAAGACAAGTCAGCTGCCGGAATTGAGTTCCGGTGAAGTGACTGCTGCTCAGCGAGATGATCCGGGCATTGGTATCATTACGGGGGCGGTCGAAAAGGGAGACATGGCTCTGTCGGAGAGTACGAAATACGCTTCGATGCCTCCATTACGACGAGAATGGTCACGGTTGGAGTTAAAGAAATAAATCTTATACCGGTTCAAGTCACCCCCGGACCGACCGCGGCGTTGCCAGCTGGTTCTGCCCGAGAAGTATCAGAGGATGGCGTTGAAATCACCTCATGATGATTCTGGACATCTGGGGGTGGAGAAGACCTGTGGATTGCTCAGAGACCGGTTTTACTGGCCCAGAATGAAATCACCTCAGGATGATTCTGGACATCTGGGGGTGGAGAAGACCTGTGGATTGCTCAGAGACCGGTTTTACTGGCCCAGAATGAAGTCACCTCATGATGATTCTGGACATCTGGGGGTGGAGAGGAGCTGTGGATTGCTCAGAGACCGGTTTTACTGGCCCAGAATGAAGTCACCTCATGATGATTCTGGACATCTGGGGGTGGAAAGGAGCTGTGGATTGCTCAGAGACCGGTTTTACTGGCCCAGAATGAAATCACCTCAGGATGATTCTGGACATCTGGGGGTGGAGAGGACCTGTGGATTGCTCAGAGACCGGTTTTACTGGCCCAGAATGAAATCACCTCAGGATGATTCTGGACATCTGGGGGTGGAGAGGAGCTGTGGATTGCTCAGAGACCGGTTTTACTGACCCAGAATGAAATCACAGGTCGCCGAATACTGCAAGCGGTGCTTTGGATGCATACGCGCGAAGACACTGCGTACACGGGCATCCCCCTTGTCCCACTTACAGGGTGCGGGGCCTCCGGACCTGCTGTGTATGGACTTCCCAGCAACAGAACTCGATGCCAACAACATGGCGAATGTATTAGTCATCATTAACCACTACACCAGATATACTCAGGCTTTTCCTACCAAGGTCCATAGGGTTTCTACGATGGCAAATGTGTTATGGGAGAAGTATTTCATTTATCATGGCCTTCCCAGGAGAATACATAGTGATCAGGGACGTGATTTCGAGAGCAGACTCATCCGTGAGTTACAGGGCATGCTTGGAGTCGAGAAGTCGTGGACTACTCCTTGTCACTCACGGGGTGACCCCCAGCAGCAGAGCTGTAATCGGACCTTGCTAGACATGCGCGGGACCCTGGAGATCAGCAAGAAGTTCAGGTGGAGTCAACATATTCGGCATCTTGTTCACAGTTATAATTTTGCAGGAAATGAACCTACTCGGTACTCGCCATATTATCGGTTGTTTGGGCGCGAGGCGAGGTTGCCCATTGACCTTTGCTTTGGGACTGACCAGGGTGAGTTACCAGGAAGATATATCTTAAGTATATGTCTGACATGAGAAGAGAGTTGAAAAGGGCTTATGCATTAGCTGGGCTAGCGGCTGCACCGCAGAATCAAATGAATAACAGAAGGTTATTGAGGTTCTTCCAATTCCTTCCAGGAGACAGGGTACTCCTAAGGAATTTGGGGTTACCGGAAACAATACGTTGGCTGACCGCTTTTCGGCAACGCCCTATGTGGTGGACAGCCAGAAGCCAAACCAACCAGCTTTCCGGGTGAAACTAGAGGATGGGAAGGGCCCTGTCAAGATTATCCATCGGAGCCACATATTGCCCCTGTGTCAAGAGGTGCAGGTAGAACCATGAGACGTCTTGGAGCCCACACCTAGTAAGAGGACTCTTTGGAATCGCGGGGCGACTACCGGGCCCACAACAGGCAAGGTTAGGCTGGGTCCCACCCCTGAGAGGGATACTGATTCGGAGGATGACAACCTGGATGTATGATATATGCTGCCTTTCGCTCACTGCCCAGTGATTTAGGAAGAGACACGGCCTTTCTCCTATTGAAGTCAGTGGAGCGGGGGGAGGCTATCTGTGGGCAGCCTCTGTTGCAGCGGGACTCTGCAGGGGAGGAGGCCGGGTCTGATCACGGAACAGAGTGCTCCGAGTTGCAGGTGGGCACGAGTGATAGATAGGAGGAGGCTTCGCCAGGCAGACTGTTTGAGTTATTTTAGGTTTTATGTGCTATTTGGTATGATTTGGTAGGTTATTTTTTGGGTCTGGGAACACGCAAAAATTTTTTCCATATAAGTTAATGGTAATTGTTTCTTTGCTTTGCGACATTTCGGCTTACAAACGGTTTCATAGGAATGCTCTACCTTCGGGTAGTGGGGGAAACCTGTATACAGTATTTGGCTATCGACTTGGGTATTTGTATAGTGGGTTGATATGTTTGGTTTCAGAAAAAGTATTTTTAAAATTAAAGTGTAGTTCTATCTGGAGACAAATTAAGGGTATTCAATAAGGGTGGCATAGTAGCGTAGCATATAGAGTAATACTTTACGGTGCCAATGGTCAGCGATTGGAGTTCTATATAGTTCCTCAATAGTGTCGGAACCCAAAAAGTTAGATGATGGGGTGCGGAGGTCTCAGAGTATTAAAGTCTCAGAGCAACCATATAGGTTGGCCTACGTAGCACCATAGGAACAGAGGGTGACTCCTACTGTGTTGGGTAGCTATGTCACTGCCTTTTACACCTGGACTGGGCTTTGTGTTTTGCAGGAAGCGTTGGTGAATTATCCCAAGGTCAGGAGGACATGGCTAAATTTGGTGGGGGGAGAGTGTAACATGCTGTAGGGCTTCACTGTTGTGTAACATGCTGTAATGTTTCACTGATAATGTAATGATCTCTCTGTAGCAGCAGGGTTTGGGTTATGACTGGCGATAACGGCTTTGGGATGCTGTTGTTCTTATTTGTGAGTCTGGAAGAGAGATTTTCACGGTCTTTGGCCGGGGAGAGATGAGGGGAGAAGGCGTGAATGGAGAGAGTTGGCACACCGCCCAACGGGGTGGTCTTGGCGCGACGGTCCGAAGGGCAGCGACGATCAGAAGAGGGCGTTGGTGGACAATCAGCTTATCTGTGTGCTCCAACATTGCACAACAGATTGTTTCATAAGATTGGGCCATTTTTCTTTTTTTTTTGTTTTCTTTACTGACAATATAGTCAAAGTACCAATTGTAATCTTTTAATCACATATTGTGTACTGTTTGTTATTTCAGGGTACTGATTTGTAACAGGTGACACATCTCGCAGCATCGACCCAAACGAGATTGCTTACGTTTCGCCGGGCCAGAGGCTATCACCTCCGATATTTAGCCGCCGGCCAAAGCAAGATTTGCATTAGTTTCTGTCTTCAGTGTGAAAACTATCCTTTTATCCTTGTGAAGTCGGTTTCCTCTATATTGTGATTTATAATGTCATGCTCAGCCTTTCATGTGGTATCCTGCTACGTGCCTTCTGAAAATCTAATTCCACCACATCTTCAGGCTCCCTTCTAACATCTAGAAACGCTGTTTTCATGTTGATCAAACATGACTTGCCTTTCACCCAATGTGCTGGAAGGGTCTCAACTTGGGTCGAAGATAGAAATATTGCTAATGAAATCTTTTGGCACACTGGCCTTCATCAGTCAATGGACTCAGGATAGAGGGTGGGGTTCTGTGTTGCAGATTACAGCCTTTGTACCTCAGCATCTGAGAAATATTGATCATGATATTGGGACATTACTGCCCTCGGATAATCATAGTGAGATGTTTCAGGCAACTGATCACCGGAGTCAGTGTAATGTCACTGTCCGGCAGAAGAAAGGAAATTGATTGGACTTCGTTCCTTTGCCAACATAATCAAAAGACCAAAACACAGGGCAGCTTTGTAAAGCCTCAGAATTACATTCGCAACATTCGGCTTTCCGAAAATAAAAGGATGGAGGACTAATTGAAGAATTAAAGAATTAGTAAGTTACTTTTGGGTATTAGCGGAGGATACCGCTAGACGTGCTCACAAAATGTAACCGTAAGAGCGGCAAGCGTAAAAGCAGAATTTTAGAAATAAGAACAGGGGTAGGGCATTTGGCCCATCGAGCCTGCTCCGGCATTTAATAAGTTCATGGCCAATCTGATCATGGACTCATCTCTAATTCCCCTCAACCCTTAATCCCCCAACTTTGCAAAACTCTATCCTATCTTGTCTTAAATATATTTCCTGGGGTAGCCAGCAGCGATTCATTGGGCAGAGAATTCTGCTGATTCACCACTCTCTGGGAAAACATTCCCTCCTTATCTCGGTCCAAAATGTACATTGTGTATCTTGAGGTTATGTCTCCTAGTTCTGGTTTCATCTATCAGTGGAGACACATTTCCTGCCTCTATCTTCCCCATCCCTTTCATAGTTTTATATGTTTCTATATCGTGTAACTCCAGGCCACAGCCTTCAAACAATCTCAGAAAAGGAAGAAAAAAAGATATTAAAGATAGAAATTGAGCTGAATCAGAAAATGCAAGCTAACTAGTCTCCGTTAGGCGCCATCATCCGAAGCTCCTCCCTCCGATTATAAAGGAGTTAACACACTCCATCAACTGACCAAAAGAGGGCAGTGTCATATCAAGGTACGGCAGAAGAAAGGAAATAGATTGGACTGTGTTCCTATGCGAACGTATCAAAATACCACAACAGCGAGCCGTTTTATAATGCCTCAGAACTACATTTGTAACATTTATTTTTTCCCGAAAATACAAGGATGGAGGACTAAGTGAAGAATTAAAAATTTCGTTAATTTTGGGTATCAGCAGAGGATACCACTCAGCATTTCTCAGATGCTGAGGTACAAAGGCTGTAATCTGCAACACAGAACCCCACCCTCTATCCTGAGTCCATTGACTGATGAAGGCCAGTGTGCCAAAAGATTTCATTAGCAATATTTCTATCTTCGACCCAAGTTGAGACCCTTCCAGCACATTGAGTGAAAGGCAAGTCATGTTTGGCCCAGAGGACACCACTGCCACGTCCGTCATAAAAGCCCTGTGCCAGCTCTTCACTCTGTTCGGATATCCCTGCTATATCCACAGTGATAGAGGGTCCTCTTTTATGAGTGACGAGCTGCGCCGGTACCTGCTAGCTAGGGGCTTTGCTACTAGTTGGACCACGAGCTATAATCCCCGGGGAAATGGACAGGTGGAGAGGGAGAATGCCACAGTGTGGAAGGCCATACATAAATGATCGTGCTAACCAAATACAACCATACGAGCAGCAAGCATAAAAACAGAAGAATGTAAGAAATAGGAACCACCGAGCCTGTTCCGTCACCTAATAAGGTGATGGGCAATCTGACCAAGGACTCATCTTCATCTACCTGTCTTTTCCCCTTAACCCTTAATTTCCCTACTTTGCAAAAACCTATTCGACTTTGTCTTAAATATATTTCCTGGGGTAGCGTGCATTGCTTCATTGGACAGAGAATTCTGCAGGTTCATCACTCTATTGGAAAACATTTCCTCCCTCTCTCCGTCCAAAATCTACATTGCCGTATCTTGAGGCTATGTCTCCTATATCTGGTTTCATTTACCAGTGGAAGCAACTTTCCTGCCTCAATCTTATCCATCCCTTTCATGGTTACAGAGGTTTCTATATCGTGTAACTTCAGGGAACAGCCTTCAAAAGAACTCAGAAAAGGAAGAAAAAAGATATTAAGGATAGAAATAGAGACGAATCAGAAGATGCAAGCAAACCAGACTCCATTAGGCGCCATCATCCTCAGCTCCTCCCTCCAATTATAACGGAGGTATTACACTGAAGGAATATACCTTCAATCCATTACTAAGGCGGTAAAAAACAAATTCCGGATTGGTGGTGGGGGCGTGTGGCAAAGGCGCCAGTACAGTGTACAAATCTGTCACTTTAACGGTGGTGATGGGGATTATTAAACCTTATAACATACGACAAATCGTTCATTTAATCTCAGTCCTATCTTTGGTCAGTGATTGGAGGTAAGAAAACGTTCAAGTCGCTGGAGATTTGGTCACGTGGTGACGTCATCTTTTAGAAATTGTGACCCTAATGCGGACGAGACGTAACTTCCAGCGTCCATTTGCTTTAGACTGGAAAGTATTTCTTAAATGTTGTATGATTCTAATTATAGGTTATTTGTTAACTGTTCAACACTTAAAAGTTCTGCGATAGTTTAAAGTGTGAATGCATTGAGAATGTAAAATATTGCACAAGGACTGGACATTTGTGAGTTCAGTTGAGAGAGAAAGAGATGTAATGCGTGCGTGAGTGAACGGAGGGCAATCGTCTGATTGTTGGCATTGTATTGAAAGGATGTTTCAATTAATCGTTTCTTTAACAACAGGATCTCACTGTCTCCAAATGTCTCCTTCATTGGTTGAAATAAATTTGAAAGAACATGTGGATATCAGAGACTGCTTCCTTTTCCGAAATTGTGTGACGTCGCAATTGTGTATGGAGGCCGCAATCATCCACATCTGGTTTCCCTTTGTTCTTTGGAATATTTGATAAGGACCTCACTCTAGCAATTAACTGTTTATTCTTTGTACACCAGTTACCAACGACAGCTTTGAAGGAAGAAACGTTGCAGCTCAGGTGTTTGGTTTGCCTTTCCTGCGTATTTTGATTGCGTTCTTGTGTTTGTTTATTGTGGTGTTGATTTCAGAGTGAGACACGGATTCCACACTGGCCATGTGAAATCAAGGTAAAATGGACCGGGATATGATTGTATCTCTTCCGGGAAGGATAAACCAATTGTTCAAAGGAAAATTGATATAAGACAGATTGGTGTGTACTTGAATTGTGAATTTGAAGTTCGCTTTCAAGGAGGCTGGTTCATTTGGAAAGCAAAAAAAAAAAAAGATGCTGCTGAATATTTTGAAATGCTGATCTTGATTTACAGGGTTCCATGGGGAAAAATGTGTGTATCTTATCGTAGCATCTGCCCTGTAATGAGCAAAGGAGATTTCAGTTTATTTCGCGTACAGTTTCAGTCCTGTAACAAGTATACGTGATTTCAGTTCAGACAGCGTGCAGTTTCAGTCCAAATTTAATAGTTTGCTTTCACAATCATCCCCAACTCAGTAAATTATCCAAGTCCTGCAGGATGGCCAAATTAAAGACTGTCTCTCAGAACACTATAATAGCAGAGACTAAATATAGTTGTAAAGTGCACTGACGATTATTCCTTTCCTGTGGAACATCACTGGCCTGTGACCTCCAGGCAGAGTAAACTCCATCCACTACCTCATCGGTCTTCCCTTGGTTAGCCAGTTCTGAATCCATGCAGCCAGGTTTCACTGGATCCCAGGCCACCTGATTTTCTGAAAGTGTGCATATTCGGGAACTCAGTCTAATAGCTTACACAATTCATATACCACACATCGAATCTTCTGTTTCATCTCCTTATTTTTCACTGTTTCATGGGATTTATTCTGGCTCATAAGGGACACAAACCCATACTGACTGTCCCCAAACAGAATACGGTTCTCCATAAATTTCGCCTCGAAGAAGCCTCTCCAGTACCTTGCCCTCTACTGACCGAATACTCACTGACCTGTAATTCTCAAGACTATCTCTATTACATTTCTTGAACAAAGAAATAACATTTTCCATTCTCCAAACCTCCCGTACTACTCCAGTAGCCAGTGATGACGCAAATGTTATGTCCAAAAGCCCAGCAATATCTCCGCTCGCTTTCTCTAATTACCTACATTACATACCGTCTAGCACAGGGAAATGTTTTATATTCATGTATTTCCACTTTCCACCTCGTAATTCTAAGCATCTGCATGTCTCAGCACACCTGCCTTTTGTCGCTGTATCCACATTCATCAAAGTCTCACTCACTGGTGAATACCGAAGCAAAGTATCATCAAGGATTTTCACTGCCTCCTTGCACTCCATGCACGTTTCCATTTTTATCTCTGATCTTTCCCACACACTCTCTCATCATCTTCCTGTTTGTCACCTACCTTAATTCGGCCCTCCCATGCCTTCTCATGTGCCCTATTAATTCTTCTAAATCCATTATTAAATCCCTCCTGGTTACATTGTGAATTTCACGCCCTGCCTGCTCGTTTCTTCCAGAGCATCAAGTATATTTCTTTCTTCTTTTTGGATAGTTGTTCCATATCTCTTTTCAACCAGGGTTACTTTACGGTGCCATCCCATCCCCGCCTCAATGAAGCAAGTCAATGTTGAGCCTCAATCTGGTGCTCCATTAACAGTCTCCATATTTCTTTTGTGCATTTGAAGGAACAAATCTCTTCCCTAATTCGGCTCCCACGCTCCTACCCAATAGTATCGATTAAGTACATTCCATATTGTCTGATGCTATCCCAGTGTAAGGTATGTGGAATAGCTGTGCTCTATCGTTCTGAAATGCTGACACGCGGAGAGATCAGTTACCTGACCCATTTCACTTTCTAGTATTAGCACAGGATGTACTGTTCACTCATCCGCCTGCCGGCTACTTCTGCCGGGTCACCTTCCCGTACACAACTGAAAAATTCAGTCACATCTAAATCTTTTAAACAGAGGAATTGCCGATGAATATCAGTGAAGTTTAAGTTGCCTGTGACGACCGCCGTGTTAATATAAGAACCTGTGGAAAATCTATGTGCCGGTCTGTCATTGTCCCTGTGTGTTGTTTTCGTTTTGTGATGGGAGTTCTGTACCAAATACCCTCAAGCGAGTGTTTGTTCCCTTCCTAGGTCTAAGTTCTACTCACAGTCCATTAACATACAATCCCACCACAGTGCCTTCCCTTTCTGAAGCTGCGATACTGTCACACTGTCCTTGAGTTTAAAAGGTTTTCCCTTTACTCTCTTTTACCCGACTATGAACATTTTGAAACATCTGAACCCCGAAAAGTCCGGAGGTCTTTCCTTCCTTTGTGATTGATTTTATTTTATTTCTTACATCCTTCACATACATGAGGAGTAAAAATCTTTATGTTACGTCGCCATCTCAAGGGACAATCCGCAAACATAGTAATTTATAATAAATAGAGCAATAAATGTAACATAGAGATACACTCAAATCAGCGTGAGTTCATCAGTATGATGGCCTGGGGGATGAAGCTGTCCCGGAGCCTATTGGTCCTGGCTTTTATGCTGCGCTACCTTTTCCCGGCATAAGATCAAAATCTATCTCCCGATCTGTCACTGTCACTGTGTATTGTTTTCGTTTCGGTAATGCGGTTCTGTAAAGAATACTTTCAGACGAGTGTTTCTTGCCTGCTTACTTCTGAGTTCCATTCACAGTCTATTTACATACAATCCTAGCACAGTATCCACCTGTTCCGCAGCTATGATCCTATCACAATGTCCCTGTGGAACAAAGGTTTTCCCTTTACTCTCTTTTGCATGAGTATGAACATTATGAACCCCGAGATGACCGGAAATCATTCCTGCCCTTGTGATTGACTTTATTTCTTACATCCATCACATACATGAGGAATAAAAGTCTTTACGTTACGCCTCTGTCTAAATGCGTAATGTGCCACCCTAGTAATGTATAATAATTTATAATAATCAGAACAGTCAATGTAACAGAGAAATACACACATATCAGCGTGAGTTAATCAGTCTGATGGCCTGGGGGATGACGCTGCCGCGGAGGCTGCTGGTCCTGGCTTTTATGCTGCGGAAACGTTTCCCAGATAATTTTCAAATCTCTCTGATAGTTTGGAATTTATTCATTTCGGGATGACCAGGCACATGATTGTTTGAATTTATGACATATTTGCCAAGTCTACTGTTTTTTTAAAAAATGTTTTATTCTAAAACTGCGCTGAATTGCAATTGGAGTGGGCGTTATCTACACAGATGGCCATTTAACGTAAAAACATACTTCATTCCATTTTTCAGCTCTTGTCTGAATTTCCTCTGTGTCAGTGTATAGATACAAGTATTGGTGCACACACTGAGAGATTGCAACATGAACCCACATTGCTGTAGTATATATACCGGGGAACTGAAGTATCTTTCCAGGTAATAGTAATTTACCCTTTGCCATTTCAGGGAATGAGCTGCATATGGCATCCAGAATACTATGAAATTAGCGGAAATTGCAAACAATAAAATCATCGATTTTCTGCGGTTTTCCACCTCGATATCTTTCTGATTATCGCTGCTCTTCCGAAGCCCTCTGCGGACTCTATTTGCCGCAATTATATGTCTAACTGTTAACACATTGAAGACAAGAATTAAGCCGATTGGTAGCAACGGTGTTAAAATGCTATCTAGTAATTCGATTCCTTTCCACACGGGTGAAGTAGCGTATTCATCTGTGAGGACGCAACGCCACGGTATGTTGTCAATGACGAGGTATGGTTCAACAGTAAAGTAAAACGGAACGCTTCTCCCGCAGCTCACTAAAACCACTGTCACCATAACCACGGTTGCTGTTCTCTCGGAGCAGTATCGCTCCCGCAGCTTTCGACTGCATATTGCGATGAAACGATCGCAGGTAAAACTAACCGTAAACCAAACAGAACAGTCCCTCGTCACAACAAATAACGCAGTTGTCACTGCGCATACAGGAGTGATGAGCAGGTATCTGGAATAAATGTAGATATTGTTGGTCCGATCCAGTAAGGCGAAATCTATAACCACAATCATATCTGCTGTTGCCATTCCAACCAGGTAACGGGTGATGCATTTGGAGAGTCCGCATTTTCCCCGAGATAGGATCACAATCGCCGTTAAATTAACTACAATAAATTTGGAGAGAGAAAAAAAAAATCAACACAGAATTATCGTTAGCTGCAAATGACTGAATGTCCACCATTTTTCCAATGCTACACAGGGAATAATTTATTTTGGAAGTGAAAAACAGAAATTCAATTTGTGCGGACTCTCTCTGTGCACACCGGCTGGACAATAATGGACAGAATTAGCAGTGGGTTGGCGAAATTCCGACAGATTAGAACTGATTTCCACGTCTGAAGTATCGGTGAAGATCGATCGCTCCATAAACAACATCATTTCGATTATTTGAGGCGGAATAGCTGAACGATTTATTTGTTGAGAAATCATGAGATTTAGTGCTTAATTTAACGTTTTATGGAAGAAAAGACCTGAGTGTCGATATTCGACTGGCCAGTGAGTTGAAAAAAGCTTCTGATCCGGAAATGCGACTGCTGTCGGTTCAGAAAGCCAAGCAAGGTGAAATTATGGAAGTACTGCAATATCGGCACCAGCGTCATTGACAAAAGTAATAAAAATCATCGCACAGAGAAAAAAAATCTAGAAGCTGAAAAACAAGACTATCAGATGCTTCAATCCTCAATTCTGGGAACACATTTCAGACGAATGCAGAATCTGTGCTCAGTAAAAGTACAAACAATGCAGCGGAACGAAACAAGAGACGACGGGACCATATATATAGTGACCAGCTCCAGTACCTTACCCGGGATAACGATCGCGACAAGTGTAGGGTAGAAAACGGCCGCGATGTAGTAAATCGCTGGATATCCCATATTCCGTCAGAAGCAGCGTTCAGTCGAATGGAATTATCCCGTTGCTCATATGGACCGGTGCCAGGTTTTACAGAGTTATATATAATTCAGAATAATTCCACTGCGGCAATTAGTGTGGTTATGATATCTGCCGCAAGAGGGACAACCAGCTACACAAACAGTTACATTAAATTGTTTTTCTCACTCTGTACGCGTGCCATAAATTCGCATCCCCATGGGATGTTAGAAGATATTAACTTTAAAAAAAAAGAAAATACGAACTTTGTCAATGTCCTTTCCAAGATACCTGGCTTCAGCTGCTGAAATGGGACATTTTATGACAGGGTTGCTTCAAACGTGGACAATAATCCTGAACAATCTACATAGACAATCAACTTCAAACAGATTTATTTTGTCACATGCGGCGGAGCACATTGAGGGAGGGACATTAGCGTTGCAGGTGAAATGGAGTATAATTTATTGAGGGGGAAGTTAGGGACCTTTTTTTCTGTCGCTTGTTCTAGTCATTTTGAGTCGTTGGAATAACGAAATTCACAATGTCACCTAATGACATGTATCAAAATAAAACACATTGTACGTATGTTCTTCTGAGCAAATGGAAAATATAGAAAGTGATATTCCTGGGACCTTTGATAATAAAAAGCTACCGACCCAAACGAATTTAGATGTGGCTGGTGGACGGATTGTTTGACCTGTTCTCGATTAGCAGAAAATGGATGGTTCATTTTTTGATTCTGACAAGTCTACTGCAATGACTGGTGTCAGGCAAATTGTTATTGATCATGTAGTTGATAACTTAGATGTCGATGGAGAAAACTGAATCAGACAAGAATTCGGACGAATCCCAGTTTGGAAGCGCTGTTCCAGCCAAGAACTCTATCCAGGCTTGTTGCTTGATGTTGACTACCTGGGAAATCTGCTGAAAAAATGGCAGATGGAATTTAGTACAGAGAAGTTTGGGGTGTTCTGCGATGTGAGGAATGATAAAACACGCTAAGGCGCACATATTAAATAGGTGGACTTCAGTGTGCGGTATTTAAAAAGAGACCTGACTATACAGATCAATAACTCCAGGAAAGCGGCGTCACGGGCAGATCGGCTCGGACTGAGCTCTCATCACATTGGCCTTCACATTCAGATCACGGAGTAGACGATTTGTAACGTTATGTAGAAGCTGAAAAATACGTTGGTGAGATCATAGATAGAACATCGTGGGCTTTTCTGGCCACCGACTTACAGTTTTGAAATATCAGTAAGCTTAAAATAGTGCAGCGATAATATGAAAGTAAGGGTTGAGAAATGAGCAGAGTGAATGCACGCAGATTTTCCCCATCCAGGGTCTGTACTATAGACACTACAGAGAGGGTGTGTGGATACTAGAGAGCGAGTGCACTGGAGATTCAAAATGGCGTTGCCTGGAATGGAGGACGTACCTGAGGAGAACAGGTTGAGTGCACTTGGCCTTTTCTCCTTGTAGTGAGGGGGAATGAGAGGTGACCTGATAGAGGTGTATAACATTATCCACGTTCATCGCGTGGATCGTCAGAGCTTTCTGCCCCCCAGGGCTGAAATGGCTAACACAAGGAGGCCAAGGTTTTAAGGTCCTTGAAAATAGGTATAGAGGGGATACCAAATGTGAGATTCTCACACAGAGAGTGGTTTCTGTATGGGATGCACGTGGTGCTGAAAACGGGTACAAAAGGGTATTTTAACAGCCTGTTAGATAGTTACATTGTGCTTGGAAAAGTAGAAGGCTATGCCCTCTGGAAAGTCTGGGGGGTTTCTAGAGTAGGTTACATTTTTGGCACAACTTTGTGGACAGTAGGGCCTGTAATTGTGCAGTAGATTTCTATAATTTGATTGAACCTACCACTGGAGTTCATAGTTTGTAGGAGAAAGTTAAAATGCAGCGGTAAGTGGTTGATTCAATTGCATCATTACAGTGAAGGTTGTGTCGGTTCGTGAATGAGAGAGGGACGGAGGGTGCAGATAAATCAGGGCAGACTGATGATGGACAGAGGCGCCTATTTCTCTGCAGTAATAGTGTGTATCTTCATGATAATGTGCAGTAATAATGTATCTTCATGATAATGTGCAGTAATAGTGTATCTTCATGATAATGCGCAGTAATAATGTGTATCTTCATGATACTCTTGAGACTTTAGAGGGTGTGCTCAAGCTCACCTTTCAATCTCATTTCCTTCTTCTCCTGAAGTACAAACTACAAACGTACTCTCTGCATGTTGTGAAACTCGCACCGGTGAGCGGCCCGCGGCTTATTGGTAAAACAAATTCTCACCATTCTGCACCCAGTGTGAAACGTATCAATGTGTAGCCCTCGGTTGCCTCGTGATATTCTCACGTCTGTATCTATGGTGGAAATGTTAACAATGTGCGGATTTGCTATCACAGGAGGATGACTCGCCTATCTGTATAAAACGTGGAGCTGGTATTGATGTGCGATGTGCAGGACTGTTATCATCACTGTGGGCTGCTCACCACTATGTATCCATTGCGGAATTCGTACTGATGCGTGACCCTCGGCTGCTTTAAGGTTATCTCAGCGCTGATAAAACGCTTTTCCCTCTCATACTTTGAACACGATATGTAAGGCTGACTGTGTCGTCCAACTGTGTGGTTCACCTTTTCTTGTAAATTGCTTTCTATCTTTAACTCAGAAACAGTTGCCATTTGTTGCGACAGCAATTCGTTTCAATTACTACCCCGCCATTACATTGTCCACTGCGCCATTAATCAATACAAACATAGAAACATAGAAAATAGGTGCAGGAGTAGGCCCTTCGGCCCTTCGAGCATGCACCGCCATTCAGTATGATCATGGCTGATCATCCAACTCAGAACCCTGTACCTGCTTTCTCTCCATACCCCCGATCCCTTTAGCCACAAGGGCCATACTTAACTTCCTCTTAAATATAGCGAATGAACTAGCCACAACTGTTTCCTGTGGCAGAGAATTCCACAGATTCACCACTCTCTGTGTGAAGAAGTTTTTCCTCATCTCAGTCCTAAAAGGCATATGAAGAAAGGCTGGATCGACTAGGCTTATAATCACTGGAATTTAGAAGACTGAGTGGGGATCTTATTGAAACGTATAAATTTCTAAAGGGATTGGACAGGCTAGATGCAGGAAGATTGTTTCCGATGTTAGGGAAGTCCAGAACGAGGGGTCACAGTTTAAGGATAAAGGGGAAGCCTTTTAGGACCGAGATGAGGAAAAACTTCTTCAGTGACGGACGGAGATGCATTTCTCGGCAAAGCAGGTTTCTGACTCTCACGGGGACTCTGAGGTGGTGATGTTTCCCGGCAAATGTTGTCAATGCTCAGACGCTGGAGGTGCTCTCTGGACGAGCACTGTCCACGTACACACTGCAGAATGAAATGTGATGGAGCGGGGTCCTTCACTGGATGGCATCAACATTCCTATTGACTTGCTGAAGAATTAAGTGTGGAATATTCCATCACACTCTTGTTCCGTGTCCTCCGTGGGCATAAAGTAGGACATGTTAGAAGGCGAGTCACAGAGCAAGTCTCCAATGTTAATCTATTAATCCTGCTGCAAGGCAGTTTGAAACTAATTTTGCCAATCTACCTGGGATTCAAATGGCTCCATTCTTATAGACCGGCCGCAGATCCGTCTGGAAAGGACTCCTGGGGAATTTTTACTCATTCATTCGCCAATATCACTAAGCATGGATTTTAGAGAGTGAATGTGAAGCGATAGTGTTCCACAATGCGGTACCGGAATCTACTGTATATTGGGTCTAAACAATCTGGAATGAGGGAGCACGTGTAGATGCAGGTAGGGCACATGTAACGCACCGATAAATGCCAGGGAAGAGATTAGTCGGGAAGGATAGTGGACAAGGGAGTGACGTGATACCCGCAGAACCTGCAGAACGGGCTGGGGGCCTTGTAGGGAATTATATCCCGTTGGAGACGGAGGAAGCTACGGAGGAGGAGTGCTGAAGGCGTGTTCGGTAACAACATGAAGATTTTTTTTTACTCCAGCGATAAGAAGCATGTGGAAACCATAGAAAATGTGCAGAGGGGATTTACAAAGATGTTACCTGCATTGGGGAACATGCCTGAAGAGAATAGGTTGAATGAACGCGGCCTTTTTTTCTGTGGAGCGGCTGAGGAAGAGCGGTGATCTGATCCAGGTGTATGAAATAATGATCGTGTGGATAGCCAGAAGCTTTTTTTCCCAGAACTGAATTAGCTACCACGAGAGGACACAGTGTTAAGGTGCTTGGAAGTAGGTGCAGAGGAGATGTCAGCGGTAAGTTTTTCTTTTCCACATTGATGGCGATTGCATGGAATGGGCTGCCGGCAACGGTGGTGGACGCTGATACGGTAGGGTGTTTTCAGAGACTCCTAGACAATTACATGGAGCTTAGAGAAATATAGACTTGTATGTAACTCAAGGTAATTTCCAAGGTAAGGACATGTTCGGCACAGCATTGCGGGACAAAGAGCCTGTATTGTGATGTAGGTTTTCTATGTTTCTATCACTCTGGAGGAAGGTAAATTCTCCAGAAAGTGAGACATTGATGTCAGGAAATATTCACCTGTTTCAGGGTGATAATATCGTTCAGTCAATCAGAGGTCAGGCAAATGGTTGCAAAATCAAACATGATAACGGCAAAATAATGATAATTACTATCTTAATTCAATGAGAATGCATGAAACTGCATGAAATTTCAAGCGTGTGAGGATGGGAGATTAGGATTTTCAATTCGAGTTGTCTAAGGACACAGGTGTATTTACTTGCCAGAAAGCGTTGTTCTGCCAACCAAGCTACAAAATTCCAGATGGCGACTCTCCTGTCATTCTCATCCTGAAAATGCTGTTTTTGTAATGGTCAATTAAATAACGCAAACATTTATTGAATATAAACAACTACAACTAACGGCTCAATGTATATCGTGGGTTTCCCATCTTCAGGAACACAAATACAGTAACTTCATATTACGAAAGATATGTCACATCTGGAATTTTCCAGTTAGCGAACGATTTCCTTCCACGCCGCTCTGCCGTATTGGGAAACCGTGTACGAGGCAAGTTTCAACAGTGGATTGCCACTGCCTTTGGCAGGGTGAGTTTTTTTTAAAGAGATCAACAGCTCTCTTAACCCAGCTAAGATGGAGAGCGTGCAAGCGTGTCGGCTGGATTCAAATCGGGCCGTCTCGCCCCGAAGTCCAGCACTGATGCCACTACGCCACCAGCGGACTAACTGTTTATACCATTTTAGAATGATATATTTCAGATATATTAATAAATAATAACTTTCATAGCATGTACAACGTGTACTAAATACGTATCAAATCTGATCTTTAGCAGATCACAATGAATATCTGTTAATGACAGGGAATTTTTAAGCGGTTAAAATGTAACATATGTATGTGTGTTCCTGAAGGTGGAATGACAGTTACTGTATTCACCGGAGAGACTCCATCTGGAACTTTGTAGCAGATTTGGCAGAACAACACTTTCTAACAAGTGAATAGCCCTGTGTCCTTCGATGACTCCAATTGAAAATCCTGATCAACCATCCTCACACGCTTGAAATTTGGTGCAGGTTCCTGCATTCTCATATAATTCCGGTCGTAATCATCATTATTTTGCAGATTTCATTGTTTGTTTTTGCACAATATACATTTACTTCATATTACGCTTAAAAAAACTCCCTGTCATTAACAGGGAGTCATTGCGCTCTGCTAAACTTCAGATGTGTTACTTATTTAGTGCACGATGTACATGCTATGGAAGTTACTAAGCTTAAGATTCGTGACAAAATAAAATCTCCAAGACCCTTCATTTTAAAATGTTACATATTTGCACCTCTGGTGCTGGGCCTGTTGTACTCTACACAGAGGCAGCTCGTCCACTTGTAGGCCTCTCCTGACATCCAGCTCCTACCGGTGACTCCGAGTTACTGTCTGCATCTGAGAGTGGCAACCCCCAGTACGGCGTTTCGACAGGCGGGCTAAACCAGGTGGGGATAGCCGGGAAACTTGAACCCTCGTGATTTGGGGATTTGCTTACCCAAGCGCTTGAAGTCAGATCCCGGACTCGGCGAATGAGATCCACTACAAGATGCAATAACCAAGAAGGCGGTGCAGAAAACACAAGTCACATCATCTCCAGATCCCTCAATTCTACAAGGTCATTATCACATCACATTCATTCCCACGATCTCTCACACAGAAAATATCACTGCTTATTCAGAAACATCTTCATGAATTCAGGTGAATTCATTACTTGTCCAATCTCATAATGGATAGCGAAAACAAAATGTATGACCACAAAATAATATAAATATCCCTCTTTATAAAAATTGCTCTTCAACGCAATCACACTACTAGTGAGGATACCCTACAATCAGTGATCACTCTGTCGCTGGATATCAGAACATATTGGATATGTATTTCTTTGTCAATGCCCACTCCCTTGCAGCATACAAAATGCTGATAACACACAAACTACGAACTGCAGAATCAATGCCTCAAATATATAATCATTAATCGTATTTATTGTGCCCTGCACAACAGGAGATGGTTGTGCGTTGTGGACAGAATTTCCGTGCAACTTATCGTTCAGAGGAGAGAGTTGCAACGTCAATGTACCAACGAGTCGGAAACATCAGTGGACATAAAGACATATCACCTCGGCTTTTGTTGTTATTTTTGTACTTATATTAGATGTGACCCAGCGGATAAGGAGAAATATTCAGTCGTTTTTGCTAACATAACAGTAGGCCATGTTTATATTTCCGGGCACCCACACATTTTTATTTTCGTACATCTAAATGAAATTCAGTGTTGTTTATTTGCGAATCCTGTTGCACTCTTACATTTAGTTAGTCTGCACTGTTGTGTTCAGTGGGTTCATATAATGGAAATCACTGGGGAACATGAGAATGTCGTGCTTTGATCATCTTTACACAGCTGATCTGATTTCCTCTGATGTCTCATAGTGAATTTAACTGTCAAAATACCCTGTATACCCTGTATACCCTGTGTGTGTCGAATAAACGTGTAAGTTTTCCGTTGTTTCAAGCAGATGGTTTAGAACAGCAAGAGAGAATTGCTGTGCATCACTGGTCAGATTGATTACAGTCAGGTGAGATGTAGTTAATTCGTTATAGATTGGCACTTGCAGAATTGCGAGATACGATCAGTTGTATGTTTGTGTGCAATAAAATTGAGAAAGTTTTTAAGTATTTTGAAATAATTTGCAACCTAAAACACAACCTGATGAATATGCACAAGCTCCAGAAGGTGAGAGATGAAAACAGGAAGAGGAGATATCCTAGTTCAGTTCTTTGCTTTTTACTCCTGTTATTTCCCAGATTTGGAAACGTATTTTTATTTGTAAGACGAAACGGAATTTGTTAAATTTACAATAAGGGTTTTTTTTTTACCTATCCGTTCAAATTGAAATCTGGATTCGTATGGGGATCTGTGGAAACAGAATCCGAAATTGCATAAACATATGCCACTTGTATTCAGTGGCTAGAAGTAATGGTCTGGAAATCGAGAAGCGTTTTCATTGAATCATTCGCTCTGCAAAGATGGGTGGAGTTTTATATTGCAGAACCGAACTTTAATGCGGTTTCCTGTCATGAAGAATATTTTAATTGCTGTTTTTCCAGAACAATTACTGCACACACACTGACAATGTCATTGCTGACCATGATGATGTCGGCTTTGGTTATCCAGGTCCATCACTGACCCGACTAATACAGTAATTATGTTGCCTCTGCAGACTTACCAGTGACAAACAGTTCAGAGTATCATTTACCAATGGAGATGAAAGTGGCGAGCGAGAATTAATAGGAAGTGGAGGGACCACTTCGACCAATTAAATGAGTAAGTTTATGGAAAGAGGTGCCGACGAAGTGTTTGAAGTATACACTTCCACAACAGTCAAAATGTCATTGGACAGTCCATGGCTTTAACGGGATAAGGTCCAAAGGGGAGCAAATGAGGATAGCTTAGTTGGTAGGAACAGCTTGGGCCGCCGTTTCTACATCCGTTACTAATACTGTTTACTTTAGGAACTTGAACATTAATACCTTCTGCGGTTCCGAACCTGTGTTGTGAATTCGGAATTCGGGCACTTGTGGCAATTGGATTTCTGTCATCTTTCATGGAGGGCAAATTATGCAAAATCACAACGTTTACAACTATGTTGCTCGTCAATATGTACAAGGTCAGTTTTAAGAACGGGACTGATGCTTCTGGATAAAACCTGTCCTAACACCCTACTTCTTTGCATCCAAGGAAGCAGCATCAGGTGCCATACTCTGGAGCTTTTTGCACATCTGTGGTGTAAGATCATGTGCGGTTACTGCTGTGAAGAAAATATTTTTAAATCCATTTATTTTTCCTTTCTGATTCAACAGCTGCGTGAAATAACTCACCGTGAAAGTGTTGACGACCGTAAAGTACAAATTTCTCAGGGTGACATGCATGCTACTCATCAGCCACTTGAAGTAAATCAAGGAAACAGAGATTGTGAACAATACCTATCGGCCATTCAGTGATCTGCCCATTGAAGATTGGAGGGAAGCCACTTACCAACAGCTAATCCCGCCAATGCACATATATGCTAACGCCATTATGTGTTCCTGCCTCCAGTTGTAATATGTTGTCGCAAGCTGCGGGAACGATACTGCACTGAGAGAACAGCAACGGTAGTTATGGTGACCGAGGTTTTAGTGAGTTGCGGAAGACTTGCCCTGTTTTACTTAGTTGTTGAACCTTATGTCATCAACAAACCGTGGCGTTGCGCCTTCACTCATGAATACGCTACTTTACCCGTGTGGAAAGGAATCGAATTACTGGATAGCATTTTCACTCCGTTGCTACCAATCGACTTAACTCTTACCTTCAATGGGTTAACAGTAAGGCATATAATTGCGGCAAATAGAATCCGCAGAGGGCTTCGGAACAGCAGCGATAAAGAGAAAGATACCGAGGTGGAAAACCGTAGAAAAACGATAATTTTATTCCTTGCAATTTCAGCTAATTTCATATTATTTTGGATACCCTATGTAGCTCATTCCCTGACATCGCAGGTGGAAAATTACTATTACCAGGACAGATATTTGAGTTCAGACAGACAGACAAACAGCTTTGGTAATCCTGGTCCATCACTGACCAAACCAATGCAGTAATACTATTGTTTCTGCAGACATACCAGTGACAAACAGATTTGAGAATCATTTACCAATGGACATGAAAGTGGCAAGAGAGAATGAATAGGAAGTTGAGGGACCACCTCGACCAATTATGTGAGTAAGTTTATGGAAAGAGGTGCTGAGGAAGTGCTTGAGGTATACACTTCAACAACAGTCAAAATGTCATTGGACAGTCCATGGATAGGAAGACTTTACCGGGAAAAGGTCCAACAGGAAGCAAATGAGGATAGCTTAGTTGGTACGAAGCGCTTGGGCCGCCGTTTCTACATCCGTTCACTAAGTGTTTACTTTAGGAACTGGGACATTAATCCCTTCTGTGATTCTGTACCTATGTTGTGCTTCATTTCAGATTTCGGGCACTTGAGGCAATTGGATTTCTGTCATCTTTCATGGAGGGAAATTATGCAAAATCACAACGTTTATAAATATTTTGCTCGCCAATATATACAAGCTCCGGTCGAAGAACGGGACAGATGCGTCTGGATAAAACCTGTCCACTCAACCTACTACTTTGCATCCAAGTCAGCAGTATCAGGTGCCATACTCCGGAGCTTTTTGTACAACTGTAGTCTGGGATCATGTACGGGTTCTGTTGTAAAGAAAATATTCTAAAATCCTTTCTGATTCAACAGTAGCATGAAATAACTCACCGAGGAAGTGCTGAACTCCGTAAAGTGCAAATTTCTCAGGGTGACATGTAAACGACTCATCAGCGACTTGAAGTAAATCAGGGAAAGATAGATTGTAAAGAATACCTATCGGCCATTCAGTGATCTGACCCATTGAATTCTGGAGGGAAATCACTTGCCGACAGCTAACCGCGCCAAAGCACATTTAAGGTAACGCCACTATGTGTTTCTGCCACAGGCTTTCGGGCACCTTAATGTTATTTAGCCTGACAGCATCTGGGAGTTATTTTATCCCATTTTTTCGCCATGGATTCAGATACCAACAATTTCAGACACCCTTTGTAAAGCTCGTTATTGAAGCATTTACCCACATTAAGTTCAGAGAAGAGCCGAAGACTTTGACAATGTCTCCATGCTGGATTATTCTGGCATTGATCATGAAAAATGTAATTCAAACCAGGTCGTCGTGTTCGGTTCCATTTCATGCCCTCTTTGACAACTTGAACCATTCTATCAGGAATGCCGAATGTTACTGAGAAAAGAAGAGTGATATCGAAACAAGGTGAATTAATATCCTCCCGGCTAGTTGCATAATCTATGTATTTTATCGAGTGATTATTCTTAGTCTAATGTAGCAGGGGAAAAGATCAAGGAGCAGAATCAAAGGGAAATTAGTGATAAGCCCATCATAGTTTCATAGTCTGAAACTGAATTCAGAGACAAGAAGAGTCTAGGTAGAAGTGTGCTTTTCTTTAGTTTCTTGGGAAACAACAAAATTTAACATTTAGTAGTTCAATTGTTCCATTCAATATTAGAGAATCTCTACAATATAACCATATAAACCATATGAAAATTACAGCACGGAAACAGGTCATCTCGGCACTTCTAGTCCGTGCCGAATGCTTACTCTCACCTAATCCCACTAACCCGCACTCAGCCTACAACCCTCCATTCATTTCCTGTCTATATACCTATCTAATTGTGCTTTAAATGACAATACCGAGCCTGCCTCTATCACTTCTACTGGAAGCTCATTCCACACAGCTACCACTCTCTGAGTAAAGAAATTTCTCCTCATGTTACCCTTAAATGTTTGCCCCCTAAGTCTCAACTCATGTCCTCTTGTTTGAATCTCCCCTACTCTCAATGGAAAAAAAGCCAATCCACGTCAACTCTATCTATCCCCCTCATAATTTTTAATACCTCTGTCAAGTCCCCCGTCAACCTTCTACGTTTCAAAGAATAAAGACCGAACTTGTTCAATCTTTCCCTGCAACTTTGGTCCTGAAACCCAGGTAACATTCTCGTAGATCTTCTCTGTACTCTCTCGATTTTGTTGACATCTTTCCTATAATTCGGTGACAAGAACTGTACACAATACTCCAAATTCGGCCTTACCAATGCCTTGTACAATTTTAATATTACATCCAAACTCCTATATTCAATGCTCTGACTTATAAAGGCCAACATGCCAAAAGCTAACTTAACCAACAAAGCTAACTCAACCAAGCTAACTTAATACATGAGATTACACATTCAGGGAACTATGCAACATTATTCATAGATCACTCTGTTCTACCGCATTCCTCAATGCCCTACCAGTTACCATGTATATCCTGTTTAGATAGATAGATAGATAGATAGATAGATAGATAGATAGATAGATAGATAGATAGATAGATAGATAGATAGATAGATACTTTATTCATCCCCATGGGGAAATTCAACATTTTTTCCAATGTCCCATACACTTGTTGTAGCAAAAACTCATTACATACAATACTTAACTCAGTAATAATATGATATGCATCTAAATCACTAACTCAAAAAGCATTAATAATAGCTTTTGGATTATTCCTAGCAAAATGTAGCACCTCACACTTATCAGTATTAAACTCCATCTGCCATCGCTCAGCCCACTCTTCTAACTGGCCTAAATGTCTCTGCAAAATTTTGAAAACCTACTTCATTATCCACATCGCCACCTGCCCTAGTATCATCTGCATACTTACTGATCCTATTTACCACCCCATCATCCAGATCATTTATCCTAACAACATTGGACCCAGTACAGATCCCTGAGGCACAACACTAGTCACCGGCCTCCAACCTGACAAACAGATATCCACCGCTACTCCCTGGCATCTCCCAACTAGCCACTGTTGAATCCACTTTACTCCTTCAACATTAATACCTAACGGAATACCTATACAGAATCAAATTATTATTCGTCGCAGACCACCACGGAAACGGAAGCGTACGCCAAAGTCTGAGAGACGGAACTAAATTTAGAACCCAAATGCATCCCCCTACTCGCCCCAGACACGGATAAGCGGCAGCAAAGAATCGACCGTCCCCGCCACCATTATTGCAGCGTGCAACCTCTACCTACCAATCAACCAATAGCAAATCTCCAGGGGAAAAATAACCATTATTTTAAACTACAACAAAATCAAATCGTTAAAAATGACAAATCAACATACCACGGTGCTCTCTCTCACGTTAAAGTTTGTGCGTCGCATTTTATTTCCAATTTCACCGACTCGAGAATCGAAAACACACCCCCATTCCAACAACACGGGAAACGGAGCACGAACGCGCAATCCGAGTACCGATGCCTCCAACGGGTGATCCGACATTCGCGATTTCCATTTTCTCCCGAGATGATTCACCTGCATTGAATCGGTTTCTACCCTAGTGCCGCATATTCTATGTGTTTCATGCTAACTCAAGTTTTTGAAAATAATCCAAAAATGGTCCTTTCAATGTTAGAAAGTCTTATCTAGTTTCAGAAATTGAACAACGAATCTACTCTAAATTTAAGCATGGCATCTCTATTATCGACGAATAACTTTGATTGTCTCAACCTAGTTTCAAAGACTATCTGCCTGTGTTCACCCTACTAGAATCCATGACTCTCCATGAACAGACACTGATGAGAAAAGTATTACCCGATCTGTCCATGGACTCATCTCCACCTACATGTTTATTTCTCAATAACCGTTAATGACTGGTGTAGCCTGCTCTGCTTCATTGGACAGAGAATAGCCCAGATTCGCTACTGACTGGGACAAGCAGTTCCTCCTCATCTCCGTACACGGCCTGAATCGTGAGGCTATATCCCCAAGTCTAGTCTCATCTCCCAGTGGAAACAGTTCATTGTCTCTATCTTATCTATCGGTTTCATAGTTTTATATGTTTCTATGGCGTGTAACTCCAGGCCACAGTCTTCAAAAGAACCCTGAAAAGGAAGTAAAAGTGATAATAAAGATAGAAATGCTCCTGTTTCCGAAGATGCAGGAAATGCAGTCTCTATTAGACGCCATTGTCCTCATCTCTGCTCTCCGATTATGAAGGAGGTATCACACTAAAGGAATATACTTTTACTCCATCGCGAAGGAGTTAAAACTATAGTTACCGATTGGAGGTGCGTGTGTCCAAGTTCCCAGTACAGTCCAAATCTGTTACTTTAACGGTGATAATGTCGATTATTGAGCCTGATTTTATGCAACAAATCGTTTACTTAGTCTCAGTCCTATCTTTGGTCATGATTGGAGGTGACAGTACGTTTAAGATCTCAGAGGTTTAAACACGTGGTGACGTCATGATTTTAATATATTGGATGCTAACTTGCGGACGGTACATAAATGCCAGCGTCCCTCTGCTTTAGTTTCGAAAGTATTTCTTAAAAGTTGTCTGATACTAATCATAGGTCATTTGTTAGCTGCTAGTATGTGATGTTCTACGATAGTTTTAAGTATGAACTCATTGAGAATATGAAATATTGCACAAGGACTGGACATTTATTAATTCAGTTCAAAGAGAAACAAAGGTAATGCGCGCACGAGTCAACGGACGGCTAGTCTTGTGATTGTTAGGATTGTATTGAAAAGATATTTGAATTAATCCTTTCTTTCACAATAAGATCTAACTGCCTGCTAATGTCTGCTTCATTGGTTGAAATAACTTTCCAGGAACATGTGAATATCAGGTACAGCTTCTTTTTTCGACATGTATAAAGTCTTAGTCTGGGGGGGGGGCGCAATCACCCGCATCTGGCTTTTCTTTTCTCTTTATAATATTTGGTAAGGATTTTCACACTAGGAATTAAATGATTATTGTATATGCGCCAGTAAACGACGACAGTTTTGAAGGAAGAAACGTCGAGCTTCGAATTTGCTTTGCTTTACCTGCGGGTTTGTTGCTTCGGTACTGATTTCAGAGAGAGACACGGATTCCACACCGGCCATGTGAAATCAAGGTTAAAGTGATCGAGATATGAGCGTATCGATTCTAGTTAGGATAAACCCGCTGTTCAAATTGACATTAAGACAAATTCATATCTACTTGAATTGGGAATCTGAAATTCGCCTTCTGGGAGGCTGGTTTATTTCGGGAGCACAAAAGGATGTTGCTGAAGAATTTGAAATGCCAGTTCAGAGTTGCACGCTTGTATTGGAAAATATTGTTTTGATGTAATCGTAGCATCTGCTCTGTAAAGAATGAACAGGATTTCAGTTTAGAGAGAGTGCGGTTTCATTCCGGATTCAGTTCGGGCTCATGATGCTTTCATCATCGGCCCGAACTCAGTAAGTTACCCAAGTGCTGCCGGACGGTCTCATTAATTTCGTTTTCTCAGAACACTGTAATAGCAGAGTCTTGATGTAGTAGTAGAATGGAGTAAAGATTATACCTTCCTTGCGGAACATCTCCATCCACTGCCAAATCGGCCTTCCTTTGGTTAGCCTGTTCTGAATCTATGCAGCCAGGTATCACTAGATCCCAGGCCAACTGACGTTCTGAATGCGTGCACCATAGGGAGCCCAGTCAAACACTATAATAATTAATATACCTCAGATAGACCGTTGTGACTTCATCCGCCTACTTTTCACTTTTTTCATGGAATTCATTTTGGCTCACAAGGGACGACCTGCCCTCAGAAACATACGCTGACTCTCCACAACCAGGATAAGATTTCTCCAGATACTCACTGGCCTGTAAATCTCAGGACGACATTACATTTCTCGAATAAAGGAAGAACAATTGCCATTCTCTGTGGCCAGTGATGACACAAAGGTCATGTCGAAAAGCCCAGCAATAACTTCGCTCGCTGTCTTTAATTACCAGGGGTACATCCCTTAAAGCACCGGGGAAAGATTTATTTTAATGTTTTCCCAGTTTCCAGCTCGTAATTCTAAGCGTCGGCATGTCCCAGCACAACTGGGCTTTCTGGCTGTATCCACATTCATCAATGTCGCAATCACTGGGAAATATCGAAACAAAGTATCATTAAGGGCCTTCACTGTCTCCTTGCACTCCAGACACAAGCCTGCACTTTTATTGTTCATCTATCCCACTCTCTCCTTCGTCATGCTTCTGTTTTTCACCTATCTTAATGTGGTCTACGAGGCCGTCTCATGTCTCTTTCTAACTCTTCTAAGTCTATCGGTAATTCCATCCTGGCTACATTGTGACTTTCCATAACCCTGCCTGATCCTCTCTTCCAAAACCTCAAGTATATTTATGTCTATTTTTTCTAGAGGTGATCCATTTCTCTTATCAACCAGGCTTACTGTACACAGCCATCCGTCACTCTCCTCAATGAAACAAGCCGATACTGAACTCAGTCTAGTCCTCCATTAACAATCTCCACATTTCTGTTGTGCATTTGTGGGAGCACATCGCTTCCCAAGTTCGCCTACCAATATCCTACCTAATAGCATCAATTAAATACACTCTATACTATCTACTTCTATCCTTATGTAAGGTATTAGTGAATGTCGAATCGCTGTGCTCTATGGTTGTGAAATACTGACCCGCGGAGAGATCGGTTAACTGACCCATTTCACTTTCCAATACTAGTTCTAGGATGAATTGTTTGCTCGACAGCCTGCCCGTTTATTATGCCAGGACTTCTTCCTGGACACAACTGAGAAACTGTGTCACATCAAAACATTTTAACCAGAGGAAGTTCCCTGAGGTTGTCTTTGACAACATCCGTGTTAATATGGCACCTGTGCAAAATCTGTCTCCCGATCTGTCACTGTCTCTGTGCGCTAATTTCGTTTTGGGATGGGAGCTCTGTACAGAATACTCTCAAACGAGTGTTTGTTCCCTTCCTATTTCTGAGTTCTACTCACAGTCTAGTTACATACAATCCAATCACTGTGTCCTCCCTTTCTGCAGTTGTGACACTATCAAACTCTCCCTGTATTTAAAACGCTTTCTCTTTATTCTCTTTTACCCGACTATGAGCATTTTGAAACATCGCAGCCCGAAGAGTCCGGAAGTCATTCCTCCCCTTGTGATTGAATTGACTTAATTTCCTACATCCTTCATATACATGAGGAATAAATCCCTTCAGGTTATGTCTCCATCTAAACGTGTAATTTGCACTTACAGTAATTTATAATAAATAGAACAGTCAATGTAACACAGAAAAAAACACTCAAATCAGCGTGAGTTAATCTGTTAGCCTGGTTGATGAAGTTGTCCTAGAGCCTGCTGGTCCAGCCTTTTATTCTGCGGTACCGTTTCGTAAATGATTGTCAAGTCTCTGAGATAGTTCGGAAATCATTCATTTCAAGAAGATCAGGCACATGATTGTTTGTTTTTATGACATTTTGCCAAACCTACTGAAGTAATCTAAAACTCCGCTGAATAACAATTATGACACAATTATCTACACAGATGGCCATTTAACGTAAACACATACTTCATTCCATTCCTCAGCTCTTGTCTAAATTTCCTCTGTGTCAGTGTATAGATACAAGTATTGGTGCACACACTGAGAGTTTGCAACATGAACCCACATTGCTGTAGTATATATACCGGGGAACTCAAATATCTGTCCTGATAAAAGTAATTTTCCAATTGCCATTTCACGGAATGAGCAACATAGGGAATCCAAAGTAATATGAAATTAGTAGAAATTGCAAACAATAATATCATCGATTTTCTGCGGTTTTCCACCTCGGTAACTTTAAAATAATCGCTGCTCTTCCGAAGCCCTCTGCGGACTCTATTGGCTGCAATTATATGTCTTACTGTTAACCCATTGAAGACAAGAATTAAGCAAATTGGTAGCAACGGTGTTAAAATGGTATCCAACAATTCGTAACCTTTCCACACAGGTAAGGTAGCGTATTCATGTGAGAAGGCGCAACACCACGGCATGTTGTCAATAATGACGTAAGGTTCAAAGGCAAAGTAAAACGGGACACTTCTCCCGCAGCTCACTATAAGCACCGTCACCATAACCACCGTTGCTGTCCTCTCAGTGCAGTATCGTTCCCCCAGCTTTCGACAACATATTGCGATGAAACGATCGAAGGTAAAACTGACCGTAAACCAAACAGAACAGTCCCTCGTTACAACAAATAATGCAAGTGTCAGAGCGCATACAGAAGTGATGAGCATGGCTTTAGAATAAATGTAGATATTGTTGGTCTGTTCCACTAAAGCATGAACGATAACCACCATCAGATCCGCTGTTGCCATTCCAACCAGGTAGCGGGTGATGCATTTGGAGAGTCCGCATTTTCCCCGTGGTAGGATCACAATCGCCGTTAAATTAACTACAAGAAATTTGGAGAATGCAAAAAAATCAACACAGAATTATCTTTAGCTGCAAATGTCTGAAGTCCCACCATTTTTCCAATGTTTTTTATTTTGGAAGTGAAAAGCAGAAATTTAATTTGTGCGGACTCTGTCTGTGCACACCAGCTGGACAGCAGTGGACAAAATTAGCAGTGGGTTGGCGACTTTCCGACAGATTAGAGCCGGGCATTTGATTTTCACGGCATGCCCTGGTGTCGGTTGATTGATCTATAAACAACACCATTACAATTGTTTGTGAGGAAATAGCTGAAGGGTTTATTTGTGGTGACATTATGAGATTTAAAACATAAGTGAGATTTAACGTTTTACGGACCTGAGCATCGACATTCGGTTGTCTGGTCAGTTGAAACAGCTTCTGATCTGGAAAAGCAATCACTGTCGGTTCAGAAAGCCGAACATGGTGAAACCATGGAACTATGGTAATATCGGCACCAACGTAATTGACAAAAGAAATTTTTAAAAAGCTTCACATAGAAAAGATATGGATTCTGAATAAAGAAACTATCATGTGCTTGAATCTTCAATTCTGGAAACAGATTTCAGGCGAAGATAGCATCTGTGCTCAGTGAAAGTCTAAACAGTGCAGCGGAAAAAAAAAGAAGATGAGTACGACACCATGCGCCGAGTGACCAGCTCCAGTACCTTACCAGGGATACCGATCGCTACAATTGTAGGATAGAAAACGCTCGCGAAGTAGTATATCGCTGCATATCCCATATTCCGTCAGAGGCTGCGTTCAGTTGCACAGAATGATCCAACTGCTCATATGGACTAGTGACTGGTTTTCCAGAGTTATATACAATGGAGACCAATTCCACTGAGGCAATTAGTGTGATTATCACATCTTCGCATTAGGGACAACCAGCTACACAAACACTTACCTTGATTTGTTTTTCTTACTCTGTCACCGTGCAATGGATTCATATCCCGAAGGGATGTTACATGATATTAACTTTTAAACAGTCGATAATATGAACATTGCTATCGTACTTTGCAATACATCTAACTTCAGTTGCTGAAATGGGACATTTTCTGATCATTGCTGCTTCTAACATAGACAATCATCCTGAACAACTAATATATGAACAATCAGCTTCAAACAGATTGATTTTGTCCCATTCAGCGGAGCACATTCGCTTCTTATATTGACGGCGGGACTTTGGCTCGACAGGTGAAATAGAGTACACCTGTTTCCTCTATAGGATCATTTTTTTCTGTCGCTTGTTCCAGTCATTTCCAGTCATTTGTATGACGAATTTCACTGTATCACCTGATGGCATGTATCACAATAAAACACGTTATACTTATGTTCTGAGCATATAAAAGAGATCGAGAACAATATTACAGGGACCTTTGATAATAAAAAAATACGCACCCACACGAATTTAGAAGCGTCTTGTGGACGGACTGGTGAATGCTGTTTTCTGGATTAGCAGAGAGTTGATGGGTGATTCTTTGACTCTTGAGAAGGCTACTGCTGGGATTGGTGTTAGGCCCGCTGTTATTTATCATGAATGTTAATGACTCAGATGTCGATGTAGAAAACCGATTCAGAAGAATTGCGGACGAATCCTCATTTGGGGGCGTTGTTCCAGCCAGGAAGTCTATCTGAGCTTGTAGTTTGATGTTGACTGGCTGGGAAATGGTTTCAAATATGGAAGACTTAATTTAATACAGGCAGTTATTGGTTGCGAAGGAAGATAAAACAGGTTAAGTCACACATATTGAATATGTGGTGTTTAGTGTACGGTATTAAACATAAAGAAAAAAATAACTGGTGATAGAGATCGATAACACCAGGAAAGCGGCTTCACAGGCAGATAGGCTGGGACTGACCTCTGAACACAGTGGCCTTCACAATCAGATCACGGAGTACACGAGTCGGGATAATATGTTGAAGCTGTACAACACGTTGGTGAGGTCATAGATAGAACATCGTGGGCTGTTCTGCCCAGCAACTTACAGTTTTGAAATATCAATAAGCTGCAAACAGTGCAGTGATAATTTGAAAGGAAGAGTTGGGGAAATGAACAGGGTGAATGCACGCAGATATTCCCCATCCAGCGTCTATACCATGGACACTATAGAGAGAGCGTGTAGATACTAGAGAGACAGTGCAGAGTAGATTTACGAGGACATTTCTTGGATTGGAGGGCGTACCTTTGGTGAACAGGCCGTGTGCACTTGGCCTTTGCTCCCTGCAGTGACGGAGGATGAGAGGTGACCTGATACAAGTGTATAAGATGATGTGAGGCATTGATCGTGTGGATAGTAAGTGGTTCTTTTATTCCCCCAGGGCTGAAATGGCGAACGAAAGGGGGTACAGTTTTAAGGTGTTTGGAACTAGTTACAGAGAGCATACAGAGAGCTGTCTGTGCATGGAATGTACTGCCGGCGGCGGCGGTGAAAGCGGAACAATAGGTTGTTTTACAAACCTTTTGTACAGGGGCATGGAGCTCAGAAAAATAGAGGTCTATGCGCTCGGGAAAGTCTAGGGAGGGTCTATAGTATGTTACATATTTGGCACAGCATTGTGGACCGAAGAGCTTGTAATCTGCTGTGGATTTCTATGTTCTGTGTTCTATCCTTTGAATGAATCTACAACTAGAGCTCATGGGCTTGGGGAGAAAGTTGAAATATGCAAAGAATGTCTGTAGCAGAAGGTTTGCACTCAGAGGATCGAGCGAGTGTGGAAGGAACTGCAAGGGTAATTGGTAGATGCGGATTCAATTGTATCATTTCAGTGGAGGTTGTCCAGGTACGTGGATCAGACAGGGACGGAGGGTGTAGATAATGGGGAGGCGGAACATCACAGAGCGATGACCTAGATAGGCGGAAAAACCTATTTCTTTGTAGTAATAATCTGTGACTTCATGATTATTTTCGTCCATTTACCCATTCAGAGTATTCTCATTGTCCACCGTCACCAGTCAAAGTATGTGCAGAACACAGGGTGTGTTCAAGCTCACCTTTCAATCACATTTCCTTCTGTTATTGGAGTACAAACTACTCTGTGCCTATTGTGGAACTCGTACCAATGAGCGGCCCCCGGCTTGTAGGGACAACAAAGTCTAACCATTCTGCATCCAGTGTGGGAATTGTACCAATGTGCAGCGCTCGGTTGACTGGAAAATGTCTCACGTCTTATCTATCGTGGAACTGTTATCAACGTGCGGCCCACGCCTCACTGAAAAATGACTGTCCTCTCTGTATCCATCGTGGAGCTGGTATCAACGTGCGGATCTGCTGTCACTGGAGGATGATTCGCCTCTCTGTATCCATCGTGGAACTGGTATCAACGTGCGGATCTGGTGTCACTGGAGGATGATTCGCCTCTCTGTATCCATCGTGGAGCTGGTATCAACGTGCGGATCTGGTGTCACTGGAGGATGATTCGCCTCTCTGTATCCATCGTGGAGCTGGTATCAACGTGCGGATCTGGTGTCACTGGAGGATGATTCGCCTCTCTGTATCCATCGTGGAGCTGGTATCAACGTGCGGATCTGGTGTCACTGGAGGATGATTCGCCTCTCTGTATCCATCATTTAACTAGTATCGACAAGCGATGTGCCGGACTATTATCATCACCGTGTGCTGTTCACCACTCTGTATCCATTGTGGCACTCTTACTGATCAATGGCCCTCTGATTCTTTTAGAGTATCTCAGCACTGATAAACGCTTTTCCATTTCACACTTTGAATACGATTTATGAGGCTGACTGCGCTCGTCTCTCCGTTATTCACTTTTTCTTGTAAATGGTTTTCTATCATTAACTCGGAAACACATTGCCATTTGTTGCGACAGCAATTCTTTTGAATTCCTATTCCGCCATTTCATTGTCCACTGCACCATTAATCATTGAACAATGCATCGACGCTCGTACTAGTGTTGTTGACTTCTGCGATAATTGTGTTGTTACCAAAACATCATTTATTATCTGGCTCCAATTGATCCTCCGATGGCAATGATTAACTTCTGTGTTAAAGGATTTCAGCCTTTCAAGTGGTGAATGAGAAGAGGTGGGGACGGACAGAGATATATATCCACGCTGGAGCTGCTGCCGAGATGAGTGCTGAACACGGTACACACTGCAGAGTGAAATGTGATGAAGCGGGGTCCTTTACTGGATGGCATCAGCATCCGTAATGACTTGCTGAAGATTTAAGTGTGGAATATTCCATTATACTTGATCCGGCCGCAGATCCTTCTGGATAGGATCACTGGGGAATGTTTACACGATCATTCGCTGATGCGAACAACAAGGATTTTAGAGGGTGAATGCGAAGCGATCGTGTTCCACAATGCGATACCGGAATCTATATTGGGTGTCACCAACGTGGAATGAGGGAGGACCTGTAAGTGCAGGTAGAACACTTGTAACGCTTGCAGTGATTAGTGCCAAGAAGGAGATTAGTAGGTATGGATAGTGGACAAGGGAGTCGAAGGTCAGTCAAAAGTTATGCAAAATCATACAATGAAACATGCAAAATACGCATGTTTTCTAACTGAAATAAATGAGAATACAGGGAACTGCATCAAATTTCAAGCATGTGAAGATGTTTTTTTCAGGATCTTGAATGGGAGGTATCTGAGGACATGGGAAAACGGTATTTTAATCTGCTAGAAAGTGTTGTTCTGCCAACTCTGCAGCAAAACTCCAGGTGGTGTCTCTCCGGTGAATACAATTACTGTCATTGTCATCCGGAAAATATTGATTTTGTACTGGTCAAGAAAGCATCGTAAAACGTTATTATGCTAAATATCATCAAATACAACCAGCATTGAATCGCTGATGGCTCAGCGAAACGTGGGTCTTCCACCTTCAGGAACACATGTACATCTACTACATTTTATCCGCTTAAAATACTCCCTGTCGTTAACAGCGAGCCATTGTGCTCTGCCAAAGATCAGATCTGAAACTTATTTGGTGCATGTTGTACGAGCTATGAAAGTTATTAACTATTAACGTTTCTCAATTTAGCAGCTCAAATTTCCTGCCAAAAGAAAATCTCCAAGACCCTTCATTTTAAAATGCTCTAAACAGTAACTTATTTGCACCTCTGGTGCCAGGCTTGCCGTACTCTACCCAGAGGCAGCTTGTCTACTTTTAGGTCCCTCCTGACACCCAGCTCTTACCGGTGGCTCCCAGTAACTGTTTGCATCCGACAGTGGCAACCATGGTGCGGCGTTTCGACACACGGGTTAAACCTGGTGAGGGTAGCCGGGAAACTGGAACTCCCGTGAGTCAGGGCTTTGCCTACCCCAGCACGTGAAGCCAGTTCCCGGACTCGGCAGGTCTGGTGAACTACAAGATCCAGCACCAATGAAGCCGGTGCAGCAACACTTCATGTAGAGCGAAGGGCAAAACCAGGCACGGAAGGCGTCATGATTATTCACTGCAGCCGAGGAGGTCACCAATCTCGACGTCTTTCTTGTCATTGGACAAAGACGTTTGAGGCCGATAGAGTGGAACTACCCCAGTGCATCGGCTTTTTCACTATGAAATTCTTCCTTCAAATGTTATGCCACCATCGGAAACGACGGACCATCAACACCGCTAAACAGTAATTAAAAAGGAATTGGAAATAAAACAATAAACTAATCAACTAGGACATAACGCATTGATATTCTACCAGGATTTTACCTTCAAAGGTTTTCACAATGGTCTCAAGTGCACATCTGTTTTCTAGTTAGAATTCTGCATATTCCACAGAAATTCTCTCCACGGCTATTTCAAAGAAAGACATTTTCAGTTTATCGCCAATAATCGCATATAAATAGACATAGACTGAAATATACATAAACAGTTTGAGAAGGGTTACATTTACGGGATTTATGATTCCCTTTCTATGCTATAAGGAGACAAGTGGTGTTACTCCCGTCCTTGCAATGAACAGGACTGTCACAGCTCTACAGGCACATCAGTAACAACACTGGTGTTATCAGTGCTTACTATGGCGTGCCACCGACAACACAGGTAATGTCTCTGCCTGTCCAGTTCCATCAATATCGTAATGTTACTATCACAGCTCATTCGGACAGACGATCTCTCACTGCTTATTCAAATCACCTTCAAGTATATTGGTAATTTCATTGCTTGTCCAACCATACGACGGACAGCAAAAAGACGATGTATGGCCGTAAAACTATATCAATATCAATCTTTATTAAGAAAAATGCTCTTCAGCACTTTATTTGTCAATGACCGCGCTCTGGAAGCAAATAAAATGCAGATAATTCCGCAAATTTCAAAATGCGCAGTCAAAACTTCAAATGTGCGATCACATAAGATGTATACGATGATGAGAGGCATTCATCATGTGGATAGTTAGAGGCTTTTTCCCAGGGCTGGAATTGTTAGCAGGAGAGGGCACAGATTTAAGGTGCTTGGGAGTAGGTACAGAGGAGATGTCAGGGGTAAGCTTTTTACGCACAGGGTGCTGAGTGCGTGGAATGGGCAGCCAGCGAAGGTGCTGGAGGTGGATACGACAAGATCTTTTAAGAGATTCCTGGACAGGTACATGGAGCTGTGAAAAATAGAGGGCTATCGGTAGCCCTAAGTAATTTCTAAGGTAAGGGCATGTTCTGCACATCTTTGTGGGCCGAAGGTCTGTATTGTTCTGTAGGTTTTCTATGTTTCTAATCAATATGTCATGTACCATGTACAGCAGGAGATGGCTATGTAATGTGGACAAAAATTTCGTACAACTTATAGTTATGAACTCGGTTTATCGGTTGTTCAGTTCATAGGAGAGAGTTGTACCAGAGTGACCGAAACATCAGTGGGCATAAAGACATTTAACCTTGGTTTGTTTGTTATTTTAGTACTCATATCAGGTGTGACCCAGCGGATTAGATTAAACATTCACTCTATTTTTTCTATCATCAGATTAGGCCGTGCTTGTATATTGAGGCGTGGCACATTTTTATTTTCGTATTCCTAAATGAAGTTCGGTGTTCTTTATGTGCAAGTCCCGTTACACTCTTATATTTAGTCAGTCGCAGGAAAAAAGATATCCGGACATTGTTCAGTGAAAGATGATTGATATCTCTGTATCCATCGTGGAGCTGGTATCGATGTGCGGCCCACGGCTCACTGGAGGATCACTGACCACTCTTTATTCATCGTGGAGCTGATATCTATATGCTATGTGCTGGACTATTATCATCACCGCGGGCTGACTCACCACTCTGTATCCATTGTGGAACTCTTACTGATCCGTGGCCCTCGGATTCTTTTAGAGTATCTCAGCGCTGATAAAACGCTTTTCCATTTTAGGCTTTGAATACGATTTGTGAGAATGACTGTGCTAGTCTCTTCGTGTGATTCACCTTTCCTTGTAAATGATTTTCTTTCATTAACTCGGAAACACATTGCCATTTTTTTTTGCGACAGCAATTCATTTGAATTCCTACTCCTCTATTTCATCGTCTACTGCGCCATTGATCATTGATCAATACATCAACGCTTGTGCTAGTTTTGTTGATTTCTGCTATATTTGTGTTGTAACCAATACATCATTTATTATCTGTCTCCAATTGCTCCTCCGATGGCAATGGTTAACTTCTCTTTTGTAGGATTGCAGCCTTTCAAGTGATGAATGGGAAGAGGTAGAGAATTACAGTGACGGACGGAGACATATTTCTAAGCAGGTTTCTAACTCACACGGTGACTCTGAGATAGCGAGTTCCCCTGCAACTGTGGTCATTGGTCCAGACGCTGGAGGTGTTGCCTGGATGAGCACTGTCCACGTACACACTGCAGAATGAAATGTGATGAAGCGGGGTCCTTCACTGGATGGCATCAACATTCCTATTGACTTGCTGAAGATTTAAGTGTGGAATATTCCATTATCCTCTTGTTCCGTGTCATCTGTGGACAAAAAAGTAGGATATTTTAGGCGGAGTTTCCAACGTGAATGTATGCATCCTGTTACAAGGGAGTTAGAAACTCATTTTGCTAATCTACGTGGGCTCCGCTCTCATTGACTGGTCGCCGACCTTCTGGATTGGAACACTGGGGAATGTTTACACGTTCATTCGCTAATGCAAAAAGCATGGATTTTAGAGGATGAATGCGAAGCGATCGTGTTCCACAATGCGATACCGGAGTCTATATTGGGTCTCACCAACGTGGAATGAGGGAGGACGTGTAAGTGCAGTTTGGGCACTTGTAACGCTTGCAGTGATACGTGTCAGGACGGATATTAGTAGGGAGGGATAGTGGACAAGGGAGTCGAAGGGCAGACAAATGTTGTGCAAAATCAAACAATGAAACCTGCAAATTAAGTATGATTTCTATCTGAAGTACAGACTTTGTAAAAGAGAATGGAGGAAACTGCACCAAATTTCAAGCATGTGAAGATGGTTTTTCTGTATCTTGAATGAGAGGCATCTAAGGACATGGGCAAACGGTATATTGACCTGCTAGAAAGTGTTGTTCTGCCAACTCTACAGCAAGGTTCCAGATGGTGTCTCTCCGGTGAATACAATTACTGTCGAGGACATCCTGAAAATGTTGATTCTGTACTGGTCAAGTAAATATTGTAAACCTTCATTATGCTAAATATCGTCAACTACAACCAGCATTGAATCGCTAATGGCTCTGCGAAACGTGGGTCTTCCAGCTTCAGGAACACATATACATCTACTGCATTTTACCCGCTTAAAATACTCCCTGTCGTTAACAGAGAGCCATTGTGCTCTGCCAAAGATCAGATTTGATACTTATTTAGTGCACGTTGTACAAGCTGTGAAAGTTACTAATTATTAACGTTTCTCTAATTAGCGTCTCGAATTTCCCGCCAAAAGAAAGTCTCCAAGACACTTAATTTTAAAATGTTATAAACAGTAACGTATTTGCACCTCTGGTGCCAGGCTTGACGTACTTTACCCGGAGGCAGCTCGTCTACTTTTAGGCCCCTCCTGAAACCCAGCTCTTAGCGGTGGCTCCGATTAACTGTTCGCATCCGACAGTGGCAAGTCCCGGTACGGCGCTTCAACAAACGGGCTAAACCAGGTGAGTGTAGCCGGTAAACTTGAAACCCCTTGAGTTAGGGATTTGCCTACCTCAGCATGTGAAGCCAGTTCCCGGACTCGGGGATGAGATCAACTACAAGATCCAGCACCAAAGAAGCCGGTGCAGCAACACTTCATGTAGAGCGAAGGGCAAAACCAGGCACGGAAGGCGTCATGGTTATTCACTGCAGCCGAGGAGGTCTCCAATCTCGACGTCTTTCTTGCCATTGGACCAAGACTTTTGAGGCCGAGAGAGCGGAAATGCCCCAGTGCAACGGCTTTTTCACTGTGAAATTCTTCCTTCAAATGTTACGCCATGGTCGGAAACGACGGACAATCAACATCGCTGAACGGTAATTAAATAGGAATTAGAAATAATACACCAAACATATCAACGAGGATATAACGCATTGGTATTCTTCCAGGATTTTACTTTCCAGGATTTTACCTTCCAGGATTTTACCGTCCACGGTATTCACAATGATTTCAAGTATACATCAGTTTTCTGGTTATGATTCTGCATATTTCATAGGAATTTCACCACGGCTATTTCAAAGAAAGACATTTTCAGTTTATCGCCAATGTGCGCATATACATAGATAGATAGCTGCATACATAGGCTGATATATACATAAACTGATTGAGAAGGATTACATTTACGAGACAGATAACTTGATTCCGTTTCTGGGCTGTAAGGAGACAAGTGGTGTTACTCCCGTCCTTGCAATGAACAGGACTGTCACAGCTCTACAGGCCAATCACAAGCAACACTGGTGTTATCAGTGCTTAATCTGGCGTGCCACCGACAACACAGGTAATGTCTTTGCCTGTCCAGTTCCATCAATATCGTAATGTTATTATCACAGCTCATTCGGTCCCACGATCTCTCACTGCTTATTCAAACCAACGTCAAGTATTCTGGTAATTTCATTGCTTGTCCAACTACATGACGCACAGCGATAAGAAGATGAATAGCCGTAAAACTATATCAATTTCACTCTTTATGAAAGGAAATGCTCCAGCACTTTCTTTGTCAATGGCCGCGCTCTTGCAGTAAATAAAATGCAGATAAATCCGCAAATTTCAAAACCCACAGTCAAAACCAGAAAGGTGCGATCACGTGAGGTGTGTAAGATGATGAGAGGCATTGATCGTGTGGATAGTCAGAGGCTTTTTCACAGGGCTGAAATTGCTAGCAGGAGAGGGCAGAGATTTAAGGTGCTTGGAAGTAGGTACAGAGGAGATGTCAAGGGTTAGTTTTCTTTTTACGCACAGGTTGCTGAGTGCGTGGAATGGGCAGCCGGCGAAGGTGCTGGAGGTGGATACGACAGGATCTTTTATGAGATTCCTGGACAGGTACATGGAGCTGTGGAAAATAGAGGGCTATCGGTAACCCTAAGTGTTTTCTAAGGTAAAGGCATGTTCTGCACACCTTTGTGGGCCGAAGGTCTGTATTGTGCTGTAGGTTTTCTATGTTTCTATGTTGCTAATCAATAGTGTCATGCACCATGCAGAGTAGCAGATGGCTATGTAATGTGGACAAAAAATCCGTACAACTTACAGTTATGAACTCGATATTATCGGTTGTACATTTCAGAGGAACTGGCTTTTGTTGTTATTTTCGTACTCATATCAGGTGTGACCCAGCAGATTAGATTGAACATTCTCGCTTTATTTTCTATCATCAGATTTGCCCGTGCTTATATATTAACGCGTGGCACAATTTTATTTCTGTATTTCTAAATGAAATTCGGTGTTATTGATGTTCAAGTTCCGTTACACCCTTATATTTAGTCAGTCCGTACGAAAAGAATCCGGACATTGTTCAATGGGTTCTCAGATAAAGAACCGCAATGACGAAAATAGGTGCAGCTTGTGTTCAGTGGGTTCAGATAATGGGAACCACCGGGGAGCATGAGAATGCCAAACCTTCATCACCGTTACACAACCGATATGGTTTCCTCTGATTTCCATACCAGGAATAAAGTAATTAATATAATTGTTAAAATACCCTGTATAAGGGTAAACATATGTTACGTATACTTAGCTTTTAAAAACATTCTTGTTTGCTGCGAATAAATGTGTATGATTTTGTTGTTTCAAGCAGCTGGTGTAGAACAACAGGAGAGATTTATTGCACATCACTAGTCAGATTAATTACAGTCAAGGCGAGACGTATTTAACTCGTTATGAATCGTACGAAACTTTACAAATGTTCACTTGGACTGGTGCCAGGTTTTACAGAGTTATATGCAATTCAGAATAATTCCTCTGAGGCAATTAGTGCGATTCTTACATCAGTCACATTAGGAACATCTAGATACACAAACGCTTACATTAAAGTGTTTTTCTCACTCTGTCACCGTGCAATAAAGTCGTCTCGCCAAGGCATGTTACAAGTTATTAACTTTTAAACAAACCATAAAATGAAAATTGCCAATTTAATTTCCAAGACATCTGACGTCAGCTGCTAAAATGGGACATTTTCTGATCAGTGTTGTTTCTAACGTAGACAATCATCCTGAGCAATCAACATGGACAATCAACTTCAAACAAATTTATTTTTGTCACATGCAGCGGAGCACATTCGCTTCTGACACTGACGGCGGGACATTAGCTTGGTAGGTAAAATGGAGTACACTTTCTCTTGTTCTAGTAACTTCGAGTCTTTTGAATGGCGAAAGGCACGGTAACCGATCATGGCAGGTTTCACAATAAGACACGCTGTATGTATGTTATTCTCAGCATTTAAACGACATCTAGAGCAATATTCCAGGGACATTCCATAATAAAAAGTTACACGTCCTCACGACTTTAGCTGAGATTTGTGGACAGACTGATGAACTTTTTTTTCTGGATGGGCAGAGCGTGGAAGGTTGATTCTTTGACTGTGTCAAGTGGAGTGCAGGGATTGGTGTTAGGTACGTTGTTATTTATCATGTACGTTAATGACTTAGATGGTAATGCAGAAAACTGAAGCTTGGTGGCGTTGCTCCAGCCAGGAACTCTATCCAAGCCTGTAGCTTGATGTTCACTGGCTAGAAAATGGGCTGAAAAATGGCAGATGGAATTTAATGCAGATAAGTTTGAGGTGGTTTGCGTTGTGAGGAAAGATACAATAAGTTAAGAAACGCATATAGAATAGGTGGGCTTTCGTGTGCAGTATTTAAACAGGGACCTAGGAATACAGATCGATAATTCCAGGAAAGCAGCGTCACTGGGAGATCGGCTTCTACTGAGCTCTAGTCTCGTTGGCCTTCACAATCAGTTAATTGAGTACAGGAGTTGGGACGTTATGTTGAATCTGCGCAACAGTTTGGTGAGGTCGTAGCTAGAATATAGTGGGCTGTCCTGGTCTGCTAACTTCAGTTTTAAAATGTCAATAAGATTCAAAGAGACATATTGAAAGGAAGAGTTTGGAGACTGAGGAAGAGTTAGAGGGGCAGGTTGAACAGGTTAAGAATTTATTCAATTGAGATCATGAAAATGAATGGAGATTTTTCAGAAGTACAGAAAATTGCGTGAGTTACAGACAGGGTGAATGCCCGGAAATTTTCCCCATCCTCTCAGTGAATCTACAACTAGAGTTCATAGGTTTGGGGCGAAAGGTGAAATATGCAAGCGGGGTATGTGGTAACGCTTATTCACTCAGAGGGCCATGCGAGTGCGGAAGGAACTGCCACTGTAAGTGGCAGATGCTGATAGAATTGTATCATTTCAGTGAAGATTGTGTAGGTACGTGGGTGAGAGGCTGACGGAGGGTGGAGATAAATGGGGCGAGACGGAACATTACAGAGGAATGATCTGGGTGGGCGGAGGAGCCTATATCTCTGACGTAATAATCTATTGACTCCATGACTATCTCTGTCCCGTTTCGCAATTCAGCGTATTCTCAGTTTTACTCTTCGTCACCTATCTATGTTCGTGCAGAGCAGAAGATGTGTTCAAATTCACCTTTCAATCACAATTCCTCTGCTCTTGCAGTGCACCGCTCTGTACCTATTGTGGAACTCGTACCGATGAGCGGCCGTCGGCTTTCGCGGGGAAGCCTCACTTTCTATTTACTGTGGATCGGCTATCGATGTGCGGCGCACGGCTCACTGGAGGATCAACTCCTTGTATCCATTGTCGAACGGGTGTCGATGTGCAATGTGCGATATGTGGAACTGGTATCATCACTGGAGGATGACTCACCTCTGTATCCATTGTGGAGCTGCTATCGATGCGAAGCATTTGGCTCATTTGAGAATATCTCAGCACTGATAACAAGCTTTACCTCCTCTCACTTTTTCTGAGGTTGACTTCGCCAATCTCACCATTTGACTCACCTTTTCTTCTAAATTGCTTTTATCCCTAACTGGTGAACAGCTGTCCTTTGTTGTGACAGCAGTTCATTTCAACTCCTACTCCGCAATTTTATTGTCAACGGCGCCCATGATCAATACATCAGATTAATTGATAAATACATCCACGCCCGCAGTGGTTTCGTTTATTTCTCTGCGATATATGCTTTGTTATCTAGGCATCATTTATCATCTGTCCCCAATTGTTCCTCAGATGGAAGTGATGTACAATTGCACAATTTCAAGTAGCGAATGGAAAGATGTAGACCGAAGAACAGTGACGGACGGACGTATCTTTCTCGGCAGAGCAGTTTCCTGACCGGCACAGGAACTGAGGTGGCGAGTTTCCCTGCAGCTGTGGTCATTACTCCAGGCGCTGGAGGTGCTGTCTGGACCAGCATTGCAAACAGTAGACTCTGTCGAGTTCCTTTCTTTAAAAGCGGGGTTCTTTTTATGGATGACATCAAAATTCCTATCGACATGCTGAAGATTTATTTTACCATAAGTGTGGAATATTCCATCGTATTCTTGCTCGTCCCTTGTGTAGACAGAAAGTAGAATATTTTAAAAGGGGAGTCACAAAGCACGTCTCCGCCGTGAATCTCTGCTCCCTGTTGCATACAACATGAAACTCTATTTGCCAATCTACCTGGGATTCACTGGGCTTAATCCTTATAGACCGGCCGCATATCCATCTGCATAGAATACTGGGTATTGGAACATAGAATAGTACAGCACATTAGAAGGCCTTTCGGCCCACAATGTAGTGCCGACCCTCAAATCCTGCTTCCCATATAACACCCCAACTTAAATTCCTCCATATACCTGTCTAGTAGTCTCTTAAACTTCACTAGTGTATCTGCCTCCACACCTAACTCAGGGAGTGTATTCCACGCACCAACCACTCTCTGAGTGAAAAACCTTCCTCTAATATCCCGCTTGAACTTCCCTCCCCATACCTGAAAGCCATGTCCTCTTGTACTGAGCAGTAGTGCGCTGAGGATGAGGCGCTGGCTGTCCACTCTGTCTATTCCTCTTAATATCTTCTACGCTCCTGTCATATCTCCTCTCATCCTCCTTTCCTCCAAAGAATAAAGCCCTAGCTCCCTTAATCTCTGATCATACTCTCTAAACCAGGCAGCATCCTGGTAAATCTCCTCTGTACCCTTTCCAATGCTTCCACATCGTTCCTATAGTGAGGCGACCATAAATGGGCACAGTACTCCAAGTGTGGCCTAAATAGAGTTTTATAGAGCTGCATCTTTACATCGCGTCTCTTAAACTCTATCCCTCGACTTATGGAAGCTAACACCCCATAAGCTTTCTTAACTATCCTATCTACCTGTGAGGCTACTTTCAGGAATCTGTGGATATGTACCCCCAAAACACTCTGCTCCTCCACACTACCATGTATACTGCCATTTACTTTGTACTCTGCCTTGGAGTTTGTCCTTCCAAAGTGTACCACCTCACACTTCTCCGGGTTGAACTCCATCTGCCAGTTCTCAGCCCGCGTCTGCATCCTATCAATGTCTCTCTGCAATCTTCGACAATCCTCTACACTATCTACAACACCACCAACCTTTGTTTCGTCTGCAAACTTGCCAACCCACCCTTCTACCCCCACATCCAGGTCGTTAATAAAAATCACAAAAAGTAGAGTTCCCAGAACAGATCACTATGGGTCACCACTAGTCACAACCATCCAAACTGAATGTACTCCCTCCACCACAACACCCTGCCTTCTGCAGGCAAGCCAGTTCTGAGTCCACCTGGCCAAGCTTCCCTGTATCCCATGCTTTTTAACTTTCTGAATAAGCCTACCGTGTGGAACCTTGTCAAATGCATTATTAAAATCCATGTAGATCATATCCAATGCACTACCCTCATCTATATGCCTGGTCGTCTGCTCAAATAACTCTATCAGGCTTGTTAGGCAGGACCTGCCTTCACAAAGCCATGCTGACTGTGCCTGATCAGACCATGATTCTCTAAATGCCCATAGATCCTATCTCTAAGATTTTTTCCCAACAGCTTTCCCACCACAGACGTAAGGCTCACTGGTCTATAATTACCTGGACTATCCCTACTATCTTTTTTTAAACAAGTGGACAGCATTCGTCTCCCTCCAATTCTCCGGTACCATTCCCGTGGACAACGAGGACATATAGATCCTAGCCAGAGGTTCAGCAATGTCTTCCCTCGCTTCGTGGACCAGCCTGCGGAATATTCCGTCAGGACCCGGGGACTTATCGGTCCTAATGTATTTTAACAACTCCAACACCTCCTCTCCCTTAATATCAACAATTGGTTACACATTCATTCGCTATTGCAAAAGACATAAAGTTTAGAGGGTGAGTGAGCTTCGATGGCTTTAAGTCTCCTCAGCACTTACAGCTTTACACAACGATATGATTTGGTCTGATGTTTCATACCAGGAATAAAATCGTAAATATAATTGTTAAACTACCATGTACACATGCAAACATATATTAGTGTAACCCAGTGTCGGCCAGCACGTGTTCGTCTAGGGGAAAACCGGCTCTGGCCCCGTCAAACTGTGAAATCACGTCTGTGTGGAAGCTGCGTGATATATTCCCCCTGTTACAAACCCGCCCCACAAAATATCAAAACAGTACACAATATGCGATTAAACGATTGAGCTTTATAATTCTTAATTTGACTATATGGTTAGTAAAGAAACAAAAAAAAAAGAAAATAGCCCATTTTTATGAAACAGTCTATTGCGCAACGTTGGAGCTCCCAATTTGTCCATTTGTTCCCGTCGAGCTCCAAACGTAGCCGGCCCTCGGACTCTCGTTCCTCGGGTCATTTTGTCCGGTGGTCATCCAGCGCTCTCCATCGCATCATCTCTCGCCATCTCTCCCCAACGAAGGACCGTGAAAATCTCTCTTCCATACACACAAGAAGGAACAACATGTCTCTCATTGGATAGCCCCTGTATTCCAGAGCTCTGTAAACTTTAGTTATAACCCCAACAGGGCTGCTTCAAGGAAGCCTTTACCTTAGTAGCTGCACAGCATTTCACACTCTGCCCGAACCATATGTAGTCATGTCCTCATGATGTTGAGATAATTCGCCAACCCTTCCTGCAAAACACAAAGTCCAATCCAGGTGTGCATATCAGTGACGAAGCTCCCCAACATAGTAGGGGTCACGCTCTGTCCCTCTGTTGCTACGTAGGCTAGCCTATCTGAGGGTCTCCTAATTCTCTGAGACCTCCTCACTCCCTCATCTAACTCAATGGTGGAAGGTTCGAGAGTCCCCCTTTCTCCTCTGTCTTCACGGTGATGGCAAAGTGACACTCATTCTGAAACCCCACCATGAGCTCCATAGGGCTTCGTGTCGGCCAAAAGCACTGTAGATAATCAACAGCTGTCGCTACGGGAGTCTGCAACCCCAACGCTCTCCCAACGACAGCGGCCCGCTCATTGAAACTTTCAAACAATGTCATTCGCTTTAACTGAGTTGAGGGAGGAAGCCGTGCGGTCTCAGCGCCAATCGCGCATCCGAGGCTGCGTCTCCTACTCCGGCACTCTTTCCCCTCACTCCTCAGAAACGACAGAACTCCGTCCTTGAAGTCCCGCCCCCAGCTACGGGAAACTCAACTTGTGACTCAGCCCGCTCGGCTACCTTCTCTTCCTCGCTGACAGTATGGACAGGCCATGACCTCAACTCAGCTGGGGCACCGCCGTTATGTCAGCGCTGGTCTGAACAAAACTAGGTCTGATCGGGCCGTTTTATAAAACTCCGCACTACAGTTTCAACTTTGCCAACAGCTTTAACGGTACTTAAAAATCGGAGTAACAATTCCTCCGGCGTACAAATATCTACCCCACGGAAGTGCACCAATGCTGTACCCCAGCAGCCTCCATACCAGCACAGATTTAAACACACAGACAACTGTTTCAATGCTCAATTCAATCACGCAGCATTCAATGGAATCAAACCCGGACGAGCGCCCACATTTGTACTCCTCAGGCTCGGCCAGCACGTGTTCTTCCAGGGAAAAGAGCCCCACCAAGCTGAGAAATTACGTTTGTGTGGACGCTGCGTGATATATCGCCCCAGTTACAAATTGTATCACATCAAACAGTACACAATAAACGATTAAACGATTGAGCTTTATAATTCTTGATTTGACTATAAGGTTAGTAAACAAATAAAAAAAACAAACAAACAGAAAAGGGCCCATTTTTCTGAAACAGTTTATTTCGCAACATTGCAGCTCACTATTCATTCAATTGTTCCCCACAACCTCCAGACGTTGCCGGCCCTCGGATCGCTCGCTCTTCAGTCCACTCCACCCAGTGTTCTTCCGACTCTCTGCATCGCGTCCTCTCTCTCGCACTCGCTCCCCGATGAAAATGGCTGGAAATCTCAAGAAAGAACAGCATGTTTCTCATTGGAGAGCCCTGTCATTCCAGAGGCCCGTGACCTCTAGATATAACCCAAACAGGGCTGCTACGGAGAAGCTGTTACATTAGCCCTGCGCAGCATGTTGCATAAGTATATGTGCTCCTGAAGGTGTAACATCCACGTTTCCCTGAGCCGTTAGCATGTAACGCTGGTTGTAGTTGCTGCTATTTAGCATAATTGTTCACAAACTTTATTTGACCAGCACGAGATCAACATTCACACAGATAATGGCAGCATTGTATTCAACGCAGTTACACCACTTGAAATTTATTTGTAGTTGGCAGGACAACACTTCCGAAATATTCCTTCCATCCCGAATCCCTTGGACATCTCCCACTGAAGAATCTGACAAAACATCCAAAAACACTTGAGTCCTCGCACGGTTTCCTGAATTTTCATTTACTTCAACTGGTAATCAGAATTATTTTGCACGTTCCAATGATTTGATTTAAATGCAAACTTTGCCTCGCCTTGGTTTGACTGACCGAAATCACCCAGAAACAGTTGAGAATTTGTTTAGATGGATGTCACCTTTCCAGAGAATTTGCTCTCATACCATCCTCTCAATTCACAACTGGGGGATAAAAGGTTCTTTGTCTCTACCTACTATCAAAGAGCATATAATTCTCCATAACTTCTCCGTCTCAAACGGTGCATATCTTAACATGTCCCCAGCGCTTTATCCGCTTGCGGCAGCTATCTGTTTCACGTCACTCCCTTGTCCACTATCACTCCCTACTGATCTTATCTCTGCAAGCGTTACAAGCGTCACACCTGCATCTGCACCACCTCCGTCACCATCCACCATTCGCGATAATCTGTCCTTCCAGGCCAGACGCTTATACCCGGTTCTCCCGGAGCGGCCGCTTTCACACTGGTGAGACCCAACGTAGACTGTGAAACCGCGTTGTGGAACGCCGGTGCTTCGCAGCCACCCACTGAGTCTCACGCATCTCTTCAGAGAATGAATGTGCAGCACTCAGGACGAGAGCTCACTGTGTACTCGGCACATCTGGCTGGTGTGTTCAAAGACATTTTAATATTTTCCCCTCTCCCACTGCGCAGTGCCCTCCAGCATCATAACATCCGATTGTCCTTGTACCATGAATACCAAAATACCATGTTTGGACAATCGGCGTCCTGTCTCAATTATAAATAAATGCTTTTAGAGGCTGATCAAGGCCCACACCCCGCAATTCGCCAAGTGACACGAACTATCAACAGACTATGCAAAGCTCTAACACTTATTCGTCAGAATGCTGTTATTTGACGACAGTTCTCGGCAAGAAGCTCTGAGACCTCGGACTGCACTGCAGCTTGTGAGACCGAGAGTCCCCAGGAAATTTTCTATCGCCAGGCCATCGGATTTACCAATAAACATGGATCTGATTGTATATCTCACTGTGCATTGTATGTGACTATACATACATTACACAAAACAATTCTGTATACAATCTTATTTTTTGGCGCATATCCTACCACATGGATGATAAATAACAACGGACATAACACCAATCCCTGCAGCAGACCCGTCCCAGTCAAAGCATCAACCATCCACTCTCTGGCCTCCTACGCTAGAACAGTGTTGGATTCAAATTATTTTAGTTTGGTGTGTCTGTATGAAAATTGGAAGACAACATGTGATTTTCACTTGAAGAAACAATGTGCTGCCTCCGCAGTGTTTCATGTGGGAATAATCGGCACATTGGACTTTCAGCACGCAGTTTCACTGCGAAAATAATGTATTACATTTTATGGTGTTTAATTCGGTTTTCGTGGCAAATCACAGACCGAACATCGAACTTACTGATAGATTACACATTTTAGATTTTACTTCTATCCAAACCGAATATCGAGGATGAAATGGTGGTAGAAATGTGGCAGATCTGGCAAATGTATTTAAAGTTAAATAGACAGCACCGAATAGACAATGGTCAAGTCGTTCACGAGTAGATATTCTGGGCTTCATACCGAACGGTCCATATGTGTGTGCAGGAAAAGAACGGTCACAAACCGCAAGCTAATGTCGTGTGGGCGTGCACCATTTTCATTATCAAAGGTCCCTGGAACATTGCTCTCTTTCTTATACCTAGATTAACATACGACAGCGTGTTCTATTGTGATGCATCTCACCAGCCGTTCAGGCGACTTTCAGCACTCTAACCACTCAAAGTGGCGAGAACGAACAAATGAAAATAATGAAACTGTCTTCCCCTTCAATGAAGACGTGAATTCCATTTCACCTCCTGAGCTAAACTCCTGCCCTTAATGTCGGCAGCGAATGTGCTCCGTCGAGTGTTACAAAATAAATCTGGTTGACTTAAAGTCACAAAATGCTGGCAGAACTCCGCAGGCCAGACAACATCTATGGGAGGAGGTAGGATGACGTTTCGGGCCGAAACCCTTCATCAGGAGATTGACGTAGATTGTCCATGTTGATAGTTCAGGGTGAATATCTCTGTTAGAAACAGCATTGGTCAGAAAACGTCCCATTTCAGCAGCAGAAGTCCGGTGTCATGGAAATTAAATTGGTAACGTTAATATTATCATTTTTTGTTGTTTGTTTTTGGAGTCAATAATCTGCAACGTCCTTGGGGAGACGAATTTATGGCACGGTTTGGGAGTGAGAAAAACACTTTAATTTGTAGCTGGTTGTCCCTTATGTGACTGACGTCATACCCACACTAATTGCCTCACTGGGATTACTCTGAATTGCATATAACTCTGTAAATCCGATCACCGTTCCATATGCGCAGTTGGAACATTCCCTACAGCTGAAAGCTGCCTCTGACGGAAAATGCGATATCCAGCAATTTACTACATCGCGGGCGTTTTCTATCCTGCAATGGTAGCGATCGGAGTCCCTGGTAAGATACTGGAGCTGCTCACTGTATGAATGGTGCTGACGTCTTGCTTTTGTTCCGCCGCACTGTTTGGTCTTTTACTCAGCACAAATGCTACCCTCAGTCTCATTTTCCATATTTTTTTCGATGTGAACATTTACTCTTCTGTCAAATACGTTGTTGCTGAAATATTGCCTTCATAGTTTTGTCTTGGTCAGCTTCCTGCCACTCCAGTCCATTATTGTCCTCCAGCCGGAGTGCAGCGAAGGAGCCGGCACACATTGAATTTCTGTTATTCACTTCCAGAACAATTATATCCTGCGTAGCATTTGAAGAATGGTGACCATTCAGAGAGTTGCAGCCAACGATAATTCTGTGTTGTTGTTGTTTCTTTTTTTTCCTCCTATTTCCTGTAGTTAATTTAACGGCGATTGTGATCCTATCTCGGGGAAAGTGCGGACTCTCAAAATGCATTACCCGTTACCTTGTTGGAATGGCGACAGCGGATCTGATGGTGGTTATAATATTCGCTTTAGTGGATCAGACCAACAATATCTACATTTATTCCAGATCCCTGCTCATCACTCCTGTATGCGCTCTGACACTTGTATTCAGTGTTGTGACGAGGGACAGTTCTGTTTGGTTTACGGTCAGTTTTACCTTCGATCGGTTCATCGCAATTTGTTGTCAAAAGCTGCGGGAACGATACTGCACTGAGAGAACAGCAACGGTGGTTATGGTGACCGTTGTTATTGTGAGTTGCGGGAGAAGTGTCCCGTTTTACTTTGCCGTTGAACCTTATGTCATTATTGACAACATACCGTGGCGTTGCGCCCTCACATATGAATACTCTACTTTACCCGTGTGGAAAGGATACGAATTGTTGGATAGCATTTTAACGCCGTTGCTACCAATAGGTTTAATTCTAGTGTTCAATGGGTTAACAGTAAGACATATCTTAGCGGCAAATACAGTCCGCAGACGGCTTCGGAGCTGCAGTTATTATCAGAAGGATATCGATATGTTAAACCGCAGAAAGTCGATGATTTTGTTGTTTGCTGTATCAGCTAATTTCATACTATTATGGATGCCCTACTTAGCTCACACTCTCGAATGGCAACTGGAAAACTATTTTTATCTGGACAGATATTTGAATTCCCCGGTATATATACTGCAACAATCTGGATACATGTTGCAAATTTTCAGTATGTGCACCAATACTTGTATCTATTCACTGACACAGAGGAAATTCAGAAATGAACTGAAGAATGGTGTGAAGTATGTGTTTACATTAAATGGCCATCTGTGTAGATAACGCCCATATTCAATTGCAATTCAGCGGATTTTTCAAATAAAACGGTATTAAAAATGAGTGGACTTGTCATAAATTCTAATCATCCTTTGCCTGGTCATCCTGAAGTTGCAAACCCCTCGGAAGGCTGCATTCTTCATACGTTTAAGGTAGGAATCGCAGGCGCAAATATTCAATCGGCTGGCATGATTGTTACATTGCTTGAATTACTCCAAACTATCACAGAGAGCGAAAAAAACACAACATCAGGAAAGGCTTATGGACTCTCCCGGGTTCAGTTCTTTCAATATGAACAGAATCGGGAAAAGGAGAGGAAAGTGTACATTGAAGCACAGGGAGAGTGTGACAGTAACACAGCAGCAGAAAGCGAACAACCGTGGAGAGATTGTCAATTATAGACTGCGAGAAGTACTCAGAAGCAGGAAGGGAGATATCACTCGTTTGGGCATATTCTGTACAGACCACCGCACGCCCACCCACCCCGGTCACCAATAAGAATACCTGGAGAAAGCGAATGTCTGGTCGGGAGATAGACTTTGGACAGGTGTCATATTGACACGGTTGTTGTTACTGGCAACTTAAACTTCACCAATATTCATTGGCACTTCCTCAGGTTAAAAGGTTTAGATATAACAGAATGTCTCAGTTGTGTCCTGAACGGACTCCTGGCAGAATAAGCAGGCAGACGGACCAGCGAAGAGTCCATTCCGGACCTTGTACTGGAAATTGAAACGGATGAGGTTACAGATCTCTCCGCGGGTTAGCTTTTCAGAAAGATAGAGAGCAATTTCTCGACATTTACTATAACCTTACGATGGGATAGGAATGTATTTACTTGGTCCTATTAGGTAGGAACTTTGAGCCGAATTTGGTAAATGGTGTGCTGCTGGAAATGCGCAACAGAAACAGTTAGTTACAAATGGAGCACTTGATTGTGGCTCAGCTTCGGCTTGTCTCATTGAGGAAGTGAACCGATGGTCGCGTGAAGTAACCCCGGTTGACAAGAGATATGGGGCACCTCCTCAAGAGGAAGAAAGAAGAAAATACTTAAGGCTTGGGAAGAAAATATCAGGCAGGGTTATGGATAGTCACAATGTAGCCAGGAAAGGAATTTAAGAATAGACTTAGAAGAGTTTGAAGTGAACATTAGAAGGCTTTCGAGAGTCGCTTTACGGTGCGTGAAGAACAGAGGATGAATAGAGGGAGGGTGGCACAGATCAACGATATAAGGGGAAGCAAGTGTCTGGAATGCACTGAGGGAGTGAAGGTCCTTAATGATACTTTATTCAGTATTCACCAGATTCACCTTCCTGAACGGAGATACAGTATGAATGTGTTTTATATGCTGGGACATGCTGACAATGACATTTATGCACTGAAAACTTGTAAAACAGTATATAAAACAAAACATTTCCCGCGTTTAGAGGGATATGCTTCCAGGTACTTAGAGAAAGCGAGCGAACATATTACTCTGTTTTTGTACGTCATTCGCGTCCTCACTGGCCACAGGAGTAGCACGAGATGATTGGAGTATGTCAAATGTTATTTCTTTGTACAAGAGAATAGGGACTGTCCTGAGAATTACAGGCCCGTTAGTCGTTCGTCAGTAGTGGACAAACAATTCGAAATGATTCTGTGGGATGGAATTCTCGAGTATCTGGGGAAACGTACCCTCGTTGGGGATAGTCTGCATGTTTTTTTTTCAGAGAGGACAGACCGACTTCTTCGAAAAACTGAAGGAAGAATTAGACGGGTGAGGTCAGAGCAGCCGACGCGAGGAATATTCATTCTGGAACTGGTTTGACCTTGTTTCCCGTTTAGAATATTAGGTGGCATGGGATCAAGTGAAACCTGACTAAATGGATTCAGATTTTACTTACCTACAGAAGGAAGATGAGATAGTAGATGGAGTGTATTCTTGCCGGAGGACAGTCGTCATATCTTTAAACTTTAACCCTGATTCCACCTGGCCGGTATGGAATCTGCGCCTCCTTCTTAAATCAATACGGAAGGAAACAAATAAAACACAATAAACTAAGTGTGCAGGTAAGGCAACACTTGCACTTTTCTACCTTTCAAAACCTTCGCAGGTAACTGACGTGTGCTGAATAGACAGCTAATTGCAAGGTGAAAATCCTTATCAAATATTTTATGGAACGAAGAGGGAAGAAGGAGAAGGGTGGATGTGGCCTACATGCAAAAACGCCATGCAATTTCGGAATGAGACGCAGCCTCTGAAATTCACATCAGTTGCTGCAGATTTATTTCACACAAGGACAAAGGCATCCCGTATTGTGAAATAGAGGGTTAACTCAAACATCCTGTCAAAGCAACCCTAACAAATTCACGGCTGCCTTCAGTTCATTCACGCACGGATTATCTCTCTCTTTCAAGTGAACTCACAAATGTCCAGTCCTCGTGTAATATTACATTATAAATGTATTCACACTCGCAGATATTGCACAACATGACATATTTTAAGTGTTAATCGGTTAGAAAATAATCTATAGTTAGAATATATGAACGTAAGAAAGCCTTTCAAGTCGAAAGCAAAGGTTTGCTGAAAGGTATATATCGTCCGCAAGTTAATATTCATCCGATTTTACAATGACGTCACCTCGGCACCTTACCTCCAACGACTTCCACGATTTCTCGCCATCAATTTCTGACCAAGTATTGAACCGAGATTAAATTAATGCTTTGTTGTACGGTATCAGGCTTAATAATATCCTTACCATCGTTGAATTCATAGATGTGGACATTATACTGGGTATTTTGCCACATACGCATACTTTTCCACTCCGGAACGGTCGCTATTATCGCCTTACTGATGAACTGAAGATATATTGCTTTTGTGTGTTACCTCTCTTGTAATGTCACACCAGCACTTTCTTATTCCCATGCTTTAAACATTCATTTTACTAAGTTTCCATACTTGACTGTGTGTAAGGACAGTGGGATCAAGCAATATTAAAGACTTTCTAGATTCGTCAGTGCTGCGAGGCACGAATTTTTTCACCAAATATATATGACTTCTAGCTCTAAATTGTCCCGAGATGAAGTTGATCTATTATAGATTTTGATGCATCATTCATAGATCAGACATAAATGCGGTTTGGTGCTGGCCGTTCAGCTGGATTCATTTGGTTAACACATCTAGCGGAATTCTCTATTAATACCCAGAAGTAACTTAGCGGATTTTTAATTCCTCACTTGCTCCACTATCCTTGTATTTCCATCAAAGTTGAGTGTTAATAATTTAATTGTCTGGTTTACAAGGATGCTCTGTGTTATGGCCATATGATAGGTTCACCTAGGAGCACAATCCAATCAATTTCCTATCCTCTGCGGTATCTCGACGGTGTACTGCTGTCCGATGGCCCGTTGCCTGTAACTGCTCACTATTATCATCCGCTTGCACTAATGCCCCATTTTCCTTAGCAATGCCTCTCAGATGCTGAACCACAAAATAAATAGTCCATGTTATATTCTTGTTTCAGATTCCGGCCCCAGTTTCCTGACATTGCAATTTATCTCTGGTCGCAAATGGGGAAGGGGGTGGGATTGGCGGCGCCGACTGTAGTACTGGGTTCTCTCGTTTGTATGCTGGAAGAAGATGTTCGGAGAGAGGCTGCCTGTCATCGTCCTAACATTACAGAGCTGCGTCAGTACGTCCATCACTAACCTACCCTCCTTTTTCAGATTCAAAAGTCCATATGATCTCACTCTGAATGGGAAAGATAGCCCTGCTGATTTTCTATCGGCATTGGACACTTCATGTGATGTCTAGTGTTAGCTTTTCCTTCAAAGGTTTCAAAGGTACATTTAATGTTTAGAAAATATTTCTTCAATATACATCCTGAAATGCTTTTTTTTTCGCAACCATTCACGAAAACAGAGGAGTGTCCAAAAGAGTAAACGACAGTTGAATAGTAGAACACCGAAGTACCCCCGAACTAACCTCCCTCGCGTGCATCAGCAAGCAACAATCGCCTCTTCCCCCACCGACAAAAAAAAAAGCATCGGTAGCCACCACCGAGCACTCAAGCGTGAGCAACGTAACAATAAAGGAACAGGTTTGCAGTACACCAAAGACTACATTCTTCACCCGGCATTCGACTTTACGGGGGCTCTCCCTCTCCCTAATAAGGGAGAAAGGGGTGTCTCCATTTCACAGCGAGGGGGGAGACATAATAAACAACTCACTGGATTACGATGTTAAAAGTCCGTTACGTCGCTTTGTCGAGTTTTCTGCAAAAGTATCGAAGGTCCCTGAGCACACAGCTGTAGATCTTCCGTCCCCCCAACGTGACAAGGATTACCTGCCGTGACATCGAAATTCAATCAGCCCATCTCCAGAGAAATAACCAGGAGACGCAGAAGGTTCTTCGAGAAGTTTAAGCCTTTATTTGCAAACAGAAGCTGAGAAAATTAATGAACATGTCACTAATTGTGCGCCGAGCCCCAGTTCACAGTATTCTTTATAGTAATTTCTAATCTTAGTCGCATTAGCATATACTTGTTCTAGTGCCTTGACTGGTCCCCATACCATCACACCACTCCGTAGCCCATACTTGCTCTAGTCTACTCCCTGGAACACGTGTTCCCCTTCTCCGCCATGACTGGTCCCCATACCATCACCCCACTTCACGATCCCGTCTACCACTGTTATCTCTACATATTTACTTTCACTGATAGCTACATTCTCAAGGCATTGATGTGTTTAATAGTACAGAGACAATACAGAGATTTCATTCTGGCTAATACATTGGATACATAGCAGATAGCAAACTCAAGGCTGGTTACCTAGCTTTGGTTACACAGCAAACAATGGAACTTTATTCTCCAATATAATCCCCCCTTTGAGACCCATAGTGTCTCACATAGAGAAAAAAGACTAAGAGTCCGCGCACAAAAGCCCCAACAAAGTCCAGCACTTATTCCCAAATCTTGGGATAAACTATAATTTTCTGCGTCAAGACCTCAAAGTATTCTCTCCCTGTTAGCCTGGGCCGCTGATTCAAAAACCTGTCCCTTTGTACCTGAGACAGGGAAAAAAACTCAGAAGCCCTTCCAATCTACTCCCACCCTGTCGTTTTGCTCTTGTTCATCCTGCAGGCGTTGTAGGCTGTAACAATACTTCTTCGGTACTTCTTTCTCCGCTAAGCTTGGTTCAGTAATCGCCACGAGCATCGGAAATTGTTTGATTGCAGCACGAACTACAAGTGACTTGAGACAAAGAAGAAAACAGCACAGAACAAGCGCACAGCTCAGCAATAAAATACCGACAGTCATTGCCATCTTAGTCAGCCATACTCCCCATCTTCCGGGTCTACTTTCTAACCAGTCAAATAACTGATGTCCGAACACTGCATTTTGTTTAACCTCCTTTCTGAAACATTTCAACTTACACATTGCCTTAGTAAATGATCCTTCTGGACTAGTGTTAGTTGGTATAAAAGTACAGCACTGCTCTCCAAACATCACACAAACTCCTTCTTTTTCTGCCAACAGCCAGTCCAATGCTAGTCTGTTCTGTCACGCCATTTTGCTAGTTGCATCTAACTTTTGTCCCATGGCCTCCAATGCATGATCAGTGTAGTTGATGAATCTTTGCCGATTGTAATATATATTATTTATCCATTCAACATTCTTAATAGTTCCCATCAAGGGTAGAAATGCTTCGAAGCCTGCAACAATCTCATTCCTCACCTTAAATTCGTTAGGAATATCTCTCGGCTGCCCTATACTATCTATCCAAATCGTCGAGTCAGGTTCATAGTTTCTCCTTTTCCGCAATAGTGTCTGCTGTTTAGAGATATCAGTGTTGAAGTGTACTTCTGGGGATACTATAACTTCTTGAAGTAGCATAACACATGGTCACGTACCTGCCCAATTGAGGATAAGTGTGGATCTCAGACCCCCTTCCTCACCACACAGCCAACAGGTGTCTGCTAAGGGGATGGTCTGGGCTTCCAATGCACCTTCGGGTGGAGCGGAACCTACCACGGGTTTTTCGCCTGGGGTCACATTCCACATCTGAGTGCAGCTACCCCTGAAATGACCCACTGGACGAGCACCTGCTCGCGTAAAACTTTCATCGCTCAACTGATACTGCATTATAATCTATTCCAGTGTAGGTGTCTGGCTCCTTGTTCCTCCTGTCTGTCTCCTGCTAACTGTTCCTCCGCATCACTTACCTCGGACTCCTCACCTGACTGTCCTTGCGGGACTGCCCTCGTGCAGTGGTTCAGATGGTACCAGGTGGAGCGTCCTTCTACCTGAACTGCGGTGGGTGATGCCTTGGTCACCGTAAAGGGTCCTTCCCTTCTCGGCTCGTTCCACTTTCTCCGAAAAAGCTCGCACGTAAACCTGCTCTCCTGGTTTGATCGGTCCTTCCCCTTGTACGGTCTCCGGCTCTTTCTGTTTTTCCTCTGCATAAATAGACTTATGTGTCATAGTTACCTGCTGCATGTATTGTTTCAATTCTATTTCCAATTGTTCCATACTAGGTCCCTTATACGGCCCTCTCCACTGGGGCACTAGCTTGGGCCTCCCAGTGAGCATCTCATGTGGTGTCAGGCATGTCATTCGATTAGTTTGCATGTGGTAACTCATCATTGCTAACGGTAAAGCATCGACCCAATTAAATTTAGTGTCTGCACAGATTTTGTTCAGTTTGGCTTTCAGGGTTCCATTAATTGTCTCTGCCATGCCCTGCGACTGATGGTTGTATACACATCCAAATCTTTGCATTATCCTCAGCGCTTGTAGTACCAATTTGACCACTTTCTGGATAAAAGCTGAACCATTGCCTGACCTAACTTCTGTAGGTATTCCAAACCTTGGGATCACTTCATTTGACAGAAATTTTACCACTGTCTTTGCCAATTGATCTTTCGAAGGTACTGCCTCCACCCATCTGCTAAATCGATCAATTACTACCAGCATGTATCTTTTCCCTCTCACTGTCTTTATCATGTCTACGTAATCGATCACTAGATGTTTAAATGGTCCTTCAGGTACAGGAATGTGACCTATTGGGGTTGTAATTCTCTTCCGAACATTATTCTGTGCGCATACCTTGCACTGTGAGAAGACAAAGTCCACTGAAGCCTGTAAATAAGGTGACCAAAAACCATCCTTCTTTATTTTCTTTATCACTTCCCCCTTGCACAATGGTCAATCCCATGCGCTTCTGAAATCAGAATCGTCAGTAGAGGGGTGGGCGCTACCAACAAACCTTCTTCCATGCTCCACAAGCCTTCCGGGTTCTGCTTGGCCCCCCTTCGTCTCCACATTGTCTGTTCTGCCAAGGTTGCCTTACCGTCTACTTCAATTAGGTCCTCTCCCATTGGTTCTGGAGTTAGGCTTAACTGTGGGGTAATGGCAGCTGATGTACATCCAGACGCTTTTCTGGCTGCCTCGTCCGCAGCTTGATTTCCCATTGTTATTACATCATTTCCCTTTTTATGCGCCTGGCATTTTACTAAAGCCAATGCTTTAGGTTTCATCATCGCTTTTATTAAGTCTAGAATTCGCTGACAATGTTGTATGGGATCTCCACTGCATTTTTTAAAACCTCTCTGTTTCCACACTGCCCCGAACAAATGGCATACTCCATAAGCATATGCCGAATCAGTATAAATGTCTAATTTCTCACCTTCCATCATTTCACACGAAGCTGTCAGGGCTTTGATTTCCGCTAGTTGGGCGGAACACGGTTGGGGGCAAGACGCCATCCTAATAATCTTAAAGCTTGATTGATCCTGTTGCACTACTGAGAACCCTGCATGATTTCCATCATAATCCCTATCAGAAAAGCCATCTACGAACAGAACCTTTTTATCTGCATCCTCTAGTGGTTCTGACCGTAAATCTGCTCTCAATTTGGCAAATGCCATCGTCTTCCCTACACAATCATGGGGTTCTCCTTCATAGTCCAAAGGGACAAAATCGGCTATATTACTGGTAGTGTATCTCTGTATGGTTATGTCTGGAAATGTCAATAGCATCTGATACGCTGCGATCCTGGCTGGCGTTAGCACAAATTTCCCTTTTTTCCCGCAATTCTGCTACTTTGTGGTGTATGTATAGAGTCACAGAATAGCCCAGGGTCACAAATGATGGCTTTTCATATGCATAGTACAGCGCCGCCAATCCCTGATAACAGGGTGGATACCCCTGAGCCACCTCATCTAGCCTCGTACTGTAGTATGCTATCAATTGCTTTGCTTTCCCCGTGCCTGTCTCTTGTGTTAGAACCGCTGTGACATAACCTTCCTGTCGGTTGGATACATACAAATGAAAATCCTTCTCATAGTCAGGCAAAGCTAATGCTGGTACTGACTGAAATTCCTGCTTAATAGTATTGGAAGCTATCTCAGGCTCTTCATTCCACTGTAAGCCGTTCTTCAAATTTTTATGTCCGGCTACTTTCATTATCTTTCTCAAAGGTGCCACAATCTCAGCATATTCTCCTATCCAATCTGAGCTGTTCCCTGCCATTCCCAAAAACGTCATCATCTGCCCTGCTGTCTGGGGTTTTTGTGCCTTAGTTATTGCCTCAATCTGATCTGGTGCTATCGCCTTCACTCCCTTGGATATTACCCTACCTAAGTATTCCACTTGCTGAGTGCAGAATTGCAGTTTCTTTTTGGACACTTTATGTCCTCCGTGCGCCAGCTTCTCTAACAGAGTTATAGTGTCCTGCTCACACTGTTCCCCGCTGTGGGAGCATATCAACAGGTCATCCTCATCCTGGAACAATGTACTTTCCAATGGTATGCCCTTTAGGTCTGCCTTTAACAACTGATTAAAAACATGTGCTGAATGTTTAAACCCTTGTGCCATTCTGGTATAGGTATACTGAGCACCTCTGTAAGTAAATGCAAACAGATACGGACACTGGTCGGCAAGAGGAATGCTGAAGAAAGCCGAGCACAAATCAATCACTGAAAAGTAACTTGCTTCTGGTGGAACATTAGTCAAAAGCTTGTGTGGGTTGGGGACTACCGCCGGCCAGTCCTCCACCACGTCATTTACCGCTCGCAAATATTGCACCAATCTCCATTCAGATTTATCTTCTTTAAAAACCGGCAGCAACAGGGTATTGCATGGACTGTTTGTTCTTTCAAGCGCTCCTGCTTCAAGCAATCCCTGCACTGTCGATGCTATACCCTCTTCTGCTTCTGGTCTTAGAGGGTATTGTGGTCTACTGGGTGGAATTGCCCCTTTTTTCAGCTTTATTTCCACCGGGCTAGCTGTTTTTATTTGCCCTACGTCCGTGTCATGCTGCGACCACAGAATAGATGGCAACTCATCTAACCTTCTATCTTTTTGCTGGCCTCTCTCCTTTCCCAGCAATGGCATGTGTGGTTGGGGAATTATTTCGTCCTCTTTCATTGTCCCGACCATATCTACACTTACCATTATTTTAATGCAATTGTTGTCCACTGATATCCACACATCCTGCGTGATTTTCCTCCACACTGTTATGGTCTCAGCACTCTTAACTATGAGTTCTAAGTCTTTAGTCTGATATCCCATGTTTACCAACAACGTGGGGTGCTGCCTCCAGTATCCTGTACCATTTCTCTAAAAAGGTGTTCCACTTAACTTGCAAAGCTGCCCCTTGCTTTCCAATTATCACAGACTCCCCTTCCAGGTGCTGCTGCGTACATCCCTCCACGTGCCATCTCTCCTCTAACTCCCTGTTCTGAGTCTCGACAAAAATCACTGTGCAATTTATCTCAGATTTGGGCATTACAGCCCTAGGTAATATAGCCTGCACGCCCTTTTTCCATTTTTCCCAGGCTTCTTGAATCTGATCTGCTATGTCTCCTATCCAAAAAATATTAGCCTTCTTGTCTTCTCGCACTATCAATTGAGCCCCTGCTCTTTCCACACTCAGCCCATCTCTGGTGCATTCTAATTTGATTTCCAGTTTCAATTTTAAATCTCTGCCTAACAAATTATTCGGTTCCTTTAGATACTAGCACTGGCAAAACAATTCCTTTATTTCCCATTCTCAACTGCCCTGGAGCCGTGCACTGTGTCAACTGTGTTTTCCCCGAGAACCTTACCGTCTTGATAAACTTTCCTGACATGGGAAGCTGAAGGGCATACTGTGGCTGTACGCAAATGTAAGTGGCTCCAGTATCTATCATCATTGGTGTCAGTTGCCATTCTAACATAACCTGAACATTGGGTTCCTGTTCTGCCTCCCTTGTTATCGTTTGGTAATGTCCCTTCCCACTCGAGTTCTCGGGACACTCCTAATACCTCACATAGGGGTTCACAGGTCCGCCTGGGCCTGTGGGGGCTGGTCCTTGGCTAAACTTTAGTTCCCTTCTTATCCGTTCCTGCTGATATGTGACACGCCATGGTGTAAACGGACAATCTCTTCTCATGTGAACTGGCTGATTACATCCCCAGCACAATATCTCTACCTCTCTCTCCCCGTTTCCTCACTGGTCCCCTCTGCCCATAGCTCCTCTGTCCCCCTCCTTGGGACGTCCAGTCCTGTCTGGGCTGTTTGAAGTTAGTCTGTTCCTGATAGGGCATTTGTTGGAATGCTCCTCCAAAGAGGTTGATTATTGGCATGGGGTTTTCCAGCCATTGTCTTACGGTATGATCGGTTCCTCCATATAGCGGTGCTTCATCCAGTTCGATGGCTGTACACAGACCGGTGGTTGCTGGCAGCATCTTTTTGCTTTTAGCTTTTTCCATCTTTTTGATTTCTTCGAGCTGCATTTGTATTAACTTTCTTTGCACCTCTTCCTGCTGCTCAGCCAACCTCCGTTTGTCTTTTCGGTATTTCTCAACCGCATGGACTACATGGTCTCTGAATCCTTGTGGGGTCATTGACATCAGCCCAACCACTTCCTCCAGTTTGGATTTTACTTGCGGAGGCATTGCATCCAAAATGCTATGTCGGAACAGTGAGGTCATAAATAAGTTATTTCCCACTTCTTGCTCAGTCTCCAGTCTCCATCTTTTCAACTGGTTTTCTACATAGGCTGCTGGGTTTTCAGTGTCTCCCAGTGGATCTCCCTTTAAGGCTTTGGGGTCCACTTTGGGTGGATAAAGCTTCCTGAGGGCCTGCCATACCCTCTGCCTCACTCTGTCAAACCCGTCTCCATCAGTTCTCGGGTCGTTCGTTAATACGCCAGCCATTTCCATTATTTCTTTAGATTTGAAGGTTCCCATCAACCTTATCAATAGTGTCTTTAAATCTCCCATAGTCAATAACCGTTCCGCCGTTTCTTCTTCAAAGGCTGTAATCCATTTCCCTGCTCCTCCTTGTAGACTGAGCACAGTGTTTGTCAGCCCTTCTAGGTCTTGGGATCCCCAAGGGATATACTGCTCTTGTCCTGATCCTTTTACTAACAACGGCATCATTCTTCCTCCTTCTTCCCACCTGCCCTGGTTCTCCTCCTCGCCTGACTCCCAATCCGTCTCTGGGTATGTCTTTACTGCCTGCCACACAAATTTCTCCGGTGTACTCTTCTTCTCTCTGTGGAGTCCTTCCTTTCTCTCCTGATTCAATACTTGGTCGGCCCCTGGAGTACCTTTCCGTTCTCCTCTGGCAATTCCCTCTCAGTAACTTCTCCCTGCATGTACCCGTCAACAAGGGGCACTGCTTTGTGGTTCCTCCCTCATTATAGGGGAGGGGACCGTTCTGCTTCTTTCACTTCCGGGTATGAGCTGAAGCCACCTTCTCACTGTACCTCTCTCTCTCTCTCTCTCTCTCTCCTCTCTCTCCCTCTCTCTCTCTCTCTCTCTCTCCCCTCTCTCTCTCTCTCTCTCTCTCTCTCTCTCTCTCTCCTTCTCTCTCTCTCTCTCTAACAGACTGTTTCTCCAGCACTTTAGTGTCTTCCTCGCTTGTAATCAATATTCTACCTGTACTCCTCAGCCTCTCTCTGTCCGTCCTGAACAGTTTTAGCACTTACATTTTTCGTTCCCTGTTTTGGTCTCTTTACTTAGATTTATCTTTTGGTTTGTAATTTTTATTTAGCGCCCCCATTTCTTCGCACAAGCTTACTTCAAACGTTCCTTCTCTTGGCCATTTTGTGACCAGGTTCTTGGTTCTTTTTTCCCATTTTTCTGAAGTTTTTTGTGATCTCACTTTTATTTACTGGGAAGTTTTTGCTCAGAATCTCTACTGCCGTTCCTTTATCTGTCATGTTGTTTTCTCTTTTTAAGGTATTTTCAGAGACTCACTGTTCGTTTACTGGATAATACTATTTACTCTAATTCTATGCCTAGTCTATTGTCTATCTACCAGCGCTTTCAACTATTTATCGGACTGTCCTTGTTTACTATTTCGTTCTGCCCGAGCAGTTCTCGACCTAGGGCGGTATCCACAGAACTTTAACTTTGCACCTCGTCTATTCAGACCCTTATCTCTTAAGGCGGTATCCACGAGGATTTTCTCTATTTTTCCTTTCCCTGCCCGTTTAGACCTTCGTTTCGTACGAAGCCGTATCCACAGGGACTTACCAACACCACGTGGAATTTTTCTTCACTTAACTTCTTATTAGGTTATTCGTACTTACCCCCACTGCAGTGTTCTCGATTAATCCTCAGAGCCTCCTGTTAACCCCTAATTCTGCCAGATTCATCGGACCGGAGAGACCCTTCGGCAGTGGTTCCACACTTCTGAGACTCCAAGACCTCCCCAAAGCCAACAGAATTCTTAGTCCAAATTGTCGCAAAAAGCGCTTACCTTTTGTTTGTTTGCACCCTTAATTCTGTTAGCCCTGTGGGGGTCCCTAGAGTACCAGGAAGCTTCCCTAATCTGCCATTTCCTTTCCGCGGGACTTTTTCCTGTCCTGCCGCGGTCGCTAATTTTGTCGTGGTTTCTTGAAATAACCAGGAGACGCAGAAGATACTTCGAGAAGTTTAAGCCTTTTTTGCAAACAAAAGCTGAGACAATTAATGAGTGTGTCACTAATTGTCCGCCGAGCCTAGTTCACAGTTTTCTTTATAGAAATTTCTTATCTTAGTCGCATTAGCATATCCTCGTCTCCAATCTCTGTCACATTAGCATACCCTATCCACTTGCAACGCTTATCACCTGCACATTAGCTTCTCGAATCGCCACCAATATATCTGCTCAGTAGCCCATACTTTCTGTAGTCTACTCCCTGGAACACGTGTCCTCCTTCTCGGCCATGACTGGTCCCCATACCATCACACCACTTCACGATCCCGTCTACCACCGTTATCGCTACATATTTACTTTCAGTGTTAGCTACATTCTCAAGGCATTGATGTGTTCAATAGTACAGAGACAATACAGAGGTTACATTCTGGCTAATAAGTTGGATACATAGTAAATATAAGACTGGTTACATAGTTTTGGTTACACAGCAAACAATGCAACTTTATTCTCCAATACTCACAGGGCAAAAATGATTCCTAATAACCTGTATGAGATCCCAAAACATCAAGCACATATCCATAGTACATTTCCCTGCGAAAACATTATCACAATTCACACCCGCAAGTTCTAGCCTTATAACCTCATAATTTGCCCTTCCCCAGTTAAAAATTGTCCCTGTCCTTTCTGATTCTATCATTTTCCATGATAATGCTAAAGGCCAGAGAGCGGTGGTCACTCTCCCCCAGATGTTCACCCACTGAGAGATCTGTGACCTGACCCGGTTCGTTACCTAGTACTAGATCTAGTGAGGCGTTCTCCCTAGTCGGCTTGTCAACATACTGTGACAGGAATCCATCCTGGACACACATAACAAACTCTGCCCCATCCAAACCATTGGAACTAATGATGTGCCAATCAATATTAGGGAAGTTAAAGTCAGCCATAACAAAAACCCTGCTATTTTGGCACCTTTCAAAATCTGACTCCCAATATACTCGGTATCACTGTTTCTACCAGGGGGCCTATACAGTACCACGAATAGAGTAACAGCTCCCTTCCTGTTCCTGACGTCCACCCATACTGACTCAAAAGAGGGTCCTGCTGCAATATCCACCCTCTCTGTAGCTGTAAATATATTCCTCACCAGTAATGCCACCCATCCTCCTTTTTCTCCCCCATCTCTATCCATTTAAAACACTGCAATTCAGGAATATTGAAAATCCATTCCTGCCCTGGTTCCAGCCAAGTCTCTGTAATGGCCACTGCATCATAATTCCATGTCTATATTCAAGTTCTCTGTTCATCACCTTTGCTCCTGATGCTTCTTTCATTGACGTACACGCACTTCAGCCTTTCTTCCTTACTACCTTTACACTCTATATTCGGCTTCTCTTTCCCCAAAACCTCTTTATATATTAGATCTGGTTTTACTCCATGCGCTATACTTTCTGTTCTCGCATGACCTTTATCCTCATTCACCTCACTATCTGCTCAACACTCTAGTTCCCCTCCCTTTGAAAATATACATTAAATCCCCCGGAGCAGCACTAGCAAACCTTCCCGCAAGGATATTATCCCCCCCCCCCCCCCAGTTCAGGTGCAACCTGTCCCGTTGGAACAGGTCCCACCTTCCCTGGAACAAGGCACAATTGTCCAGAATCATGAAGTCTTTCCTCCTGCACCAACTCCTTCGCCACGTATTTAACTGCATTGTCTTCCTATTTCTGGCCTTACTAGCATGTGGCACGGGTAACAATCCTAAGATTGCAACCCTGGAGGTGCTGTCCTTCAAATTTGCACCTAACTCCTCAACTCTATTTACAGGACCCCCTCCTTCTTCTTATCCACGTCATTGGTCCCTACATAGTGTGGATTTTGCTACGTGCGTTGAAAGGTTTTCCAGGCACCATATGTAGATAGGTCTACAAGAGGAGATAGTGTACCTGATGTGGTATTGGGAAATTATCCCTGGTCAGGTGTCAGGTCTCTCCGTGGGAGAGCATTACGGACATAGTAATCACAATTCCATCTCATTAACCATAGCATTGGAGAAAGATAGGAACAGACAAGTTAATGAAACATTTAATTGGATTGAGGTGAAAAATGAGGCTATCAGGCAAGAACATTGAAGCATAAACTAGAAAGAGATGTTCTCCGGGAATTGTACAGAAGAAATGTGGGGATGTGTGAAATTTGCATGGGGTTCTGAGTAGGTATTTTCCAATAAGACACGGAAGTAATGGTATGTACAGGATCAGGGGTGTGCAACGGCTGTTGTAAATCTAGTCAAGTAGTCAAGAACAAAAGTTTCAAAATCTAGATAACGATAGAAATCTGAAAGTTTATAAGGCGAGCAGGAAGGAGGTTAAAAATGAAATTTGGAAGAGCCCTTGAAAATGCCCTGGTGGACAGGATTAAGGAAAACCTCCAGCATGTGAAGAGCAGGAGAAGACGTAAGAGACTAGGACCCATCAAGTGTGACAGTGGAGGAGTGAGAATGGAACCGGAGGTGATAGCAGACTTACTTAATGAATACTTTGATTCGGTATTCACTACGGAAAAGGTTCTTGCCGATTTTAGGGATGACTTGCAGCGGACTGAAAAGCTTAAGCGTGGAGATATTAAGAAAAAGGATACGCTGGAGCTTCTGGAAAGCATCAAGTTGGGTAGGTCACCGGGAGCATGCGAGATGTACCCAGGCTACTGTGGAAAGAGAGAAAGGAGATTGCTGAGACTCTGGCGATAATCGTTGCATCATCAATGAGTACGGGAAAGGTTCTGGAAGATTGCAGTGTTGCGGATCCTGTTCCGTTATTCAAGAAAGGGAGTAGGGATAGCGCTGAAAAGTATTGACCATTGAGTCTTACTTCAGAGAGATTCTGAGAGGCTGAATTTATGAACAGTCGAAGAGGTATAATTTGATTACAAATGATCAGCATGGCTTTGTCAAAGGCCTTGCGACCCTGATTGAATTTTTTGAGGATGTCATTAAAAGGATTGTTGAGGCTACAGCTGTAGCTGTAGTGTAGATTAATTTTAGCAAAGTAAGGAGGCATGGGATCGCACACAGAAGGCAAAGTGTGGTTGTAGAAAGGTCATATGCTGCATGGAGGCCGGTGAGCAGTGGTGTGTCTCAGGGATCTGTTCTGGGACCCATAATCTTCATGATTTTTATAGATGACATGGATGAGGAAGTGGAGGGATACGTTAGTAAATTTGCTGATGACACAAAGGTTAGGGGTATTGTGGATAGTGTGGATAGTTGTCACAGGTTACAGCGGAACATTGATAGGATGCAAGACTAAGCTGAGTACTGGAACATGGCGTTCAAGCCATGTAAGTATGAGGTGGTTCAATTTGGTAGGTCAAATGTGAAGACAGAATATAGTATTTATGGTGAGACTCTGTGCAGGATCAGAGGGGTCCTGTGATCCGAATCTCAGTACAGTCAAAGTTGCTACGCAGTTTGACTCTGTGGTTACGTGAGACTCATGGGACTAAGATTAAGAGCCGGAAGGTAATGCTGCAGCTGTATACCAAGCTGTTCAGACGCTACTTGGAGTACTGTGCTCAGTTCCGGTCGCCACACTACAGGAAGGACATTGAAACAATAGAAAGAGTGCAGTGCAGATTTACAAGACTGTTGACTGTATTGTGGAGCATGTCTAAAGAAAACAGGTTGAGTGAACTCGGCCTTTTCTCATTGGAGCGACATAGGACGAGAGGCGACCTGATAGATGTGTACAAGATAATGAGAGGCACTGATAGTGTGGATAGTCATAGGCTTATTTTCCAGGGCTGAAATGGCTAGCACGAGAGGGCAGAGCCTTTAGGTGCTTGGAAGTAGATACAGAGCAGATGTCAGGAGTAAGGATTTTTTATTTACAAAGAGAGTGATGAGTGCATGGAATGTACTGCCGGCGATGGCGGTGGAGGCGGAAACGATACGGTTTTTATAATGATATATCCATATAAGAATTACAGCAGGGAAACAGGCCATCTCGGCCATTCTAGTCCAGACCGAAAGCTTACTCTCACCTAGTCCCACTGACCCGTACTCAGTCCATAATCCTCCATTCTTTTCCTGTCCATATACCTATCAAGTTTTACTTTAATTGACAATGCCGAACCTGCCTCTGCCAATTCCACTGGAAGCTCGTTCCGCACAACTACCACTCTCTGAGTAAAGAATTTCCCCCTCGTGTTACCCTTAAACTTTTGCCCCCTAGCTCTCAACTCATGTCCTTTTGTTTCAAACTCCCCTACTCTCAATGGAAAAAGCCTATCCACGTCAACTCTATCTATTCCCCTTATGATTTTAAAAACCACTGTCAAGTCCCCCCCTCAAACTTCTACGCTCCAAGGAATAAAGATCTAACTTGTTCAGTCTTTTCCTGTAACATAGTTGCTGAAACCTAGGTAACATTCTAGTAAATTTTCTCTGTACACTCTCTATTTTGTTGACATCTTTCCTGTAATACGGTGACCAGAACTGTACACAATACTCCAAATTCGGCCTTAACAATGCCTTGTACAATTTTAACATGACATCCCAACTCCTATACTCAATGCTCTGATTTATAAAGGCCAACATAACAAAAGCTATCTTCATCACCCTATCCACATGAGATTCCACCTTCAGGGAAATATGCACCATTATTCCTAGATCACTCTATTCTGCTGCATTCTTCAATGCCCCACCATTTACCATGAATGTCCTATTCGGATTATTCCTACTAAAATGTGGCACCTTACACTTATCAGCGTTAAACCCCATCTGCCATCGCTCTGCCCACTTTTCTAACTCACACAAATCTCTCTGCAAACTTTGTAAACCTACTTCATTATCCACAACGCCACCTACCTTAGTATCATCTGCATACTATCTAATCCAATTTACCACCCCATCATCCAGATCATTAATATATATGGCAAAGAACACTGGACCCAGTACAGATCCCTGAGGCATACCAATAGTCACCAGCACCCAACCTGACAAACAGTTATCCACCACTACTCTCTGGCGTTCCCCAATCAGCCGCTGTTGAATCCATTTTACTACTTCAATATTAATACATAACGATTGAACCTTGCTATCTAACCTTCCGTGCGGAACCTTGTCAAAGGCCTTACTGAAGTTCATGTAGACAACATCCACTGTTTTACCCTTGTCAACTTTCCTAGTAAACTCTTCCAAAAATTTCATAAGATTTGTCAAACATGACCTTCCACGGAAAAATACATGCTACTGTTTCTAATCAGACCCTGTCTATCCAGATAATTATATATGCCAGCTCTAGGAGTACGTTCCATTAATTTACCCACCTCTGACGTCAAACTGACAGGCCTATAATTGATAGGTTTACTCTTAGAACCCTTTTTAAACAACGGAACCACATCAGCAATGCGCCAGTCCTCCACCACCATCCCCGTTTCTAATGACATTTGTAATATTTCTGTCAGAGCCCCTGCTATTTCCAGACTAACTTGCCTCAATGTCCCAGGGAATATCCCGTCTGGATCCGGAGATTTATCAACTTTTATTTTCTTTAAAAGCACCTGTAATTCCTCCTCTTTAATCGTCATTGTTACCATAACGTCCCTACATGTTTCCCTTACCTTACACAATTCAATATCTTTCTCCTTGGTGAATACCGAAGAAAAAAACTTGTTCTGAATCGCCCCCATCTCTTTCCGTTCCACACATAGCTGCCCACTCTGATTCTCTAAGAGACAAATTATATCCTTCACTATCCTTTTGCTATTAATATCACTGTAGAAAACCTTCGGATTATTTTCCCCTTAATTGCGAAAGCAACCACGTATCTTCTTTTACCTTTTCTAATTTCTTTCTTAACTTTCCTTTTACATTGCTTATATTCCACGAGCACCACGTTTACTCCATGCTGCCTATATTTATTGTAGATATCACTTTTTACTAACCAATTTTCCAATATCCCTTGAAAACCATGGCTCTCTCAAACTTTCAACCTTTCCTTTCTACCTAACATGAACATATAGCTTTTGTACCCCCAAAATTTCACCTTTAAATGACCTCAATTTCTCTATTACATCCTTCCCATAAAATAAATTGTCCCAATCCACTCCTTACAAATCCTTTCGCAACTCCTCAAAGTTAGCCTTTTTCCAATCAAAAATCTCAACCCTGGGTCCAGTCCTAACATTCTCCATAATTATATTGAAACTAATGGCATTGTGATCACTGGACCCGAAGTGCTCCCCAACACATATCTCCGTCACCTGACCTACTTCAATCGCTAACAGAAGATCTAACACTGTCCCTTTTCTAGTCGGTACCGCTATGTATCGCTGCAAAAAACTATCCTGCACACATTTTGCAAACTCCAAACCATCCATCCCTTTTACAGTATTTGATTCCCTGTCTATGTGTTGAAAATTAAAATCTCCCACAATCCCAACCCTGTGCTTACAACAAATATCTGCTATCTCCTTGCAAATTTGCTCCTCCAATTCTCCCTCCCCATTAGGTTGTCTATAATACACCCCTATAAGTATTAGTACAGCTTTCCCATTCCTCAATTCTATCCAAATAGCCTCCATAGACGAACACTCTAATCTATCCTGCCAGAGCACAGCTGTAATATTTTCTCTAAAAAAAAAACGCAACACCTCCCCCTCTTGTCCATCCGATTCTATCACACCTGAAGCAACGAAATCCAGGAATATTTAATTGCCAATCACACCCCTCCTGCAACCATGTTTCAGTAACAGCTACAACGTCATATTTCCAGGTATCAATCCATGCTCTCAGCTCATCCACCTTTCTTACAATGCTCCTAGCATTAAAATAAATATATTTAAGAAATTCTCTACCTCTTCCTCTCTGTTTATCTCTAACTGTACAAAGTAATTTACTGTCTTATTTTTCTTCCCTCTCCCGTACATCTGTTTCTACACACTGGTTCACCTCCCCCCTCGTATCTAGTTAAAATCCACGGGACCCTCTCTAGCAAACCTACCTGCAAGAATATTCGCCCCCCTCCAGTTCATATTTAAACCGTCCCGCCGGAACAGATCCCACATTCCCCGGAAAACTTCCCAAATATCTATAAATCTGGAAATCTATCAGCCACGTGTTGATCTGCACTATCTTACTATTTCTAAACCTACGTGCACGTGGCACTGGTAGCAATCCTGAGATTGCTATCCTGGAGGTCCTGTCCTTTAACTTGGCACCTAACTCCCTAAAATCACCTTTCAGGACCTCTTCACTCTTCCTACCCACGTCATTAGTCCCTACATGGAGTACGACATCCGGCTGCTCACTGTCCCTCTTGAGAATAATGAGAACTTGATCCGAGATATCGCGGACCCTGGCACTAGGAAGACAGCAGAGCATGCTGGATTATCGATCTCTTCCACAGAACCTCCTAACTATCCCCCTAACTATCAAATCCTGTATCACTCCTGCTCTCCTCTTTTCCCTCCTTCCCTTTTGAGCTGAGGGTCCGGTGCCAGAGACGCAACCACTGCAACTTGTCCCTGGTAGTTCGTCCCCACCAACAGTATCCAAAACGGTATACTTATTGTTGATGGAAATGGCCACAGGGGTGCTCTGCTCTTCCTGTCTACTCCACTTCCCTTTCATGACAGTCACCCAACGACCTGTCTCCTGACTCCTAGGGGTGACTATCTCCCTCTAACTCCTGTATATTTCTGCTTCTGCTTCCCGAATGATCCGAAGTTCATCCAGCTCCAGTTCCCTAACACAGTTTGTCAGGAGCGGCAGCTGGATGCACCTTTTGCAGGTGCAATCATCAGGGACAGCTGTGCCTTCCCTGACTTCCCACATACTGCAAACGGAACACTCAACTGCCGTAAATGCTGCCTCCATTACCTACTCCTAAGCTAATTAGATTAATTAAAGGAGCTTACCCGGCCTTACCTGGAGTGAGGCTCGTACTCAGACTCTGCTCGCTATTACATTCTCCCGCTGCCTCAAGGGCCGACTTTCACGCGCCTGCGCAGACCAGCCTCTTTGCCGCGATCGGTTAAAAAAAAAACAGCTTCTCTCCGAGCTTCATTTACCTCTCCCCTCTCCGCCTCTTGTTGCGATTTAAATGATTTTAATTTTTTTAAGTGACTCCTGGATAGGTCTATGGAGCTTAGAATGATAAGAGGGCTATGGGAAATCCAAGGTATTTTCTACGGTAAGGACATTTTCGGCACAGATTTGTGGGCCAAAGGGCCTGTATTCCGCTATAGGTTTTTTAATGTTTCTACCCTCAATCGCGGAGAGTGGTGTTGAGAGCCCAGCGCATCTGAGAATGTGGACCGTCCTTTCCACAGTATACGTACATCAGTAGATGAGTGAAAGTGGCCTGGAAGCTCAACAGGGACTATAGCCACGCCAGTCATAAACTGTTTCTGGTACTTCCGTCTGGCAAGCGATACTGCAGCATGAAGGCCTGGACCAACAGGCTCCGGGAAGGTCTCTTTCACCGGGCTACCAGAATGATCATTACACATTGATTTGATTGCATATCTGACTGTACCTTGTGTCGGACTGTAAAACAATTCTATATACAATCTTAGTGTTTGGGCAATATCCTACCAACTGCATGATAAATAACGGCGCACCAATCCCTGCAGCAGACTCGACTCAGTCAAAGAATCAAACATCCACTCCCTGGCCTCTTACCCTAAACCAGTGATGGATTCACGATTTTTTAGTTTGATGCGTCTGAGTGACAACTGGAAGACAACATGCGGAACAAAACCACAACTGAAGGAACAAAATAATGTAGTGCCTGCAGTGTCTCATGGGGACATAATCGGCACTTTGGATTTTCACTACTCAGTTTCAGTGCCAATATAATGCATTGTGTGCTATGGTGTTTAATTCAGTTTTTTTCTGGCATACAATAGAGCAGCCTGGGAACTAGCTGATAGAACACATATTTTAGTTTCTACCTTTGTTGAAAACGAATAAGATTGAGAAATTGTGGTAGAATTGTGCAGCTCCTTTAATGTTAAATAGACTGCACCACCAGTCACGGTAATGGAGTAAAGTGGTCAAGTCATTCACGAGAAGATGTTCTGTGCTTCATACCGAACTGCTGATCTCCCATTTCAGCAGCTGAAACCTGGCGTCTTGAAAATTATATTGGAAACGTTCATTTAGAAGTTAACAGCCTGTAACATCCCTTGGGGAGACGAATTTATGGCACGGTTTCGACGTGAGAAAAACACTTTAATGTCAGTGTTTGTGTAGCTGGTTGTCCCTTATGTGACTGATGTCATAACCACACTAACTGTCTCAGAGGAGTTACTCTGAATTTAATATAACTCTGTAAATCCGATCACCGGTCCATATGAGCATTTTGAACTTTTCGTACAACTGAACGCTGCATCTGACGGAAAATGGGATATCCAGCGATTTACTACATCGCGAGCATGTTCTATCCGGCGATTGTAGCGATTGGTGTCCCTGGTAAGATAGTGGAGCTGGTCACTATATGTATGGTGCCGAACACTTGCTTTTGTTCCGCTCCACTGTTTGGACTCTTACTCGCTTTCAGTTTCCGTATCTTTCCCATATGATTTTTTTTTAACTTTTGTCAATTACGTTGCTGCCGATATTGCCATAGTTTTGATAGTTTGATCTTGCTCGGCTCTCTGAAACAACAGACGTCGCTTTTCTAGATCGGCAGTTTTTTCAAATGAACCTCCGGTCAAATATCGACACGCAGGTCAGTTCCTCCAAATCACTAAATTAGAAGTTATGATGTGAACCTCATCAATTTCACTACAAATAAACCCTTCAGCTGTTTAACCTCTAATAATTGAAATGGTATTGTTTATGGAGCGATCAACCGTTTAGCGGTACGTGCATCGTGGAAATCAGATGCCCCGCTCTAAACTGCCGGAAGGTCGCCAACCCACGGCTACTCCAGTCCATTATTGTCCTCCAGCCGGAGTGCACAGACCGAAGCCGGCATACATTGCATTTCTGTTCTGTTTTGTTTTTTTTTTTTTGACTTCCAAAAAATCTATACCCTGCATATTATTAGAAGACAGGTGGGCATTCAGACAGTTGCAACGACCGATAATGTTGTGTTGTGTTTTTTCCTGCAAATTTCTTGTAGTTAATTTAACGGCGATTGTGATCCTATCTCGAGGGAAGTGCGGCCTTTCCAAATGCATCACCCGTTACCTGGTTGGAATGGCAACAGCGGATCTGATGGTGGTTATCGTTGTTGCTTTAGTGCATCAGACCAATCATATCTACATGTATTCCAGATACCTGCTCATCACTCCTGTATGTGCTCTGACAATTGTATTTGTGGTTGTTACGACAGACTGCTCTGTTTGGTTTACGGTCAGTTTTACCTTCGATCGTTTCATCGCAATATGTTGTCGAAAGCTGTGGGATCGATACTGCTCCGAGAGAACAGCAACGGTGGTTATAGTAACCGTGGTTATAGTGAGCTGTGGGAGAAGTGTCCCGTTTTACTTTGCTTTTGAACCTCAAATCATTATCAACAACATACCGTGGCATTGCGCCCTCACATATGAATACACTACTTCACCCGTGTGGAGAGGATACGAATTGCTGGATAGCATTTTAACACCCTTGCTACCAATCGGCTTAATTCTGGTATTCAATGGGTTAACAGTAAGAAATATCATTGCGGCAAACAGAGTCCGCAGAGGACTTCGGAACAGCAGTGATAATCAGCAGGATACCGAGATAGAAAACCGCAGAAAATCGATGATTTTGTTGTTTGCTATATCAGCTAATTTCATATTGTTTTGGATACCCTATGTAGCTCATTCCCTGACTTGGCAAACGGAAAACTATGATTATCAGGACAGATATTTGAGTTCCCCGGTATATATACTACAACAACTTGGGTTCATCTTGCAAATTCTGAGTATGTGCACCAATACTTGTATCTATACACTGACACAGAGGAAATTCAGAAAAGAGCTGAAGAATGGAATGAAGTATATGTTTACATTAAACGGCCATCTGTGCAGATGACATCCGTGTCTAATTGCAATTTAGCGGAGTGTTCTAATAAAACAGTTTGAAAAATGAGTAGCTCATGAATTCAAGCAATCATTTGCCTGGTCATCCTGAAATTGCAAAACCCACGCAAGGTTGTACATTTAATACAGTTGCGGTAGGAAACTGTGCAAACGTTCAATGGACTGGTGCGATGGTTACATTGGTTGAATTAATCCAAACTATCGTAGAGACTTGACAAACACGAGGGCAGGAATGGCTTCCACACATGTTTCAAAATTGACAGAGTCGGGTAAAAGTGAATAAAGTGAGTGCCATTGAAACACACGGAGAGTATGATAGCAAAACTGCTGCAGAAAGGGAAGAAACAATGGAGAGATTGTCTATTGGTAGGCTGTGATTAGAGCTCCGAAGCAACACTATCTCAAAAGAATAAAAAAGTACGGAGACAACGAGGACCTCATCAGGAGATAGATTTTGGCCAGGTGCCATATTAACATGGTTGTTGTCACAGCCTACTTCAACTTCCCAAATATTCATTGCCACTTCCTGAGGTTAGAAGGTTGAGATGTGACAGAATTTCTCCATATGTCTGCAGGGGAACGAGAGAACAGTCCATTCAGAATCTAGTATTAGAAAAGTTCGCCGGTCTCCTCGCGGGTCAACTATTCGATATTTAATATAACCTTACACTGGACAGGAGCTGATATAATGAAATGTGATTAATTGTTGCTATTATGTAGGCACATGGAGTCGAATTTGCAAAATTGTTTGCTACTTGAAATGCGCAACAAATCATTGCTAATGGAAAAGTTGATTGCGGATAGGAATGAAAGGTAACCCCTGGTTGACGGGAGATATGGATCACATCGTCAAGAAGAAGAAGGAAAGATACTTAAGCTTCAGGAAGAAATGATCAGATAAGGCTCTTGAAAGTCACAAGATAGCCAGAAAGGAAATTAACTGGAATTAGAAGGATTAGAAAGGGACATGAGAATGCTTCAGGGAGTCGCATTAAGGTACATGAAGAACAGAAGCGTGACGAGAGAGAGGGTGGGACATATCAGAGATAAAAGAGGAAGCTTGTCTCTGGATTGCAAGGAGGCTTTGATGGTCTTTAACAATACTTTGCTTCGGTATTCACCAGTGAGCGTGACCTTTGATGAATGTGGAACCAGCGTAAAAAGGCGGATATGCTGGGACATACCTACGTAAAGATTTATGCGTTGGAAATTTGTTAAACACTAAAATAAACCTTTCACCAGTGATAGAAGGTATATACCCCATGTAATTAGAAAAAGTGGACAAAGATATTACTGCCCTATTGGACATGATATTTGCGTCTTCACTGGCCGCCAGGGGATTGGAGGACAGCAAATGTTATATTGTTGTTCAGGAAATGAAATAGGGATAGTCCTGAGAATTACAAGGCAGTGAGTCTTCAATCAGTAGTGGGAAAGCTACTGGAGAAGATTCTTAGAGAGCGAATTTTTGAATATCTGGAGAAACGTATTCTGGATGGGAACAGTCAGCATGGTTTACTGGGAGCAAGTCCTCCCTTATGAGTCTGATTGAATTCCTTGAATAAGTGAAAAGATATACAGATGAAGACAGAACAGTCAATGCAGGATGTATTAACTATGTAAGGTGTTTGACCGGGTTATACATGTTAGGGACATTCAGAAACTGAGACGGAATTTGATCGAGCGAAACATGTTTGCATACACTACGATTTGGCTTATTAACAGAAGTCAAACTAGATAATAGAAGGAGGGAGTTCTGCCTGGACGACAATGGCCAGTGGTGTTCCGCAAGGAAGGAATACACTTCAATACACTTTACAACTATGTCTCCACTCCGCTATTACAGTGTTCTGAAAGACTGACTGTAATTTGACCATCCTGCAAAACTGATTCAAAAGCGTTTTTATCCACTCTCGTCAATTATGTGTCTTCTCCCTAAGGTGAATATATTCTCTTAATTCCGGACACCACTTCACGCAGCGCATAATTGCTTCTTCTGATCATTCCCGCTGTACTTTAGCTTGCTGGCGACATTTTTCCTTTTCCTCAATTAAACATCTTCTGCTCTGACTTCGTTTAAAGACCACGCGTCACTTCTTTCCGTGGGGGATTATCCACATCTTTATCACAGTTCGTTTGTTCGTTTGTTTGTTTATTTATTTACTTATTTACATTCATAACTCCATGACCAGCCTGGTCTACACAACGAGGACAACTCCTTCATTACGTTTTCCTCTGTTAGAATATTTTTTGTAAAAGCAATCTGAGATGGTAGGTTGCAGTTATGGGTAACAATAATTTCCAAAATACTGAGTGGGAGAACACAGTGACTAATGTACTAGAGGAAAGTGAATTCATTGAAACGTTAAACTATTGTTTCTTGACACAATATGTACATGCACCAACAAGAGGAGAATCCTGTCTAGATTTGATATTCTGTTGAGTTTTGAGTGAGGAAGTTGTTGATCTTTTAGGAACAAGTGATCATAACATTGTTAGTCTCGAACTTATTTTTGTGAGAATATATCAGTTAAAACCAAAACAAATGAATTCAATTTCGGGAAGGTAAATGTTGTGAAATGCGTCTAAGACTTTAGAAGGTGAATTGGAAGGAACTGCTTGAGATTGAGTCGGTTAAGCAGCAATGGGGCCGATTTAAAGAAGTGACACATACAGTGCAGGAAACCCAGCGTCCGGAGAACCAGTCAGAAAAACAATAGATCAATATTCAAAGTTCGAAGTAAAATTTATAATCAGAGTACACATATGACACCACACACAACACTGAGATTATTTTTCTAAAGCTATACATAGCAAATCTATAAAACTTGACATAAATGGATCGAGATATGCACAGCATATTGAAGAAACGACAGCTACATAAGGGATACAGAAACATATTAATGATGTTAATCATAGAACATATGAAAATATGAGAGGTAGAGTGAAGAGGAAAACTCATATTGCCAAAACTCAGTTTGAGAAGTATATTACCGAAGATAGACCCAAAGACATTTTTTCATTAAT